>NW_022196891.1:79061424-79083701 GCF_008632895.1 Mastomys coucha | reverse complement strand
AGGAGGAGGAAGAGGAGGAGGAGGAGGAAGAGGAGGAGAAGGAGGGAAAGGAGGAGGAGGAGGAGGGGGGTACTCGGTCGAAGCAGAGGGGGCTGGAGAGATGGCTAAGCAGCTAATCTCTCCAGAGGCTCAGGGAGATGTACCACTCTTGCAAAGGGCAGTAGTTTGGGTCCTAGCACCCATATTGGATGGTTCACAACTGCTTGTGACTCAAGCTTTGAGGGATCTGATGCCTCTGCAGGTACCCATACACTTAAAAATAGAAAATATTGGGCTGGCGAGATGGCTCAGCGGGTAAGAGTACTGACTGCTCTTCTGAAGGTCCTGAGTTCGGATCCCAGCAACCACATGGTGGATCACAACCACCTGTAATGAGATTGGACGCCCTCTTCTGGTGCATCTGAAGACAGCTGCAGGAAATTATGCCGGAGCAAGCGGGGCCTCAGAGGTCCTGAGATCAACAGCAGCCACACACATGATAACTCACAGCCATCTATCTGTACTCATACATATAAAATAAATAAAAAATAGAAAATATTTAATTTTTAAATTAAAAAAATAATATGGAGAGTTATTGAGGAAGACACTAAATAGATACCCATCTCTGACTGCTACAACATGCATGAACACACATGCACTCCTGCACTCTTAGTTCACTTGCACACACACGCACACGCGCGCACACACACACACACACACACACACACAAAGAGGCTTCTTTTCATCTTTCAACAATACACTCTTAAGGCCCAGAGAACAGGCATGAGCCAGATGGAGGTCCCCACGTTGCCTTGGTCAGCGAGGCCTTGTAGCCTGGCAGCCTCTGCTTTTCTGGCACCTTGGGCATTTAGCCCCTTCCTCCTGAAAGAAGCGTCAGGAGGGTTAATTATTTCTCCGAGCTGACTCAGACAACATTTTGCCTGCCAAAGAATTTTGTTAGCTAAGAGCACCACAGAGCAGTTCTTCCACGATTCCTGGTGAGGGAACCTCTGCAAGTCCTGTCACGGAGGAGGGGGAAGAGGGGGAGGGAAAGAGAGGAGGAGGAGGAGGAGGAGGAGGAAGAGGAGGAGGAGGAGGAGGAGGAGGAGGAGGAGGCGGCAGCGGAGGCTCACAGCCTGTGGCTTTGGGGTGGAGTCCAGTATGGACCCCCCAAGGGCTGGGCTGGTTGCCAGGAAGGAGTTGAGGGAGTCGTTGCTGAGTAGCGCCTCCCACGGGGTGTGTGAGAAGCCAGCTCCAGGTCACTCTCACCACCAGGCTGCCTTTCAGCCAGTCCCTGTGGGGCCATCCCTCCTCTCCTTTCAGTTCGTTGATTGGAGATTGTATCCCTGAATAGAGCTTAATGTCCTTTGGAAATTATCTGCTCTCTCCTTTTTTTTTTTTTTTTTTAACTTTCAAAAATGTCTCTTGTTTTCTGCATTTGTCCATTGTCAAGGTGTTCCTATCTGCTGGAGGTGGATAATAGGACATCAGAGGACAGATACAAACACTGCTGTTCTGAGGTCAACCATGGGAAGTAGGAAGGAAAGAAGAAAGTTGCTCTAGGGGCTGGAGGCTGGGCCTCAAGTCTTCCCCAGGGTGGGCTGACCCACAGTAAGCCAGGGAGAGTGGGCAGCAGGGAGTGGGTGGGGCTGCAGACAGGAAACCTGGGCGTGGCAACCAGAAGCTAATCAAGAGGGAAGAGAATCGCCAGAGCTGAGGCAGGAGCCGAATAGGGACCAGGGCATCCATTAGCTTCAGTCTTCCCTCTAATTAAGGTACCTGACCCTAAGTGAGATCGGGGCATCCCTTAGCTTCAATCTACTGTCCAGTGAGATCGGGGCATCCCTTAGCTTCAATCTACTGTCCAACCAAGGCACCTGACCCTAAGTGAGCTGTTATGCAAAGAGAAGGCTCAGTAGTCCTCTTGCTGTACAGCCCCCCAGGCCCCCCTGCACCCCACACCCCCCAGCCCCCACCCCCCCCCCGCCGCACCACGCCCCGGCTGACCTGCACAGGGTACCTGGCTTCCCGCTGCTGGACCACACAAGCTTTACCTTCACACTGAAAGAAGAGCGCTATATACGCAAAGAGGCCCGGGTGGGGACTGGGCTTTTGTATGCTAATTAGACCAGTGGGTTCCATCTCCAGTTCTACCTGAGTACTCCCCAGCCCACCACAAGCAACTCAACTTTGGCTTGTAGGCAACCACAAATACTAGAATAACTACCCCACAGAAGGAAGTATTTTATACATTGTAATCATGGTTGCTTAATGAGGAGGTCCAAGGAAGGCTTCCTTAAGCCCCACGAACATCACAAAGCGCCCCTAAACAAACTGAGATAGTGACCACCCCTGTAGGACATAGAGTCTCAAAGGGACACTGTTTACTGACCAAAACATTGATACATACGCATGACTGTATATGCCATTTAATTCTTCAGTAATCCTGTGATCTGTTTACCAGTGAGTGATGAGAGTCTAAGAAGCTATAAGATTGAAAGACCAGAGGGCTAAGAAAACTAGGACTGTCTGGGTCACGGCAATAGCAGGGCAGGGCATCCAGTTTGGGCTGGGCATAGTCTTGAAAGAATGAGTGAGTCCTCTGGTTCCAAGATCAGGGGTTACCTAATGCTCCATTTGCTACAAATCTGGGGCCTACAGTCTAACTAAAGCCCATAGATATGCTCAAGTGCACTTTCTTTTTTTTTTTTTTTTTTTTTTTTTTTTTTTTGGTTTTTCAAGACAGGGTTTCTCTGTGTAGTCCTGGCTGTCCTGAAACTCACTCTGTAGACCAGGCTGGCCTCGAACTCAGAAATCCGCCTGCCTCTGCCTCCCAAGTGCTGTCAAGTGCACTTTCTAAGCCTTCCCTTATCATCTTCTCTGTGGTAGACCCTTCCTCCAAGAAACTGTCATTCTTGGATGCACCAGGTATTTGTTTGAAAGCTGACCGACATAGACCCTTGGGCTATAGAAGAAAATAGGTTAGACTCCCCACCCGAAGGAACTCAAATTGCAGCTAGTGTGAAGACCAGTTATGGCTGACCTGGGCAGTCAGTGTGCAGATCAGAGAACACAGGAAGGTGAGTGTAGCTAAGCTCCCTAGGCTGTGGGCTGTGGCAAGCAGACTGACTATACCACCACCAGAATTGCCATATTCAGAGCTGACTGCCCCTGGCCCGGGCAGCTGTCATGACTTGGCGACTGTACCTCTTCTTCAGCTGTAGTTTTCATGACTTTGCCCGCCAAAAAGATCTGACATTGAGACCAAGATCTACCAAATAGGAAAAAAAGAAAGAAAGAAAGAAAGAAAGAAAGAAAGAAAGAAAATCAACCAACCAACCAACCCACCAAGCAAGAATGAAGGCTTGGCTTTTAAAATTTGTTTGTAATTTAGTCATGTCTGGTGGTGTAGGGCTACCTATAATTCCAGCTACTTGGGAAACTAAAGCTGGAAGATTGAGTTCAAGACTATGCTGGACTTCCCGAGACCTTCTCGTCCCTGGTTTTGACTATCTTTTTTCAGACGCAGGTCCAGTGTCTTTGCCAGTGTCTACAAAGCGAAACCCTTATTCATTCCCCTAGGTACTTTTTGGGCTAAGCTGGTCTGAGTCTTTTCTGTTCTTCTAACCAGTCTCCAATATAAACAAAACCAGAGTCTTAGAAGGAGCAGAAGCAGCAGGCTTCTGGTTGCCTGGATATGACCCAATCAGGGAGGGACAAAGTCAGACTGGTTCCCTAGAGACCGTCGCCAGGGACGGTCCCTTGCCCCGCACCTCTCTTTGCCAAGGTCAAGGCCTAGGACCACACACTGAATGTGTGAGTCTACCTGAGTAGAAGCATAGCGCCGGGCAGTGGTGGCGCACACCTTTAATCCCAGCACTTGGGAGGCAGAGGCAGGTGGATTTCTGAGTTCGAGGCCAGCCTGGTCTACAGAGTGAGTTCCAGGACAGCCAGAGCTCCACAGAGAAACCCTGTCTTGAAAAAAAACAAAAAAACAAAAAAAGAAGCATAGTGAGACATCTCCCCAGTCCTACTCTTTGTACTGGAGCAGACAGACTTTTCAGTCCATCCATGATCGTTTCCTTGCTTTAGATGCGAGGGTGGAACAGGGGCCATGGCAAACAGCGAAGGACCCGGATGAATGAGCTTCTAACCTGAGGGTATTGATCCTTGCAAGCCCAGCAGCAGTCAGCTTCTGCAGCAGGTTCTGCAGACATCCTGGCCCACTAAAAGGGATCTCATCTTAGCTACAGAAAGGTCCTCTGGCTTTCTTGGCTACAGTCTCGGCTGGTCCCGACTTGCCCTACAGACTCCCATCTGCAGGGTAGCCTCCTGCAAAGATGTCTCCTAGGGCCCTTCCGTAACGGCATACATCTTACTCATCGCTCAGAGAGCGCCACGTCTCCAGTCTTCCCCGGGGCTCACAAAGCAGCACGGTACCCACTAGTTAACAAAGCGAATTCGAACTTTAATTCAGCACTGTCTACAAGTCTTTCGACGTTGTAAGCCTTCTCGAGAAGAGCCTGTAATGCGTGCTTCAGCATGCTACAAAGCACTTAGGAATGTGTGCTCAGGAGACAGAACAAACAGGGCTCGGGTGACCCTGACTAGCTAGTTATTCCAGGTCCCGCTATTGAATAGGAGTAAAGTTAAACTTTATACAAGGCCGGGCATGGTGGTGCACACCTTTAATCCCAGCATGGGAGGCAGAGACAGATGGCTCTGAATTTGAGGCCAGCTTCATCTACGTAGCGAGTTCCAGGACAACCAGGGCTACCTGGAGAGACCCTGTCTCAAAACACCAAGAATTAAATAAAAATAAAAGTTATACAAGAGAAAGCAAGAATTCGTTCTCTGAGGTATAAGAATTCTAGAGCAAGAAAGTGACCTCTGCTCTCCCCCGGCCCCATCCTTAGCGCTAGGTTCCTCCCCACCCCCACCCATTACCTCAGGACCCAGGAGGTACATCAGTCATCAAGAGTCTGCATTCCAAGCAGCAGGATGAGGGAGAGGGACCCGCCAACAATAAAAAGGTGATCCACACATCTGCGTCAGCTCCACTAAGTGGCCTGCTTGAAAACTCCACGTGTCTAGCATCTCTCTCAGCAGCCGAGAAGGCACGGAAGTGGGGTCTTTAGTTGGGTGTCATGATCTTGATGAGCTTGAGCTTTAGAGTTACACGGGAAGAGCAGAGCTGATGTCACTCAGTAACCTGAAATCTCCATCCCAGTCCCTAAGCTAAACCGACAGGGAGTGTGCGTGTATGCTTGAGAATGCTCGCATACACACACACACATCTACACACATACACTTGTGTGCACACACACACCTACATACACATATGCGCACACACACACACACACACACACACACACACACACAAGAACACACTTTTGTGTTTCCTAAGTTAAAAATCAACAGATCTGTACAGGCTGCTCCCCTTTGCTCTCCCCTTTGTCTCAGAGCCCCTGGATGCAGGGGGTAGTTGCCAGAGCATTCTTCTCCATGGAGAGTAACAAGAAGTTAGGGGAAGGTCTTTCCCCCTTCCTCCATTTCTCATTTGTATTCACAGGACCGGACCGGATAGACTTTAGCCTAGACAAACTGTAGACAGTTAGCGAGCAGGCATCTGTCACAAGGGTGGATGCTTTTCACTGGGATGGTGCATGGTGCTGACCTTCTGGTCGAGAGTCATGCAGTGCCTTGAGGGCCCTGCAGTGGCACTGGCAGCCCCGATGCAGTGTACTTCTGATCAGTCCCTGTAGGCCTAGAACCCTCTCCAGTGACCTGCAGGTTTGTGTGCCAGTTTTTAGAGCCAGGTGAGAGAAGAGAGACCCCACACCCTCCACCCTTAGCCCCCCCCAAGGCTGAGAGGCCCCCTCCCCCCCCCCGTAGCCACACTGCAGCATTTTTTCCTGTGGTTGTGGGAACCCCCACTGCCTCGCATTCCCTGGTTAGTGCCTTCCCACAGTGCAGGTCGCTTTTGTGTTCCATTGGAAGTCTGTAAATGTAGGCCAAGCACGATAAGGAGAGGTGGAGGGGTGACAGGGGCCTGGCCTTTGTTTTCTCTTGTCTTGTTGATTTGTTTAACTCTCCCTAGGTCTATTTCCTTAGGTAAAACAGGACCAGTAATCACAGCTGCCTCCCAAAGTGGGTGGCTCGGAGGATTGCAGTAGATACAGTAGGAGACAGTGCTTACCCTGGAGCCTCAGCACAATCCGTCCTCACTAAACGACACTTAGGTCTACATCTGAGAAAACAAAATGAAGACAGATAGCAGCTCCCATTGTGCATCCTGGACCCCTGAACAAAACCTCTTCTGACATTAGAGAAATCTGCAACTCTGGCATCTTGGATGGTATCCCAGGAAGGGATGGGCACTTGCTGCCTCATGCCAGCCCCAGACAAGAGACAGCCAGGGCCCCAAAGGACCCAGGCCACTCCCCATCGGAAGGCCGCAGGCCCGGCTCAGGGAGAGGATTCACATTTTGTCCTGGGAACACTGCACTTGGAAAAACATTATTGATTCTGTGGCTCCGGCTGCAAAGGAGGAAGAAGGGCTGAATTTCATTACCTAAAGCATTTCTGCTTACCGTCTGCTCTATTTAAAGAGGCACTTGGCAATCGTTTTCATTACCCATCTCTTCTGAAAACAGTCACATCCCCTGTTTTACAAAGGCAGAAGGAGCTGGCTCAAGAGCAAGCGGCCGAATAGCAAAAGTTAGAGATCGGGGACCTCAGGTTCCTTGCCGATTGCTTCACAGATTGCTTCACGAGTCTGCTACCCCTCTCCCCCCTCCCCCTCCAGGGCCTGCAGGAGCCCTCCTACCTTGTACTCACAGGATAAGTCACTGAAGAGTCACGAGGGAAGTGCAGACCCTTAAGCTAGGCTACATGACCCTGTTTCCTCCCAGCTTAGGACCAGACGTGGACTGCAACTCTTCAACTGAATCTTGAGAGATCCTGCTGCCAGCCAGTCCTCAAGTAGGGTGTTACAACTTTTCCAGGATCTATATGTCACAATGCAGAGCTCTGGACACGGGACTTGGGGTACATAGGGGAACTGGGAACAGCGGCCTGGCCTTGTGTATCCCCTGTATTCAAACTGGCAGAGTGTAACCGCAAGGATTTGAGGGAGAGGTAAAGATTTAAACTGGAAACAAAGCCCTGGTTTAGGCAATCACTGTGCCTCATCTATGCGTGACACAGCTGCTCCAGCCCTTTCCACACACACACACAGTAGCTCTTGGCAGTGACTCCAGGAGGAGTGGCTCTGAGCATTGTCCCATTTTCACAGGACCTAGGACTTAGGTACAGACAGCCCAGCTCCAGAGTCTAAATAACTCAGAATCTTCACCAGTCTCCCCTATGCTCCCTCTTGGGACAAGTATGGAATGTGTTGAGTTTTTCAAGATGATCCCGGACTCAAGTTCTTCGCAGAGGAGGCCTGGCCAGCTTCCAGATAATTACAGTTCAGTGCCTGAGCCAGAGCCATGCTGCCCCAGACCTGGGGACCAAAGCCTTTGATCACAGCAGCGTGACAATCTGTCCTGTTACCAAGAGAAGCATTCTTGTCACGTGGCCCTCCGAGAAGGACCAGTTTGTAGAGAACAGTGTTTAGTGACTGGCTCTTGTGCTGCACAGAGAACATGGTGAACCTGGTAGGCCTGATTGCAGAGGGAAACTAAGAAGATAGGCTGTGGCCTCTCAGTTGGTGAAACAGACACCTGAAATAACCCCAGCCCTCAGGCCTGACCTCATAGCTTCCTTGTCCCAGGAAGAAGTGTTATCAGAGAGCACAGTTTGGTTCTCTTTATTATGGCCCCTCTGTGTCCCAAGGCAAGGCCTTTCCTCTCTCCTTTTGAGATAAACCCAAGGGGGGTCAGTGATCGGGCATAACTCAAATGTCCCAGCATGAAGACCACCTGTGGGCCTGGCTCTGCTGAGGTGTTCAGAAAAGGAAGCTGGCCTAGAGCCTTCTGGGATGCAGGCAGGCGTCTGGTTATGCGTTCTTTAGCTGCTGGGCAAAAACTTCTGTGTAGACACAGCTGAATACAGTCAGCATTCAAGACAAGCCTTAGCAAGCAAGCGGCTTGGAGGCACCCTTAGTCAGCTCGGAAAGTAAAGCTGACGCACCAGCTGACCTCAGAGACGAGTGTGTCATGCTCCCTCGGTGCTCCTTCTTACGGCCTTCTTCTCTTGCCTACCAGGGGGACTTAGATGAGAGGCTAGGAACCCCTAGGATAGAGCTGGCCACTTTAGACAACTTAATATTACACCCGGTGGCTTCCAAGCCCGAATGCTTGACTCTGCCCTTGGGACTCTGCCAGGTCTTTTGTAACATTTGAAAGCAGTCATCGAAAGCACCAGATGACAGAGTTTCCCTCGGAGACTGGGAAATTATGATGGGGATGATGGCATCTCTCTGGAACCCAGGATGGATGGCTTCCCAGAGGCCAGGAGAAAGAAGGAGGCCAAACTCCCATACTCCCATTCCAGTTCATTGGAAGCAGCTCAACTCTTTGTTGTTTTAGATACTGAGGTCAGGGATAGAGATCATTTGAATGAGAACTCCACTGCCTATTATCCCCCACCACCCCCTTCCTGTTACTCAGCTTTTTAAAAGAAGACACAAGCCAGGCAGTGGTAGCCTTTAATCCCAGCACTCAGGAGGCAGAGGCAGGCGTATCTCTTGAGTTCAAGGACCAATTGGTCTACAGAGTGAGTTGCAGGGCAGCCTGGGCTACACAGAGAAACCCTGTCTCAAAAAAAAAAAAAAAAAAAGGAAGAGGAGGAGGAAGAAGAGGAAGAGGAAGAAGTAGTGTAGTGTGTTGTTGTTGCTGTGTTGTTTGGGGTCCTGGGGATGGGGCCCAGGGTCTCAGACATGCTAGGTAAGCGCTCTATCACTGAGCTACATCCCCAACACTAAAAAGTTAAGCATGAAGATACACTCTGGAAGTCCTTCGGGTCTCAGTTGGGCCTCGCTGGATGAGGTTGCACCCGGCAGCTCAGTCTGACTGACCCTGAAAGAAGATTCATGCCCACATGATCTCCCTCAGCTCTTGTCTTTGTGACAAAGGGAGGTCACTATTTGGAATATTAATCCAAAGTAATAACCACATACAGGGATCTAACATAGTTCACAGTTAAAAATCACATGAAGTTAAGGCGTAAATTGCCTTCCAGCATAAAAGAGTCATCTTTCTTCCACCAGCCCGGAGTCAAGCCCAGGAAGGACTGGGGGCTCATGAGGCCAGTTCACTCGCTCCACTCATCTGTGGACAAGTGACCCTTTGGCTACAGATAGACCAAAATGGGGTATCTCAATCTGTTTAGATGGTGGCCTCTTTTAAAGTGGAACGTGAGGCCAGGGCTCCACGCCATCATTGTCTGGAGAGTTCCCAGGGAGGCTTTTGTTCTGTGCCCTGGATGCCCATCGCAAGTGCCCTGGCTAGTCCCATCCCTGAAGAGTCCTGTTGCATCAAATGACTGTTAACATTTCCTTTCAGCCTTTTCAAGCTGCTGGGTGAGAGCCGAGCAGCAGCTTCGCAGGGTTCATTCACCCCAGAGCAGGGAGCTGTGGGAAGGCTGTGTGTTTGCAAATCCGCATAGTAGGGCAGAGAGATTGGGAAGCCATTTCTCAGCTCATCACACTCCTACTCACTGGGAAACTAACCCCGCTGCGTGAAACCTGTCTGGAGTTGTGACACCCTAATGTCACTCATCTCATCTTGTCAAACCACCCACCCCTCTTAAAAAATGCCAAGAGGCATGTATTTATGTTTAAGTTAAAGGTGAATTAAAGTTGGAAAATTACTGGAGGATTGTCTGGCACTGCACAGAAAGAGTTGGAAATCAGTTCTCTACCCAGGGAAGGCATTTGGCCAAACTACGAAGCAGGAGGAGGTCGTCTTTGAGGTTGGGACCCACCCCCACCTTCTCCTCAGTCCCTGCATTCACAGACTACCAGGTACCTCCCTCACCCCTTGCTCTGGACCCACTTCCTCTCAGCTCCCCTGTGATCATTCAACCTGGGTGCTTCTCCTGGAGCACTCTCAGAGACATTGCTTTGGGAACACTGACAACTGGGGTCCCTTCTTGCACAGAATTTTGGGGGGAGCTTAGGGAGATATTAACATTTTGAAGACTTAATCCTTGCCAGGGATATTTGTAAGTTAACTAGAGATGATATCATTCCTCCCCCCCCAAACTAGTTTCCGGTGAGCTGTCAATCGATGATGGACTGAGTAGGGGGAGAGGGACAGTAGCTGGGTCCATATGGTAAGGTCTGCACTGGGAACGCAAATCTTCGCATGGGACTATAGAAAAGATATTAAGGGGTCTCTTTTCACTTAATCCATTATTTACTAAATACCTATGACATCCCTCGTCCTAGGAGTCCAAAGATGTATAAGACTCTGTGCTCCCATGGCCGGGCGGTGGTGGCACACGCCTTTAGTCCCAGCACTTGGGAGGCAGAGGCAGGCAGATTTCTGAGTTTGAGGCCTGCCTGGTCTACAGAGTGAGTTCTAGGACAGCCAGAGCTACACAGAGAAACCCTGTCTCAAAAACAAAAACAAAAAAACAAAACAAAACAAAGACTCTGTGCTCCCAGTTACAATAAATGCTTCCCGAGCAACACAGGAAAACGTTTCATGGAACACAGATGAGAGGAGGCGGATTCTGCCACCAAGGGTTACTGTTCCCACTGTACTTATTTATTAGCTTGCTTGAGACACAGTCACTCTGTATAGTCCAAGCTGTCCTCAAACTCATGGGCCTCCTGCTTCAGCGCTGAGATTATAGGTGTGCACCTCCGTGCATTAGGCTCATGTTGGCCTACAGATGAGACGTTTGTTCACCAGGTTGAGGGAGAGAGGGAAGCCCGGGAAGGGTAACAGGGGAAACAAGGAAAAACCACAGAGGTCACTTCTGGGGAAACCCCAGCGTCTGAAACACAGGAGGGAAGGTGGCAGGGGCAGAATGCAAAAGCGAGGCTAAGGCTGGGCTGTGGACAGAGCTCACTGTGTCATTGGGTCTTGAATGTCCTGTAAAGGTAAGGAAAATCATAACTCTTTTAAGATGGGGCCTGGTTTGGGGTCTTTGGGTCATTGGCAAATGATGCCTTTGAAGGGAACTATGGGATTCTGGCCTTTCCTTTCTTCTTTCTTACTCTTCCTGCCATGAGGTGAACAGTTTTGATCATTATGCACTCAGACATCAAAAGCTGACACCCATAGAGATTGCAAAGCAGCCACGGAGTCCCAGCAGCCATGGCCTGGAGCCTCAGCAACCGGAAACTATAGTTAAACCTTGCCTTTTGGGTTTTGTTGTTTGTTTGTTTGTTTCAAGACAGGGTTTCTCTGTGTAGCCCTGGCTGTCCTGGAACTCACTCTGTAGACCAGGCTGGCCTCGAACTCAGAAATCCACCTGCCTCTGCCTCCCAAGTGCTGGGATTAAAGGTACGCACCGCTTCCACCGCCCAACCTCTACAGGGCCTCCTAGGGGACAAAATGAAGCTGCATCCAGGGCAATAAGAGGGCGAATAATAATTCGCTGCTCGGATAGTGAAGTGAAAAGAGAAGTCCCAAGTGACAGATGACAGTTCTCTCGGTCATGTGATATGATGACGACATTTCGCTCAGTCATGTGATATGATGATGACATTAGCTGAAGATAAGACTTATGGGAGCAAGAGCATCAGGAAATGACACGGTTTGGGGCCTGTTGGTTAAGAGAGCAGGGGGCCCACTGAAGGGTTAGTGGTGGCGCTGCAGCTCCGATGTCCAGTGTTTATGATTTGGTCCTAAGAGAACACCAGGTACTTGTCTGGGGCAGCAGGTCTCTATTTCTGATCTGACTTGGCCTCCAGTACCACCATTTTCCTATACACAACAGAGTGCAGATGTAGATAGAGATCTGGGGTGTAACTGCCATTAACCAAAGGCAAGCAAGGTGGAAGCTTCCAGAAGCTCTGGTCCATCCTCTACATACAAACATACGTCTTCATTTTTCTAAATGTTAAGGCTTGGGGTTTAGCTCCCTGGTAGCACACTTGCCTAATTTACATAAAGGCCTGCGCCACAACGCCCGGCTCCATTCCTCGTTTTTTAACTTGTTTTTCTCAGGTAATAGCTTTTTCTGGAAACTAACTTTTCTTTGAAAGGAAACTGGAGGCTTGCTCCTCCTTCATTTCCCCATGAACACTGTCTGGAGAACACCGGGATCGTGGAAGCCAACAGACTAGAACTCTGCTGAGGAGATGAAGTAGTTTGAGAACTTCTTGTGTAATATCTGCATAACTGGGAGTTCGTCTCAGAAACCCTCAAAATGGTCACGCTATTTCCCATGTAACTCGCCACAATTATACACCTGTGCACTTCATATTATTATAGTGAAAAGTGAAACAAAGAAACCCTAAGAACTCCAAAGGAATGGACTAACCAAATGAATTTAAATGATCCCTAAACTAGAACTTAATACAGATAATGTAAGAGTCGGGGGCAAGTAGATCTCCATGAGTTCAAGGCTAGTCTGGTACCTATAGTTACTTCTGGGCCAGCCAGATGTATATAGTGAGACCTTGCCTCAAAACAAAAATAAGAGCTGGAGAGATGGCTCAGTGGTTAAGAGCACTGACTGCCCTTCCAAAGGTCCTGAGTTCAAATCCCAGCAACCACATGGTGGCTCACAACCACCTGCAATGAGACCTGATGCCCTCTCCTGATGGGTCTGAAGACAGCTACAGTGTATTTACATATAATAATAAATAAATCTTTGGGCCTGAGCGAGTGGGGCTGGAGCAAACGGAAGTCCTGAGTTCAATTCCCGGCAACTACATGATGGTTCACAACCATCTGTACAGCTATAGTGTACTCATATCCATAAAATAAATAAATCTTAGAAAAAAATCAAAACAAAAATAAAACCAGAAAAGAATAAAACCAATAACAGCATAGATCAATGTGAACTGAAAGCTACAGTAAGGACACTCAATGTTTGTTAGTTAGAAAAAATAGATTATGTAGATATATTATGTGTAATTTTGGAAAGATCAGAAAACGTAGCAAAGTGTGAGGGGGCATCCAAGATGACAGTGGGAGTCTGTGCTTCACGTCTTCTAGAATTTTCTGCCGCTGTGATTTCCCAGCAGCCCTGTATGACGGGTAGGCAGTGTTCAAGGGCCAGCCATTCCCTCAGCTGGGGTTAGACTGAAGAACAGGGAAACCCTGCAACAGTAGCTTACTGGGAAATGTGGCTCATAAATTATATTTTTTCAATTATGAAGGCATCCTCTGGGGGTTCTTTAGAACAGATAATCATATAGGGAGTCTGATAGCAGGTTCTCTTTTTCTGCATTCCCAGTGTTTCCTGCAACCTTAGCTCTGAAAACCTCAGATCTCTCTCTGTCTCTCAGAAAGGAAAAAAAAAAAAAAAAAAAAAAAAAAAAAAAAAAAACAAAAAACAACTCGCCTACGGCCTCATTTCTTACCCTGAAATTACTGTGATTTTTGCAATTCTACCTCGCCGCTCTGTGCAGTTTCCCTCCTAACCCAGAAGCCCTGCTGCAAGAGATAAGTAGCCTTCAGGATGACAGGGGTCATGTGAGGGCCACGGGTTCTGAGAGTGACGAAGAGCAGCAGAAGACAAAGAGCTTGCTGGGAAACAGACGCCAGAGCACCGGCCAGATCAGGTTGCTAACTACATTTGCAGAATAACATTCTGTTCTCGCCCGCCCGGCCGGCCCGTGCAGCTGAGGGGCAGCAGGCAAGAAACGGAGAAGCTAATCAGGGTGATCAGTGCTCGCTCAGGCAGCTTCCCAGCTAGTAGGCCTGGGTGAATTCCTTAGGCCTCATGTTTTCTCCTCTGTAAAACAGACCACAGCGAGCTGTGCCCTCCTAACCGCTCCCTCCACACTCCCCTCCAGCCCTCTACTTTTTTCACATCGGAACATCTAAAAAGAGCCATCAGAACTCTCTCCGCTTAGGCTCCGGCTCTGCACTGTGGTAGATGAGCAAGCCTTAGCCCTTGTCATTCATGATCTTTGAACGGTTGGAGTTTTCTTCCTTTTTTTTTTTTTTTTTTTTTTTTTTTTTTTTTTTTTTTTTTTTAAGATAAAGTCTCCACATAGCCCCTGGTTGTCCTGGAACTCAATATGTAGATCAGGCTGTCCTGGAACCCACAGAGATCTGCCTGCCTCTGCTGCCTGAGTGTTGGGATCATAGACGTGCTCCACCAACGCCAGACCCAGCGCCTTTACTCCTCTTTGGCACACTTAACTCTCTTGGCTTGTAGGGCCCTGACCCTTTCTGTGTTCCCTTTGTCACTCTGTCCCCTCCTTTGCTAGGCCGTCTGCCTTCCTAATACACCTGGGACTCAAGTTTGGTCTCTCCCCTCTATATTTTAGAGTCTGTCTTGTCTTGTCTAGTCTGGACCATGTCTATATCTCGATGATTAGAATCTATCTATCTATCTATCTATCTATCTATCTATCTATCTATCCAGACTGCCCCCTCAACCCCTGAAATCCACACTACCATGTTGGACTGTTTGACATCTTTATTTGAAAGTCTTTTTTTATTTTGTTTTTTCGAGACAGGGTTTCTCTGTGTAGCCCTGGCTGTCCTGGAGCTCACTCTGTAGACCAGGCTAGCCTCGAACTCAGAAATCCTCCTGCCTCTGCCTCCCAAGTGCTGGGATTAAAGGCATGCACCACCACCGCCCGGCTGAAAGTCTTTTTTAAAATATGTATTTATTTATTTTATGTATATGAGTACACACTGTAGCTGTACAGATGGTTGTGAGCCTTTATCTGGTTGTTGGGAATTGACTTTTAGGACCTCTGCTTGCTCTGGTTAACCCTGCTCGCTCAGTCCCTGCTCGCTCCAGCCCAAAGACTTATTTATTATTATAAATAAATACACTGTAGCTGTCTTCAGACACACCAGAAGAGGGTGTCAGATCTCATTACGGTGGTTGTGAGCCACCATGTGGTTGCTGGGATTTGAACTCAGGACCTTCGGTGCTCTTACCCGTTAAGCCATCTCACCAGCCCACGTTTGACATCTTTATTTGAAAGTCTTTTAAAAAAGATTTATATTTTTATTTTTAAGTGTATGCTTGTCTCTGTATGTGTATGTACATATGAGTGTGGGTACCCATAAAGAGCAGAGACATAGGATACCCCCTGGTCTGGGTTCATAGGCATTATGACCGCCTGATGTGGGTGCTAGGAACTGACTATAGAATAACAGTATGTGCTTTTGAGCTAGCAAGATGGTTCAGTGGTTAAGAGCACTGATTGCTCTTCTGAAGGCCCTGAGTTCAAATCCCAGCAACCACATGGTGGCTCACAACCATCTGTAATAAGATCTGATGCCCTCTTCTGGGGTGTCTGAAGACAGCTACAGTGTACTTACATATAATAAATAAATAAATCTTTAAAAAAAATAGTTTGTGCTTTCAACTGCTGAGCTATCTCTCCAGCTCATATGTGGAAGTCTTAATAAACATCTGAAAAATTAACCCCCAGGAGCTGGAGACTTAGGTCAGTGGTAGA
Organism: Mastomys coucha; assembly: GCF_008632895.1. NCBI lineage: Eukaryota > Metazoa > Chordata > Mammalia > Rodentia > Muridae > Mastomys > Mastomys coucha. The sequence goes on along the minus strand of NW_022196891.1, from coordinate 79,068,163 downwards.
GCACATGCCCAAGGCCCTGGATTCAGTCCACGGCAACCAAAAACCTATGGCCACCCCAAGGAAATCAAAGTCACCTCCTGCCCTCAGGATTCCCATCTGAACAAAAATCTTAAGAGTCAAAACAAAAATTACTCAACTCCCTGCATCCCACCACATTCTACTCTTAGTCTACCAGAGAATATGATAGCTTTACCTGTAAATATACCCAGAATCAGCCTACCCTTTATCATCTTCATCCCATGACCCTGGGCTGAGCCACTATCTCATGCTGCTCTGACCACGAACTAACCGGCCACCTTCGGTTCGGTTGTTATGTGTGTGCGCATGTGCGTCCGTGTGGATATACTCATACCACAGTATACATCCGGAGATCAGACATTAACCTCAGCTGTCAGCCCTCGCCTTCTCCTGTGTTTGAGACGGGGCTCTCTTGTTCTCTGCTGCACACTCACAAGCTTCAGGGTATTCTCCTGTCTCTGCTTCCCATAGTACAGCAGGATTGCTGGAATTACAGACGTAGACTGCCATGTCATGTTGACGTAGCAAGTGCTTCACCCCCTGAACCGTCTCCCCAGTCTGCTTCTATGGTAGTCCCAGTTCAATTGTCTTATCTTTGCCCTCTGAGGATGGAAAAGCCACCTCCAACAATGGCCCTCAGGGCTCTCCATGACTCTGTTCCCTGTTACCGCTCCTAATCTAACTCCCCAGCTCTGCCCCATTCCCTTGACTACAGTCACCCTGGCTTTCCTTGAGCAGGACACATTCCTGCCCCAGGGCAGGGAACAGTTGCCCTTTTCCTGGGATGCTTTCCCACTACTGTGTAGGAAGAGCTCCTAGGGGAGGCTCTCAGAGGGAGGATGTTTGCCCCAGAATATCCCCCAGAATATCGTGGTCTGTTCAGGGGAAGAAAGAGCAGGCCTAGTCCTTGAAGCCATCTCCGTGCGGTTGCCGATCAACACCGCGCATATATCGGATGCTGGCAGGTTCCGCCTGAGATAGATAGGTCGGGGAAGTCTGACTTCCCCTGCCTCTGATTCAGTTGGGAGATGGGGAGCTGAGAGCAGCCTTCGAAGAGGATGGTGGTACAACTCTGCTGTGGATTGGCAGACAGCTCCACAGCTGTTGGAACCCATGTGGGTCATCGCAAGATCCCCTGTAATCTGCCCGCTGTGTTGCTTAGATGCGTGCCTCAGTAGTACAGGGAGCAGCTCCTTCAGACTTCAGTGACTTCTTTCCCAGGAGAACCGTCTATCCAGAAGGTTAAGAGGGGAGACAACTGCTGCTGAACACGGCTGCTAGTCTCAGCGGCCACAGCGAACGTTCGTTTCTCTTCTCCTGTTAACAAGTCTAGATTCCCCCCATTAGCAAAGCAACTTGGGTGCTCTGGACAGCTTACCTGGTGACCCCCCTGGGTGGACCGTCACCTCCGAGGGTCTGTCCTCTGGTCACCATACCCTTCTCGGGTCACAGCTGCTACACTTGTTCATTAGCTCTCGAACTTGAGTGAGGGAGCATCAAGAGTCACCCGAGTAGAGAATCCAGTTGTCAAACATGTTTGTCCTCTGTCCCCAGGGTGATAGCTGTACTCTCTTCTCCTGCTGATCAGCCCATTACTACTGCTGTTACAGTTTGGTTATAAAGTGTCCCCAAGGGCTGATGTGTTGAAAGCTTGCTCCGTGACCCAAGTGGAATTCCAAGGTGGGACTTTGGGGGAAGTTCTGACTGTATGAATGGACTGAGCCATGCAAAGAGACAGAGTATGGGAGCATGGGAGGTGGTAGAACTGTGGAGGGTAAGGTCTGTTTGGAAGAAGTGGGTCATGGGACAAGGACTAGAAAGACATATCTTACTCCTGGCCCACAGCTAGCACTAACTAACCACTTTGTTCTCCAGCCACTGTGAAGTGAGCAGCTCGGCTCCACTCTGCCCTCCACCACTCCTTCTCCACCATAGCGGTCTGCCTCAGCACAGACCCAGAAACACCAAACCCAAGTGTGGTGCTTTGAATAATGCGTGGCCCCCTTAGGCTCTTGTATTAGAGCGCTTAGTCACCAGGGAGTGGCACTCTCTGGAAGGATTAGAAGGATTCAGAGACGTGGCCTTGTTGGAGGAAGTGTGTCACTAGGCCCGTGGCAAGCCCAGAGTCTCTCTCTCTGGATCGGGATGTAACTCTATACTACTCAGCTCTCAACCCCAGCACCTGCCTGCGTGCTGCCATGCTCCCAACCACGATGACAATGGACTAAGCCTCTGAAACTGTAAGCAAGCCCCCAGTAAGACGCTCTCTCTTATAGTAGCTGCTCTGATCATGGTGTCTCTTCAGAGCCACAGAACAGGGACTAGTGACCATAGACTGAGACATCCGCATTCCTGCTTTTACAGTGAGCTCGAAGGTATTTGTCACAGTAACGAGATGTCGGACATGCCTGTCAAAATACTGACTCTGCTTCTTCTCTGTTCCTGTGCGATAAAATACCCTGGAGTGCCCAAGTAGCATCCATGCCTTATTGTTCAATGAGACTTCTTTTCCTGTGATCTCAGGTGGAAGTTGTTTTCCCTTTATGAACAGGACCTTTAACCTTGTACAGAGCCCAAAACACAAATTCCCCCAAGTGGATGACTGAAGGTGATACTAAGAAAGTCATTCTTTTTTTGTTTTGTTTTGTTTTGTTTTTGTTTTTTTCGAGACAAGGTTTCTCTGTATAGTCCTGGCTGTCCTGGAACTCACTCTGTAGACCAGGCTGGCCTCAAACTCAGAAATCTGCCTGCCTCTGCCTCCCAAGTACTGGGACTAAAGGCGTGTGCCACCACTGCCCGGCTACCCCTTGGTTTTCTAACTGAGAAAGCCATTGCCATTCTTAGAAGGCTTCCCACTTGCTACGTTATCAGGGCTATCCCTTCATTCTCTTCTATGGACAGGAGGATATGATGTCATTGCCCTGGACCTACATTTGTGTCACCTTTGCTACGTTTATATTGTGGAATTGTTGAGCTAATGAAATTGTGCTGGTCTGTCTGTGTGTAAACTGGACACCACCTAGAATCATCTAGAAGGAGGGTACTTTAATGAAGACAAGGCCTCCTATCAGGGGCATATTTTTGATTCACGGTTGATGTGGAAGGTGTAGCCCGCGCGGTCGTCTCGCCGGGAAGAAGACACGTGGACACTAGGTTCCTTCTGCAGCAACTGTTTATTTGTCTCCATCCATAGGGAAAAAAAGGGGTCGAGCCCAATATCCACACTGCTTATATACACCACAGTGCAGCGTATCTGCCCACAGCGTGGCGTGTCTGCTCATGATTGGCTGTTCGCTCATTACCCTACGTAACGCCCCAGGATGGGCCGTGACATGGCGTCCTTTTCACTCCATGCACATGCACAAACAGTTGTCCACTAGGAGTTAACAGCAGAAGTAGGTGCCATCTTGCCATGGCGAATGCCTCTCAGGATTCACGGCTCCCCACAGAAGGGCCCTACCTACTGTGTGCAGTACCAACCCTGGGTAGGTGGCTTGGATTGTATTTAAGAAAGCGAGCTATGCCAGATGTGGTGGCACACGCCTTTAATCCCAGCACAGGGGAGGCAGGAGGAAGTGGATCTTTGTGAGTTCCAGGCCAGCCAGAGTTTTATAGAGAGAAGCTGTCTCAAAAAGGAAAACAAAACAAAACAACAAAAACAAAAACAAAAACAGAGCAAGCTGAGCAAGCCATGAAGAACAAGCCAATAAGCAGCTCTCGTCCGTGGTTCCTGCTTCTACTCCTGCTTGAGTTCCTGCCCTGATGAACTGTGACTGGGGTGGATACGCACAAGGAAACCCTTTCCTCCCTGAGTTGTTTCTAGTTACAAAGGTTGCCGGGCATATGGTGGCACATGCCTTTATTAACAGAAGAGGCAGAAGGGGCTCTGTGAATTCTAGGCCAGCCCCGCCTTCATAAGAGAGTTCCAGGAGAGAGAGGAGTAAATAAAGAGACCCTGTCAAAAAATTAAAAAAGGAAGGTAGACCAGAGCAGAGGTGTTTTATGGGATCCACTGCGAGTGAGTGAGACACTCTAAGCATTAGCTAGTTTCGAGACCTATACGGAATAAAGCTCAAGTCACCCCCAGAATGACTGTCTCCCGTGAAAATTAGCGGGGTGTCTGGTTGGTCTTCTCAAGGCATGCTGCTAGGAGAGGCACTCAGTGTCCCCCTCTGTGGCTGGCATGTGGGATATGTAGCAGCCACGGCAAGGCCAGCCTCGGTGAGTGGGAGCCCCCAGTGCCAGCCCATGCACAGCCTCCATCTCTCCCGCCATAGGAGAGGCGCTCCCGTAGGCAGCAGTGGAGCAGCCAGAGTCAGAGGTGCTCTAGGTGACTCTGGCTGGACCGTCTTGGCAACGTGGCTGTTGGTGCTCTCCTGTGGGTGTTAAAAGCCATCATGACCTTTGTACTGCATTCTTGTTCCCATACGTCCATCCAAGGACCTCTGTCATACACTTTGTCTTGTTCTCCCAAAACTGTTCTCTTTCAAGGCAGTTACTGATCAAAACGTTCAGCACTGCAAAATAAGCCAAAGCCACTTTTCCCACCAGCACAAATTGGAAGACAAGTTTTCTCTGCCTGAAGGTCTCAATGCACACCAGTGGGATCTGTGGCTCGCCATCATCTATCTTCCTTTCCTTCCTTCCTTCCTTCCTTCCTTCCTTCCTTCCTTCCTTCCTTCCTTCCTTCCTTCTTTCTTTCTTTCTTTTTTCTCTTTTCTTTTTCTTTTCTTTTTTTTTCCAAGACAGGGTTACTCTGTATAGCCCTGGCTGTCCTGGAACTCACTCTGTAGATCAGGTTGGCCTCGAACTCAGAAATCCACCTGCCTCTGCCTCCCAAGTGCTGGGATTAAAGGCGTGCACCACCACTGCCCAACCACCATCATCTTTCTAAGTCATAGTAGAAGGGCGTCGTAGTAGAGCAACAACCCATTTTCAGTTTGCACTCACTCATTAAGCTATCCAGGAACCAAATCTATGTTCAGGGAAAAACGAATTATCCAGGGGTTTGCAAGGAGCCATTCGTGGAAGCTAGGGAAGAGCCTGGGGGCAGTGATGACGCATGGTGGTACAGTGGACCATGCAGATCTCTGGTGTCCTTCATCCTGATCTGTGGTTGATCCTGGATGAGCTACTTCCATCCTTCAATGGACTTGCTGCTAAGCCCATGTGACCTCATCACTCCAGAGCCCTGATGGAGCCTGCTGATGGATGGTCGCTTGCCCAACAATTATGTTCTGTTTCTCTCAGGCTCCAATAACATCCTGAGACTTTCTATAAAGATATTTTGTTGCACAACTGCTGTGGCCTCTCTTCAGAATGCTAGGATTCCGCACTGTGAATCTCTCTTTGGAAACTGTCATATACCTTACACAGTATCTCTTCCGAACACTGATGTCTCCACTACCATACATGCAGATCACTAGATCATATGGCCCAGGCATCAGAGATGTTTGCCCTGCAGCCTGGCTATGTGGCAGAACCTTTTTACTGCACCTGGTCCCGTTGTGTACTGGCAGGATTTCAAGTTACCTTGCACGAACTAATAGCTCCAGGTTTGGAATATGCTATCTCTAGAAAAAAGGGGCATGCTATGTGTTGGGGTTCCTTCTTTGGGACAATAACTGCAAGATCCAATACTGTGTCTTTCCCTTTAGAGGGTTGTCACCATGGGTCCTAGACCTTTGAATCCCATAAGATGATACAGATGTGGCAGATCTCCGATGCTTTCTGAAGATTTGTTTTTATTTGGTGTGTATTGGTGTTTTGCCTATGTGTATGCTTGTACACCTTGTGTATTCAGAAGCGGGTTCAAACCCCCACTAGCTAGAGTTACAGATGGTTGTGAGCCACCCTGTGGGTGCTGGGGACCAACCCCACAGGTCCTCTGCCAGAGCAGTCAGTGCTCTAGCCACTGAGCCATTTCTCTGTCCCCAAAGACTGATTTATTGTTACTCACGTGGCTGTGTTCAGGTAAGTGCAGTTGTGAGACAGCTGACGTGGGGAACAGGAACTGAACTCAGGCCCTCTGTGAGAGCAGCATGTGTTCTCTACTGCCGAGCCTCCCTCCTCCACCCCTAGCCTCTCATTCCTCATGGAGATGATTTTTTTTTTCTTTCCACTCTCCAGAATGCATGCATTCCACAAGCCTCAAAATCACTAGTCTCTTCTTGTTCAGATGGTCCAATGAGCATGATGTCATCAGTATTCAGCCAGTCCAAGTCTCTTGGGGCTATATCATGCCAAGAGCAAGAGCGTTAACATAAGCCTGGGCCAAGATCGTAAATGTGCGATGCTGGATCCCCAGTGGATCAGCTGTTCTGGTGGACGAGCACGCACCATTGGCTCCGGAGGCCGCATGCTCACTCCTGAGGGCATCTGTCTTTGCTGCAGCCAGGCACAGCACTTTTGTGGTGCTGCTTCCTGTGGGACCACGGTACTCTGTTGTCATCCTCAGGGTCTGACTTTCGAAGGGTTCAGACGGATGATTAAATGGAAATGGGATGAGGACCACCAACCTGCATCCCAGAAGTCTTTCTCAATTACTTTTTATAATTACATGTTATGAATTGCCGTCCCTCCCCGGGAGTGCGCTTCGGCTTTTGATTTGCTTGCTACCTTGGCACCTGTGGGAAGGAGCGGTTTGGACGCTTCCACTTGGCCTTCACGTCATCATAGCTAAGAAAGCCAGGCATAGCTGGGGTGTGCGTGTGTGTGTGTG
>NW_022196891.1:79057358-79061153 GCF_008632895.1 Mastomys coucha | reverse complement strand
GTGTTGTGTGCGCATTCTCACATGCTGATGTTCATAAGTCATGGGGCATGTGTGGAGGTCAGATGATAACTCCTGGGAATTGATCTCACCTCTCACCTTCCACCACCCAGCCTTGGGACGGAACCCAGGCTGTCCATATTGGTGGCAAACGCCTTTACCCTCTGAACCATCTCACTGGCCCCATATCCATTTTAATTATCTATTTAACGTTGGGGAAATGATTACGTGCTGAGTTCAGAGATAGAGTGAGTAACTGTGGGCCAGATCTAACTGGTACCATGTGCACCCACTTTGGAAGGGGTCTCTTGATGGTGATTGGTCTCAGCAAAGATCCCCACATCCACGAGTCCTGGGAGGACCTCTCTCTGTGTCTCTGTCTGTCTGTCTGTCTGTCTGTCTGTCTGTCTGTCTCTCTCTCTCTCTCTCTCTCTCTCTCTCTCTCTCTCTCTCTCTCTCTCACACACACACACACACACACACACACTACCAAGCAAAGGGCCATAGTTTCCTTTAGGGATGACTTGGGAACTGTCCCCTGCCATCACCATGGTGTGACTGGGTACTTCCTGATGGGGACCAGACCTCTTTATCCACAGGCTCTAGGTCTGAAAACTAGTTCATATTACGAAACCTGGCAGAGCTTAACTTTGGAAGAGAGATTAACTGCTCATTGTGATGTCAGCCCTTGGCTTCCTGAGCGTCTGCTCTGGATTTCATTTCCTTGTACTGACTGAGCAGAACCTCTTTGCCCCAATTATGCTGTCCATGTCCTGTTAGCTGCACACAACTCTCTGGGGGGGGGGGGCTGGCTGCCTCTTCATCCTCTCCTCTCATTATGATAATCGCATCCACCTGGTCTCTGAGAATTTAGCATCTCAGCTGGTCCCTATTGTTTCTGGTCCCCATCATACCCCATTGTTATCTGTGAACCTTGTCCAGTGGTGGCATCTCCACTTACAGCCCTGGCTATGGACTTTAGGTGATGCTGGTGCCTTCTCCCTCCGACCCTCATCAGCATCTCTTACGGCCTGGGGTATGCCATAGGACAGCATCGTCTGGCAAGCTTGCCTGCTGTACATACTACGTTGATTCTAACAGACCTTCCTTTCTGAGCCATGTGGTCTCTTCTTCCATTGTCTGACGTGGGAATTCTCCCATTTCTACCTCTGCTGCGGACCATACCTTTCTTCAGGCTTCCAAGGACCTTCTTAGCAAGTTCTGCTGCTGTCCAGGGATGGGTCACAGCGGACAGCACTCTCTTCCCTTTCCCATTTTCGCCCTGGTTCCTGTTGACCCCAGGCCTTCAGACGTTGTCCGGTGCATGCTCTCCCAACAGCTCCAGGTATGTAATAATAAGCTCTGCTGCCCCTCGGCCCATGGGTGTCCTTTCCTCCCTAGTCAGGCTAGCCTCTGCTTGGGGAATGTTGTTACTTGGCCCAAGAGATTGGTCTCATGGTTATGATTATTCTGTAAAAGTGCACAGTGTCGTGCAGGAGGGTCATCTTTAAGCAAGAGGAGAGAGTATTGGTCCTTACGGGAGAGATGTAGGTAGCTTCCACAGGCTCAAAGTCATCTGGGGATAACAGTATTTCTACGTAAATCCACTGAAACACTCACGTGTCATGTATCAGAGGCTGCGAGGTCCACGCTCAGATGCCAGGCAAGGAAGAGGACCCTGGAAGGAGAGGAGGCTGAGGTGACTGTGAGGGGCACAGTCAGCTAACACATTTCTAGCCACCTAATGGAGTGCTAGGCAGGCAGGCAGGCAGGCAGGCAGGCAGGCAGGCACAGTTACGCACTTCTGCATATGCTGACTCACGCAGACTGTGCACAGACAGGTGCAGGCACACACACATGGGCCAGCACTCAGGCCACGCAGATGCAGGCATGGGGACCTACAGACAAATAGAGGCAGGCTGGCAAAGATAGACGCAAAGGGCCCAAGGCCTCCAACCTCAAGGTCATTTATACAGAAAGTGTCATTCTGACAAGAATAATTAAGTAACACATTACACCACTGTTTATTTTGGGGCTCCCCAGACATCCACTGTGGGCGATTTTGTGCCGAGTCATCGGCCACTCCCCCATGTCCAGTGTCAGCCACATTTAGGCCGACTCATACCTGACACCCACACCAGCCCCATGTTGTCTAAACATAAACTGGCCCTTACAGTTTCCAACAGAGGCCCATTCTGTCTTGGCATAGTTCTTTCTGCTTTATTTATTTATTTATTTATTTAACTTCTGTAAGTTAGAAACATAACTGCATCGCATTCTGGGAAGTTGGCCTGTGTTCTGTGGAGTTAGCCAGAGTCCTCTCAGAGCCTTGGAAACTGCTTCCTGGTACCAGCGACCTTCATGACCTTGAACAAGTCCTATAGGGGCCTGCACTCACCCATGGTGATGATGTCACTGACCTGCAGAGCCCTGAAAAAAATGACAACAGGTCCACAGACATACTCCTGTGGCACTTCCCAAAGCGACTACACTTACGATGTACGAGAGATGGTACCCGTGGATGACAACGGTCCTCAGCATCGTTACCTTTCTCTCCACACCGGACAAGGATCTGCCCTTGGATGGAGTCCTTGCCAGTAAAGAGTGTTTCTTGTCTATGTAGATGCCCTTGACGGCTGCTGTGCGCATCTCGAAGCTGGATGTCCTTGTAGCAGAGGGCACCTCTCCTTGACAGCTCCTCCCAGCAGAACCCGTTTCTTCTCTCAAAAAAAAATATGTTATGGTACTTTTGGTAAGCATGCTCTGAACTTCTGCCATCCTTCCTGGCTTTGTGAGAAAAAGACATGGCAGACAGGCAGGTGCTAATTCAGTGCAGAAGGCTGCTAGGAAATGCTCTCTGGATCAATAGCAGTGAACAGGCAGGAGAGGAGGCAGAACGTCATCAAGGTTGGTTAGACTGCAGGACCATGTTGGTGAGACTCAGTGGATGTCTCTGAGTGGGGGGTGACGCTTCAGAGCTGTCTCAGGTTGGGGGTAGCACTAAGTGCGCATAGCGACTCATAGTTGAGGATGGGTTCTCTCTGAGTGGGGAGTGATGCTTCAGAGCTGTCTCAGGTTGGGGGATAGCACTGAGCTTTCGAGCGCCCATAGTGACTCATAGTTGAGGATGGTTTCTCCCAGAAGCTGAAGTAATCTTACCAGAGATGACGGGCTTCATCTAAGTCATTGGTTCTCAACCTGTGAGTTGTGACCCCCATGTGGGTCAAACCACCCTTTCCTAGGGGTCACCCAAGACCATGGGGAAACAGAGAGAGCTTTACATTACAATTCATAACAGTAGCAAAGTTATAGTTATGAAGTAGCAATGCAAATAATTTTATGTTTGGGGGTCACCACACCATGAGGAACTGTGTCAAAGGGTCACAGCATTAGCAAGGTTGAGGACCACTTTTAGGACAATTGGCCCAAAGGACTGACAACTTAGGGCTGTCCACTCTTTTTTTTTTGATTTTAAGATGTATTTGTTTTGTGTGTATGAGTACATACTGTAGCTGTATACATAGTTGTGAGCCTTCATCTGGTTGTTGGGATTTGACTTTTGGGTCCGATCCTCCAACTTCCTGCTCAATGAGGTACTGCATGGTACTTCTGTCCACAGCACTTAACATCTTCTAACCCAGAATATAATTAACTTGTATGTCATATTTATTGTTCAGTATCATATTCCCCTGTTAAAATGTAAAACCAGGCTGGGCAGTGGTGGCGCACACCTTTAATCCCAGCACTTGGGAGGCAGAGACAGGTGGACTTCTGAGTTCAAGGCCAGCCTGGTCTACA
>NW_022196891.1:79051592-79057216 GCF_008632895.1 Mastomys coucha | reverse complement strand
AAAATCAAAGGAATAGAAATTTCTTTTTTTTTTTCCCTAATGGATGAATCTTAAGCATGCAGAAAAGGTCCTGGCACGCAACAGGGGTGGGAAAGAATCAATGATCAAATCAATAAATAGTTAACTCTTGGGATGCCTGTGAAGAGTAAACTGCTCTGATGACTAAGTATTTAAACAGGGTTGACATAATAACTGCTGTGAGATCCATCTGCACTGTGTTTACTCCTGGTCCCACAGACTCAGTTTCCTACAATGTGACAGTATGGTCACAAGCCCTCTAGGACAGGTGCAGGGAGAGCAAGGGACAGAAACAAAGAGTTGCAGAGGACATGGAGAAATCAAAGCCCTCCAACACCGCTCCTACATTGGGAACTAGAGAGATAACTAAGAGGTTAAAAGTGCTGGCTGCCCTCTCAGAGACCTAGGGTGAGCTCCCAGCACCTACATTGCCCTTGTAACCTTAATCCTTGGGCCGGGGTCCCATGTCCTCTTCTGACTCTTCCAGCACAAGGCACACCCATGGTGCATAGGCATACTTGCACACAAAACACTCATACATATAAAATAAAAATTAATTAATCTTAAAAGAGAAAATAATTTGGCATTTCTTCAGAAAATTAAACCTGGAGTTACCAGACACTTCACACAATGAACAAGCCTTCAAAACATATTTAGTGAGAGAAGCTGGATGTGAAGGTCACCTACTGTATAATTCCATTTATGTGACATATGCCAAACAGGTAACTATATGAACAGAAAGTGGTTAAGTGTGCAGGGAAGGCAGGAGGGTGGGGCTGGAGTTCAGGGGTGGAGTACCTATGCCCCAGGCCCTGGCTTTGGTCTCCAGCTCCACCCATACACACACACACACACACACACACACACACACACACACACACACACACACACACATCCCAAAAGAAAAAAGGGAAAAGAGAGTGGATGGTCCCAGGGTGGGGGGTGGGGATGGGAAGTGACTCCTCATGCGTACAGGTTTCTTTCTGCAGTAATAGAAATGTTTTAAAATGCTAGAATAATTTTAATACATCCGTGAAATACTAAAAGCCACACCGAATGGTACTCTTTAATACCATCCGTGCTTGCTGCCAGGCAAGCTTGAGGACAGGCGCTCCGGTTCTTAGCACCTACATAAATCTTGGGGTAGAGGCAGACCTGTGACCCCAGGAGTCTGAAAGCGATCCATGGAGCAAGCTAGCCAGTAGCAGTAGCTCATCTCTGCAGTCCCGGCACTTGGGAGCTGGAATTAGGAGAATCAGGAGTTCAAGGCCAGTGTGAACAACTTAGCAAGTTCTGGGCCATCCCGAGTTACGTGAGATTCCCCCCCCAACACACACACACCCCGAATCACAAAGAAGGATCACCTTCACCCAGGGTGTAGGAAAACACAGACAGGTTGACACACTCTCAGGGTCAGTAGGTCAGGGTGGGCCTGGGAGTCTCGGGCTCCTCGGGAGATTCTGAGGACGAGCCAGATTTGGGAATCTTTGTTCGAGATCAGCCTCCTACCCAGGTTCAACAGCCTCCGGGCCAAGAGGTTGACTCAGCCTTTCCAAGAAGCATTCCCAGGCTCACTTCATCCCCCCTCGAGGAAGGTGCTCCACCCAAGTGCCTCTGCTTGTTCATCAGCTTCCCTGCCTACCATCCTGTCAGGAGTTGTCGGCTCCTATTTACGCCCTCCCCACCGACACAGAGCGGAGATGTTGAAAGCTCTTCCAAGAAGGGTACCTACTGCCTTGTGAGTAATGCTTTGCTCCCAGTGTGAGTTTCATGCTGAGGGCCCTGCAGGTCTAGGGAACATCACCATTCACTAACTTACAACCAAGGTGTGGCACGATACTGCCAAAAGAGCAGCACCAGAAGAGCATTTGGTACAAAGATTTCGACATAGGCAATATTTAATTGGATTTTAATTTTAAAATATGTATGTTATGGGTGTTTTTTTTTGTTTTGTTTTGGTTTTTTTTGTTTTTTTTTTTTTTTGCCTTCATGTATGTCTATGCACCCCATGCGTGCCTGGTATCTAAGGAGGCCAGCAGAGAGCCACCATGTGGATGCTGGGAATAAGCCCAAGTCCTCTAGAGGAGCAGTGCTTTTAGCCACTGAGCCATCTCTCCAGCCCCTTACCTTGATTTTAAATTTGCTATTAATATTATTATGAGCACTCAGTTTTTTTTTCAAGAAGGTCTTGAACTCCCGGGCTCACAATCCTTCTACCTTAGTGTCACAAGCAGCCGGGATCAGGCACACCCCCATGTTAGACCTGGCTGGTCCAGCTGGTCTTTTGGGGGGGGGGGTTGGGGAATTCAAATCTGATAGCTGCCTGAGCTCTGAAGATCAGCCTGCCCTTTGGAAAGGCTGGTCGAGCTGTTCTCACAAAAGCATCTCTTAGGAAGATGTCTCATTCCCTGGAAGGTTTCCATGCATTCCCTGGAAGAGGAGTGAGCTGTGAAGCTCTGTTGTATGCATGAGAGAAAAGCGAAGTCCAGGCCAACTGTTTCTAAACTCTGGGTTCATCCAGTCATCAAGCTGAGGGCAAAGGATTGCAACTTGTCTCAATTCTACAGCGCCTGTTCCATTGGTTGTTTCACTACAGCTCGTGAGCAGCGAGTGCCTGCAGCCTCAGACGCGCCCCTTTGCGACACGGTATCTGACCTTGCACGTTTGTGACTTGCCCAGTGAGTCTAAGAGTGCATGATAGGAATATCACTGGTAGTCATTCACATGATGGGATAGCCAGCTTTTCTACATTGGGGTGGGGGAGGTGGGTTGGGGGGTTCAAGACAGGGTTTCTCTGGATAGCCCTGGCTGTCCTGGAACTCACTCTGTAGACCAGGCTGGCCTCGAACTCAGAGATCCACCTGCCTCTGCCTCCCAAGTGCTGGGATTAAAGGCATGTGCCACCACTGCCCAGCTCTTTATTATTATTATTATTATTATTATTATTATTATTATTATTATTAAATCTTTTTTTTACAGTCTAGCCTTTATCTCCCTCCCAGTCCCACACCTCAATTCCCTCCCAGTCTCCAAATGGATGTCCCCACCCTCTCACCCCCACCTCACCAGCCTTCCCCACTCCCTGAGGCCTCAAGTCTCTTGAGGATTCGGTGCATCTTCTCTCACTGAGTCAAGACCAGGCAGTCCTCTGCTGTATATGTGTTGGGGGCCTCATATCAGTTGGTGTATGCTGTCTGATTGGTGGCTCTGTGTCGGAGACATCTTGGGGGTCCAGGTTAGTTGAGACTGCTGGTCCTCCTATAGGGTCTTCTTCCAGCTTTTCCTTAATTCAACCCCAGGGGTCAGCAGCTTCTGTCCATTGGTTGGGTGCAAATATCTGCCTCTGACTCTTTCAGCTGCTTGTTGGGCCTTTCGGAGGGCAGTCATGCTAGGCTTCTGTTTGTAACTGTCCCCGTACCGTATGTATGTGTCCCTTACATCACCTGGACCCCCAGAGCTCCCAAGGCTGCTCCTAGGTCACTTGGCATACATAAAGTGACAAAGGGGGAATCTGGAGTGGGAAAGAGGTCTCCGCTAGTAAAAATATTGTACTTTTGAAATTTTACAGAGCCCTGTAACCAGGAAAGCAGACAGTACGCTCCCCCTCAGAGCCGTGGAGAGGGCAGAGCAAGTCCCTCTGCAATAAACACACGTCTGCCTTCAACACCCATTTACTGAGCATCCATTGTGTGCCGGGCTCCATGGATGCAGGACTCGGCAACACCACGGAAGCCCATGAGTTCTTCTCCTCATCTTAGTGAGGATGACGATTGGGCACGTTACTGCCCAGACTCTCTGAAATGAATAAACGAATGATAGGCCAAACGAAACATCGCAGAACCAAAATCTGTCTTCCCTCAGAGACATGGTAGGTCAACGATGAAAACACAGATTACAAAGTTGTCTGTGGGGTGGCAGGTGGGCAGGCGGGTGGGTGGGTGGGTGGGGGCAGCCTGCAAAACTGCTCTTCTCCTGGGCATGGCTCCACACTCTTCCAGGACCCAGGAACACTGCTGCTGGGATGAACATAACCATGGGCAGGGAACCTGAGATTTCTCTCCGTCCTGGAACTCCTTGAGCCATGCGGAAGCCCTTCTCCCATACAGGCCAAGCTCACGCGTGAAAGGCAAATGCTAGTGAGATCTGGTCTTGTAAGGGCTGTTAAAAATGGGGGGGGGAACCCCACACTCAGAGCTCAGGAACGGCGACCCCAAACACCACCAAGACACGTACTTGATGCAATCAGCAAGAGGTTCTTTTATTCAGCGCTGGGCAAGACTCATATTCCACGCAGGGGTAGAGGAGTCTGGCCCCAAGCAAAAATTTAAACAGGTTTTTATACCCACACAGTTGCTAGGGAAAAGGGGGAAACTAAGGCAGGGGAAAGTACAGGGTAGTCTCTGATTGGTGCTGGCTTGTGCTAGGGTTCAGAAGCAGGTTAGCCACCTGGCAATTGTTTGTTACCTCATTTTTCTTTTTCCTGCCAGGCCACTCCGGTCTCTAAGCTCTGGGAGCTGGTCTCCCATTCTTCTATGTCCTGAGAGCTGGTCTCCCATTCTTTCTAAGTCCTGGGAGCTGGTCTCCCATTCTTCTATGTCCTGAGAGCTGGTCTCCCATTCTTTCTAAGTCCTGGGAGCTGGTCTCCCATTGTTTCTAAGTCCTGGGAGCTGGTCTCCCATTCTTCTAAGTCCTGGGAGCTAGTTTCCCATTAAGTTCAACTAACGGCTAAGTTCCCACAGTACAGTTTGAAATTTTTAACCTCTCATTCTAGCCTCACAGGGCCTTCAGCTCCCCTGGCCACTCCAGCTGCTGTCTGACCCTGTTGGGTGCTCACCTATCGTTCCACTCATCCCGCAGAGAAGGGCAGCCACGTTCTCTGGTGGGCTCTCCAAACCCACACCAGTCTCTCCTTCTTCCCAGAGAGACTGAGGCTTCAGATCACACTCGGTCAGCACACCTGCAGATCCACCTGCACATCTCAGTTCAGCCTCTCACCAGCCCCGGGACCCTTTCTCTACATCCATTAAAAAACGGCCCCCAGTGGGGCTGGAAAGGGGGCTTGGTCAGTAACACAGTTGCTGAGGAAGACTAAGGTCCCAAGTCCAGATCTCCAGGACCCATGTAAAAAGCCAGGCCTGGTGTGGTCTAGGAGCCTGGCCCTGCAGAGGCAGATAGGAAGGTCCTGGCCAGTCTAGCCAAACCAGCCAGCTCCAGATTTGAGAAACCTTGCTTGTGCCAGGCGGTGGTAGTGCACGCCTTTAATCCCAGCACTTGGGAGGCAGAGGCAGGCGGATTTCTGAGTTCGAGGCCAGCCTGGTCTACAGAGTGAGTTCCAGGACAGCCAGGGCTATACAGAGAAACCCTGTCTCGAAAAACCAAAAAAAAAAAAAAAAAAAAAAAAGAAAAGAGAGAGAGAGACCTGGCTTGCTTTCATGAGTTCTCCAGAGTGTGCGTATGAGAGAGAGGTGGAAGGTGGGAGGAAGGGGGTGGGGGAGGGAGAGATTATTTTCTTTTGAAAAATGTACATATCAGCTGCACCTACTTTATGGGTGAGCATTAAATGAGATAGAGCCAAAGACCTCTGTGGCAGGCACACTTGCCCAGCA
>NW_022196891.1:79039741-79051582 GCF_008632895.1 Mastomys coucha | reverse complement strand
CTCAAGAAAGGTTCTCTAATGGTCAGTCTTCTTTGGTGGTTCCTTCCTCCAAGGCCGAGTAAGCCACTTCCTCCGAGCTTGCCTTGGCAACTCCATTCACGGTCCCGATGGACTTCCGGTGTCTGCTTCTCACCTTTATTTTACAGCTCCTGCCCCGCCTCACCTAACTGGATTAACTGTGCTTTCTTTTCTTTATTTTTATTTTTACTTTTTTTTGGATTTTCGAGACAGGGTTTCTCTGTGTAGCCCTCGCTGTCCTGGAACTCACTCTGTAGGCCAGGCTGGCCTCGAACTCAGAAATCCGCCTGCCTCTGCCTCCCAAGTGCTGGGATTAAAGACGTGTGCCACCACCGCCTCCCGGCTTTTCTTTATTTTTAAAGAACAATACACTAAATAGCATCTTTGTGTCCCCTTCCCACACACTTGTCAGTCATTCTCTCATACTATCTTTCTTCAGACAGGTCTGTAACTCACTGTGCAGCTGGTTTTAGACACTCAAGGCACCCTTCCAGCCACAGCCTCTCGGCACTAGGATGACAGACTCACTCTTATTATTTATTTATTATTTGTCTATTGATCTTTAAGATAGTGTCTGATATAGCCCAGGCTGGCCTCTGACGCCTCAGACAGCTGGAGCTGGCTTTGTATTCCTGATCTTCTCAAGTCCTGGGATGATCGGGCTGGCCTCTGACGCCTCAGACAGCTGGAGCTGGCTTTGTATTCCTGATCTTCTCAAGTCCTGGGATGATCAGTTTGTGCCCCCATCTTGCCTCTGTATTCTGTTTTATTTTAGACAAGGTCTCATACGTCCCCGGATGGCTTCAATCCCACTATCACTGAAGATGAAGATGTCACTGAATTTCTGATCTTCCTGTTTATACTTCCTAAGTGCTGGCATTATTTGGGGTACTGGGGACCGAACGGGGCAAACAAGTTACCAACTAAGCCACATCCAATGCCGGTCGTAGCAAGTCTCACCTCCCCAGGCTTGCTCCAGTAGTAATGGAGCCTCTCTTCCTCACCTCTCCCCCGTCATTGCTTTTCTCCCCTCAAGCCTGTGTTCTTTTGGTTTTGCTCCCCACATTTCCATCTTCTTCCTAGATGCCTGTGTGAATTCCTCCTGAATCTCTTCCCATTCCTATGAGAGTGCCCTGCCTCCTGGTCTAGCCCGGGCTAGCTTCTGCCTGACTTATTCTTGCCTCGTCACGTGATTCTCCCACGTGACTCAGAGCGGGGATTCTCCTTTGCACCCAGGGCTGAAGAGCCGTCAGTCTCTCAGAGCTGCTCCTCTGGGTTCCAGACCCATAAATACTGTTCCGTTCTTCTCCGTTTACATCCCCAAAGGCCTCTCATGGTCCACAGGTTCCAGAATAAGCTCCTTGTCATTCTCTTCCAGAAACCGGTTCTCCTTTGAGTGACTCCCTCATCAGTTCCTATCCGTGCCTCATCTGGCCAAGTCACTGAGCCCTGCCGCAGCCACCAGCCAGCCCGGTTCCGGTTCTGTCTCTAAGCATCCACGAGGTCTCTACTCTCTCCTCACAGGCCTCCCTCACTGCTGCCCTGCTGGAAGCCTTCCTTTCCTGCAGGCTACACCTGAGTGCTCCAAAGGGCCCTGATCCACCTTTGCTCACCTACACCACTTCTCCTCACTCGAGCGGCACTGCGAGGCTTTCTCCGCCCCGGAGTACTTTCTGGCCTTTGTGTTCCAACTCATTTCCTACCACAGCGCATTGGCCGCACTCACCACCATCCCAACACTGCCTGTGCCAGCCCCTCCTCGGGAGAGGACTCGGTCTCTCGGTCACTGTATCTTTAAGGCTTCTATATTCGGAACGTGTTGGATGTGTACGTGCTGGACTGATTCTGCCACGCTGGCTCCGCTGTCCATCAGCCTGGCCTCTCAGCGGCTACTCCCAAAGTTCTTCCACTGTTAGCCAAGACAGTGAGAGGAGCTAAGAGCTTGGGGAAGAGCCTGATCTCAAGCCTACCACTCCCTCCCCAACCTGCTCAGTATCTTTGAATCACTTCCTACCTTCGCCTATCAGAAAAATATTTGTCTGAATGCTTCCCCGGGTTAAAGTCTTACGGTAGAGCAATACAACGTTGAGAGGGGGCACTTTTTTGTTGTTGTTGTTTTGTTTTGTTTTTATTTTTTCAAGACAGGGTTTCTCTGTGTAGCCCTGGCTGTCCTGGAACTCACTCTGTAGACCAGGCTGACTTCGAACACAGAAATACACCTGCCTCTGCCTCACAAAGACTGGGAATAAAGGCGTGCGCCACCACTGCCTGGCTTTATTCCTAAGACCTTATGAGCGAGTCACTAATTACTGTGAAGAAGGGAGCTCTGCACTCTCCCCTCCTCTTCTCCTTCCTCTTTCTCCCCTCCTCCTCTTCTTCCCCTTCTTCCTCTTCATCTCCTTTTTTTCCCTTCCTTCTCCACCTCTCCCTTCCTTCTTTCTCTCCTCCCCTCCTCTCCTCTTCTTCTCCCTCCTGCTCTTCTTCCTCCTCCTCTCTTCCCCTTCTCCTCTTCCTTCTTTTATCCTTCCTCCTCCCTCCCCATTCCTCATCCTCTTCCTTTTTCCCTGTCTTTATCCTTTTCTCTTCCTCTCCTTTTAATGCCAAGGAATGAGACAGCCAAGAAGCCCCCTAACAGGTTTAACACTCTGATATTGTTCATCTCAGCCTCCAAAACCGTAAGAAATAAATTTCTTCCCTTTACCGTTGTCCAGTCTGGGTATGTTCTGTTGCAGCAGCACTGAATGGCCCAAGACTGGAGGGATCTCACCTTGGAGCCAAGGTTAGTCTTACGGTTGAGCCCCTTGGTCCTTTGACTTTGAGAGACTCTAATTTGCCAAGTAGGCCCTCCCACCTGCAGTGTTTCCTCACTGAATGCCCTGGTTCCTGGATGCAGGCATACAAGCTCAGTCTGCTTCTACATTTTTTTTGCCTCAGTTTTACCTCAGTTTTGTTTTTTTGTTGTTGTTGTTGTTTTCCATTTGCAATAGGTAGGCCCTTGGTGTGCTAGGCTAGATCTACCACAAGCTATAGCTTCAGCCTTTCTCCATTTTTGACTGTGTTTTTGGTGCAGGGTATTGAACAAGAACCTCGCCCAGGCTACACGCATGCCCCACCACATCCCCAGCCCTCTTCTATCTTGAGCTCATTGTCACACCACCTCTTTATTTATTTCTACTTTACACATATGTTTCACCCGCATACATGCATGTACATCATGCGTGTGCCTGGTTCCTTCAGAGGCCAGAAGAGGATATCAGATCCCTTAAAATGGTCGTGAACCACCACATAGGTGCTGGGAACCGAACTCAGGTCCTCTGGATCATGCTCTTAATCACTGAGACCTCTCTCCAGCCCTTCCCACCCACTCTGTCTGGCCTCCTGGACCTGCCCCATTTTTCTCCCATACACTTTCGACTCCATTGCTTATTACTCTCACTCTCACTGATTTTTCTCTCCTTGCTCTATCCCATGCTATTGAAAATGTTCCCTCGGAGGTCACAAATGACACAGCCCAGTCCTGGGTCCAAGACTCCCCCCCAACCCCCCGATTCCTAAGCTCTACTGATGCCCCAGAGTTATTGTCCTCACCACTGACAGGGTTTAATTATAGCCCCCTGTGCTGTGTGCTGCCCAGTGCTGAGGAAGCAGTCACCAAGAGCTTGCCCCTCAAGTTGGAGGCATAGCTAAGATGAGCACACACCAAATAATGCTGAGTGGCAAAGGCGAAAAAACGAATCCTGAAGTACGTGGCACAGACTGGTCCTCCTATCAGAGAATGGGGGAAGAGCCAGGCGGAGCCTTCAGAGAGGTCTTCTAGTCTCTTCTCCATTTGTCTTACTAGAGGTTAAGCGCAGGGCATGGTGAATAGCAGGTAGGTGCTCTGCCACTGTGCCTACAGTCTGCAGGGAATCCGTGAGCTCAAGGTATTCCCAAGGTTATAGCTCTGTGGTGAGCAGGGATGGAGGTGGGGGTGGGGTAAGGGACCAGAAAAAAGGGATCTACCATCTAAACAGCCTCCTGGTGCATTCTTGATGCTGAGGTGTAAACGAATGCAAAACCCAGCTCTGATTTAAAGTTGTGTTTGCACTGCACGCTCGAATCTTCAGCTCACGGGAGAGGCTTGAACATTTAACCAGAGTCAGAAAAGAATATTGTTTTAAGACACAAAAATAAAGGGTGTATCCCTCTTTCTCTGATTGTCCAACTTGCAACTTTTTCCCAAGGAGGAACCAGGCAAGAAACTTAAGAGCTCTGCTGTGCAAAGATCTTTCTGGCTGGGCGATCAGAACCCAGCCTCAGTCTGCCTCGGGCCTATGGCCTACTTGTCCTCTGTGGGCTCTCAGATCAGGCTTGATACCCATCTCCGTCACTGACCTGTCCAAGTGGTCAAGTGGTTCCTGTTATCACAACCATCTCTTATCAATCTTTTTGTTATTGTTTTTCTTTTTCTCTCTCTTTTTTTTTTTTTTTTTGGTTTTTCGAGACAGGGTTTTCTCTGTATAGCTCTGGCTGTCCTGGAACTCACTCTGTAGACCAGGTTGGCCTTGAACTCAGAGATCATCTGCCTCTGCCTCCCAAGTGCTGGGATAAAAGTCGTGCGCCACCACTGCCCAGCTGTTATTGGTTCTTTTAAATGTTGAGGGTTAGATACCTAGAAGCTCTGCCACTGATGTGAACCACTAACCCCATTTATGAAATCTGCATTTTATTTTAATCATGTGCATATTGGGGGTGGGGCACCCGCGTGCCCCAGAATGACTCTGAAGGTCAGAGAACAACTTGTGGGAGTCAGTTCTCTCCTTCAACCTTGTGGGTCCTGGGGACAGAACTCAGGTTATCAGACTTGGTGACAAGCCCTTAACCCAAGAAGCCGTCTCTCGGGTCTATTTCCCCCTCTTCCTCCTCCTCTTCCTCCTTTTCCTCCTCTTTTCCCCTTCCTCTTCCTCCTTCTTCTTTTCTCTTCCTCCTCCTCTTTTCTCCTCCTCCTCTTGTCTTCTCCTCCTCCTTTTTCTCCTCTTCCTCCTTTTCCTGCCTTACTTTGTATAAACTTGTTCTCCCAAGCATGTTGTAAGTAGTAACAATAAGAGATTATTTACTCAGTGTTTACTGGAGCCAGACTGTGCTTAACAAGGCAGAAGGTGAGGGCAAGGGAGAGAAGGGCGAAAAGTGTATATTAGTACAATGACGGTTTGCAATGTATAATCCACAGCAATGCTGCTCACACTGTGATGCAGGACTAACTTCATTTCCAGCGTCAAAGGCTTCCAAATCGCTGCAAACCAACACTTTAGTGATTGCCGTAAAACTTTCAAACACTCTCAGCTCCTGCGCCCATCTTGCGGCAGACTAAAGATGAGTTGTTGCTGACCAGCAGGGCCTGAGGACTATATTTTGAGAAGCATTAACAAATATTATCAGAAAAAAAAAACCCTGCATGTCTCATGTCTGTAAATTTTCACTTATTTAGTAAGTGTGTGTTAAGTGGTTATTATACAGCAGGTGTCGAGCTTGCGGCTAGGGCTCAGGTGGCAAACAGGAATATTCACACCTCCACAAACATTCTAGAAGGCCAAGCAGACATGGGCAGTACATTATGAAATAATTTTTTTTTAGGTAAACAATAAAGAAAAGGTAAACATATTTAGGGTTTAGACTAAGTTGAGGGGGTCAGAAGAAGTTTCAGCTTTCTGCTGAAGAATGAACAGAGGGTGCAAGAGTGGGAACAGGGAAGAGTGAGGAAACAGGTCATGGGCAAGGGCCCAGAGGCAGACAGACAAAAGTACAGACAACTAAGATTAAAGGGACCCCAGTGACGTAAAGGCCACAGCAAGGACTTTGCAGGTTATTTTACAAACTGTTATGATCTGAATGTCCCTCCCCAAACTCATAACGAAATGTAATTTCCACTATAACGGCATCGAGACATAGAGCCTTGGGGTTAGAGAGATGGCTGGGTGGCTAAGAGCACTTGCTGTTCTTGAGGAGGACCTGAGTTCCCAGCACTCATGACTGATGGCTCGCAACCGCCTTTAAAACCCAGTTCCAGGGAATCCGATACCCTCTTTTTGCTTCCTAGACTCAATCATTCTCATGTACATACTCACATACAGATGCACATCTGTACACATAATTCCTGGAAAAGATACAGGACCAGCTAGTAATTAATGGGGTTAGTGAGATGACTCAGCAAGAACTAGCCTCCAAGATTGACTACGTGAGATTGGTCTCCCGAGACTCACATGGTGGAAGGAGAAAAATGACTTCTACAAGTGGACCTCTAAAACTGCCACAGACACAAGGTGGCACTTGTGCCTCCCCAATATACCAATAACTGTTTAAAAGGAAGTTCTAAGGGGATGACTGACACCATTCTCCGGGGGTGAGTGTGTCTATAGCTTTGGTTCGTACCTTTCCTTCTCTTTCTCCTTTTCTCCCTCCACTCACCTCATGCCTGCACAGCTCCCCCTCCGCCCTGTTGAGTCAGTACAAAAGCCCTCACTAAACGCCAGCACCTCGTTCTCCAACTTCCCAGCAACCCAAACCGTGAGTCAGACAAACCTGCGAAATTTAGCATTTAGTCGTCCGTGGACGTCTATTATGCCTTCAGACAAAGGGCTAAGACGGAAGCTGTGGAAAGTTCTGGAAGGGCTTTAATCAGATGAGTGAAATGCCCGGTGCCCTTTTACTTTCCCATTAATCTAAACAAACAATTTCTATAATGGCTTTAATGGAGAATTAACAGTTCATTACAAAGCGCTCACAGATGAATAAAAGGTTAGGAACCATTCTCTGGTGGCCAGGGTTGGGATCTGGCACATCTAGAAACCATCACGGCACTGGTCACTTCCCCTAGGTGGTCAGTATGTTTCCGGCTCTGTCTCCTTTCCTTTCCCGAAGTCATCTGTATACTAGCTGAGGACCAGCTGCTGAGGAATGCCATGAGCAGAACCGCGTAACGAGGCTTCTGTTTGGGTCAAGCTAGCAGTATTCCCAACTAAAACTTACTTTTCTTTATTGTTCTTATCCTGTTAGCTTGTGTGATGCTGAGGGTGAAACCCAGGGCTTCGGTGGGATTCAAAGGGGCACCTCTCCACTGAGCTTGTAATCCTAAAAATGACTTTGCAAGCCTTTGGAAAGTGATCACGTGATGCAGTTCTGGCCAATAAGAAGCTGGTGAGACTCTTTCTTTTCCTTCCCTTTCCTTTCCCACCCCCCTGCCCCTTGTCCGTGGCATTTCCCCCAGGTCGACCCAAACTCCTAAGCGCCCACCTGTGACCTTCCCACCTCACTGACCTAAGGAGCTGGATTCTATTGGACACTGCCATGCCCAGCTTCAGGGAAAACATTTGTTGTCCACATGAAAGAAGACCATGTAACTGATAGACCCCGTTGTCCTTTCTTCCTACATTAAGAATCATTCCAGCACTTGGGAGGCAGAGGCAGGCGGATTTCTGAGTTCGAGGCCAGCCTGGTCTACAGAGTGAGTACCAGGACAGTCAGGGCTACACAGAGAAACCCTGTCTCGAAAAAAAACAAAACAAAACAACAATCATTCATACTCCCTGGAAGTACACAGAAGGCAACACACACGAGGACAATAACCTTCCTGGTAAAGGTGGTGGGGGGAGAGACCCCGAGTTCCGGAGGATGGGAAGCAGACCTCCCCCCAACTTCCGATCTTATTATGTGATAATAATAAGCCACTGCAAGTGTGATCGTCTGGATTTTTCAACTTGAAAATAATCGAGCTGTCCAGGTGGAAAGGGATGGCCCACAAAACCAGCTCAACATGCACAGCCCAGCTGTCTCCTGCTGTGGCTGCTCCTATCTTGGAACATTTAGATAGTTCAAAGGAAAAAAAAAAGGGGGGGCTTTTCTTTGACTCTGACATCCCTTCACCCTTCTCAGCAGGCACTGTAATGGGCTAAGTAAGCTCTGCGGCTGTCCTTTGTCTCCTATAAGAGGAAGGGCAAGCAGAGAGGCCCCTGGTGGAAACTGCTGATACACTACACCACATCAGAATGTGCTATTCTCATTTATTTTTTAATACAAACCCACTTTTGTATGTGGGCACAGGCAAAGAATTGATGGTTACGAAATATTGGACAACCGCGGTTATATAGGAGGTGACACGCGGCCAAGGAATCTCGTCTTCAAATTACACAGAATGCAAAAGCCACCGTGGTTCATGACACAGCACTCACATTTTTCCACGCTTACCCCTCAGGGCTCCAGTGAGAGGGACTGTGCTTTCTGTCTAAGGGAGTGTATCAAAGTACCTGGCAGAGTTGTGTAAAATGCATGAGTGTGCCCCTGGGAAGGTGCTTACAGACACGGCCGTCCGATGTCTCATGGGGCTATACTGAGAACCAAAAAGACTAGCTTTCAGGGATGGGGTTCAGGAGGGAGATATCAGAAACGAGGCAAGCAACAGATTCCATATCCAGAAGCAGAAGCAGAAAGGGTGGGATCAAAGGTCATGTTCTGTGCAGGCCAGCATCGCCATTGCTGATGAGCACCGTCACCGAGTCCGCACGTCTACAAGCCAAAGGGCTTTCCAAGATTATAAGCTTGCCTTGCAAACAAAGAGCCTCTACTAAAAATAATTTCATTTGATCAGATGAAGCTGAGAGAATATGCCTGGATGGTATTTCGGGGACAAAGAATCAAAATAGAATAATCCCCCATGCCTACAAAAGGACCCTGCAAAGGACTATGAGAGGAAAATATCTTAAAGGAACATGTACACTCTTGCGGGGAGCCAATGAAGAACAGAAAATAGTGCACACTGAAGCCCTCTTGGTTTGTAACGAGGCTGGAACGTCACTGAAGGGGGCTTCAGTGGAGCTCTGGAAGAAGAGATTAAAATCCCCATGACCTTGAAGTAGTAGCTGAAGAGTTTAATGTATGTACATTTTCGGTCAGTAAATTTTTGTAACATCTGGAGTGTGATTAATACCCAAGGAGGTTTAAGAATTTCTAATGACAGTAATGGCTATCGGGTGCCAGTGAAATGCGGTTCTGCCGCCAAAGGAACAAATGGCTTGCCACTTAGAGCCTCTCTCCAGGCGGAAATGAGCTTGTGGCCAAATTTAGTCCCCTCTTGGAAACTGTGGTCAATTTTCCATACTATAGTTGAACTTTGGAAGTCAATACTTGCTTCACTGGCTAAAACAGTTTTTCTTGGTGTTTCAAAAAATATTTAAAACATTTTTGGAAAGTCTTAAAAAATTTTAAACATGATTTGGACAAGAGAGGAATATTATAAATACATACACAATAAACCCTATTAAGGAAAAAAATTAAAGTTAGTCTCAATTAGCTAGAGGGTAGTATAATGATTATGCCTTTATTCATTTCATACTTTCTAAATTTATAGTATACACTTTCTATATAGTCAGGAAACTTGTTAACAGTGACTTTGGGTCAACAGGACGACTCAGTAGGGGAAGCTCTGTGGTGGTTTGAATGATAAATGTCGCCATAGTCTCAGGTTTTGAATACCCAGACCCCAGAGGTGGCAATGTTTGGGTAGACGTAGGAGGTGTGGCCTTGCTGGAGGCACTGTGTCACTAAGGGCTGGCTCTGAGTCTCAAAGCCATGCACCATTCCCAGGAGTGGTCCAGGATGTGAGAGCTCAGGTATCCGGTCCCAGCTGCCTCCTGCCGCGCTTCCCCACCATGACAGACTCTTTCCCCTGGAACCCAGAACCCAAACAAATCCTACATTTTATAAATTGCCTTGGTCATGATGTTTTAGGGTTTTGTTGTCTTGGAATTTTTTGTTTGTTTGTTGTTAAGTATCTCACTGTGTAGTTCTAGTTCTCCCCAAACTTGCTAGGTAGACTGGGCTGGCCTCAAACTCACGAAGAATCTCCTGCCTCTGTGTGGGCCACTACATCTAGCCAGTCATGCTTAATCCTAGCAATAGAGAAATAACTAAGACACAGGTACTATGCAAGCCTGGTGACCCAAGTGAGTCCCAGAACACACTTAAAAGCGGAAGGAGAGAACCAACTCCACAAAGTTGTCATTTGTCTCCTTGTAGGTGCTGTGGTACCCCACCCCCATGATAATAATATATCAAAAACTTTAAATAAATAATACTAGTAATACTGACTTTCTTTTATGGTGCTGGGATTGAACCCGGAACCTCATTCATGCTGTGAAATGTCTATGCCGATGAGCTGCAGCCTAGCCTTGAGAATACTTTTAAGAGAAGAAATATTTCAAGAGATTCATTTAAAAACGAGGTAAGCCCTCTGCAGAGGAAAAGGATAGATCAGACCCGGCTCTGCCATGAGCTGGCTTGGTGACCTCGGCATTGGATCTATACCTTTATATGATGCATGAAATCATATACAGAAGCATTAGAAGGATCGCAGTAAGAGCTGATGTCATTAACTAGCTTGAGCCATACTCCATGCTCAAAACAGTGTCCGGAGAGCCCCAGCCGCAGGAACCTATCCGGTCGAGAGATTTACTTGAATTTTAAACTACCCTAAAAACAGGGTGACAAAATAGTACCCTCACAGTTCCAAAGTACAGGAATTCTGGCTACCCTCAAACCCCGTGAGTTCCACGGTAAGGCAAGGGGCCCGCAGAATGAGAAACGTAACCTAAATTCACTAAATCTTCGTGCTTCCGGTCCATTCCGGCTGCCCCTCCCAATGGCTTCCAGACAGATAAAGAATGTGAAGCTCTCGTGACCAGTTGTTAGGGATTCCCAGGCCTGAGGTCAGGGGCAGTGGCGTGGGTCACAGCAGCTGCCATTAACACAGCTGCTGGCTAGGAGCCCTGGCAGAGCTATTTCAGGTCTTCCTCGCCTTGCCGGCAAAGCTTCAAGAAATGCTTTGAACTATTCAAGGACGAAAGGGCCCTGAACAGCCTCGGTTCCTAGGCAGTCAGCCTTTCTGCTAGCTTGGCCCGGGTAGGTTTGTTCCTGGTGGGGAAGGCTTCCGGTGTCTGCAGGCTGTACTTGTAGGGGAACTGATGCATAACCATCATTCCTTCAAGTCCAAACCCTTTGAAAAGATTTCTGCCCTTGTCTTTTTCTGGTAACCAGAGCTAAATGTCTAATATTAGCCCTTCTCCTGCGGTGGAGGCAGCGGCATCTCGGGTTGAGGAATGGCTATTACGGATTAGTTTCCCTTTTCAGAAACACTTGGAGCAGGAAGTGTTTGCATTCTTTTGTTTTGCTCGTTTAGACTGGGTCTTGTGTCCTCTAACTAGAGGATCATTTTGACCTTCCAGGTTGAGACCAGCCTGGGTAACATAATGAGATCCTATTTAGAAATAAAATAAGCCTGGGGTGGGGGTGGGAGAGTACTTGGGAGGCAGAGGCAGGCAGATCTCTATGAGTTCAAGGTCAGCCTGGTCAACAGAGCAAATTCCAGGATAGCCAGGGCTACACTAAGAAACCCTATCTTGAGAGACATAAATAAATAAATAAATAAATAAATAAATAAATAAATAAATGAATAAGGTGATGCATGTCTATGATCTCATCACTAGGGAGGTAGAAAAAAGATCTGTAGGTGGTTTTTTTGTTGTTGATTGTTTTTTTTCTTTCTTTTTTTTTTTTTTTTTTTTTTTTTTTTTTTTTTTTTTTTTTTTTTTTTTTTTTTTGGCTTTTCTAGACAGGGTTTCTCTGTGTAGCCCTGGCTGTCCTGGTACTCACTCTGTAGACCAGGCTGGCCTTGAACTCAGAAATCCGCCTGCCTCTGCCTCCCAAGTGCTGGGATTAAAGGTGTGCACCACCACTGCCCAAAACGATCTGTAGTTTATGGCCAGCCTTGGCTACTTTGAGAGTTTAAGGCTATCC
>NW_022196891.1:79031446-79039731 GCF_008632895.1 Mastomys coucha | reverse complement strand
GTTAGGTGTTTCTGTGCCCACTACCAGGTCTGATGACCTGAGTTTGAACCCCAGGATATACGTGATAGAAGAGAACCAGTTCCCACAAGTTGTCCTTTAATCTCTACGCAGATGCTGTGATGCACATGAGAACATAGACAGAAAACATTTTAAAAGTGGTTTCAAGAGAAAGTAAGGAAGAAAGAAAAGAGGACAGTCAGACATGGTGGCTCACACCTTGGATCCCAGCACTAAGGAGGCCAAGGCAGGTGGATCTCTGTGAGTTCAGGCCAGCCTGGTCTACAGAGTGAGTTCAGAAGGCAGACGGAGCTACATAATGAGACCTTGTCTTGAAACCATCATGTGGGGACGGGAGGGAGGTGTGGAGAGAATAAGGCAAGAAGGCCAGAAAGAAGAAAGGGGGGAAAAGGAAAGAAGGAAGAAAGGACAGAAGGGAAGGTGACAGACAGACAGAAAAAAGAAAAGAAAGAGATAAAACTTCATTTTGGAGTTTCTTTGTGTAGCCCTGGCTGTTCTGGAACTCAAGCTTCAGAGCTGACCTGGAACTCAGAGATCTGCCTGCCTCTGCCTCCCGAGTGATGGGATTAAAGGAGTGCACCTTTGCCACCCAGCTGCATTTTGAACCTTGGATTTTCAAATCAGGGATGTGGAACACGGTGATTGTCACCTGGGTCTAACATTGTGCTATCAACATCTAGGTTCCTGTGTTTCTGTTCTACAACCCCCGTGCATAGAGAGTTGTTATCACCACAATGCTCTTGCTTACAGTTCCCCTGAGTCGAGCTACGTCCCAGCGACCTGGTCTCGCACAGAGCCCCAGAAGTACACTCCCTTTCTCCCGAGTAAAATCTCTCAGTGATTGCCAGTTTCCACAGGCAGACCTGTGGGTCTTCCCAGACCGGCTAGAGGAACCATCTTCCTGACTTCTCTTCCCTTGTTTCCACTCTTCGAACCCACTAACCCTACAAGCCTGTCCAGGTGATTCTGAGCCCAGATTTCAAATATGCTTCTTTTCCCGCCGCATCCCTAAAGACTGATGAGCTGCTGGCCTCCACCCTCCTCTGGAAGCTGCAAACAGAGGTCCTTTCCAGCGTGACAAAAGATAGGACGGGTGGAGGACATGCCAGAGCCATATGCACTGAATTTTTTAGTGTAAGAAGAACCCTTCGTGGAGCTCATTAGTCATTTATCATACAGGCAACCCCAGGCAACAGCTGACATGTGCAAATGATGCCCTGCCTGTTAGCAGACTGTTGGGACATTCAACATAGCAGACCAGTGCGGCAGCCTTTTCTTCTGTCCTCCTCCACCCCACCCCCAAAAACCTGTTCTCAGCAAACATATGGGAGCCATTCGGGGACTTTACTTCTTTCCTCCCTGTGTCCAAGGCCCGTTGATGGCAGGGGATTTACAACAGCCCCAAAATGGAGCATTTTGTTTTCTTTTGGATTATTCCAAGTTTTGGGGGGGCTGTTAAAAGTTCTGTAACCACATAAATATTTACCCAGAGATTTTGGTTACTACATAAACATAACAAATATGACTCTGGCCCCCAGTGCTTTAAGTCTCACCAATGTCCTTCCAATTCAGAAAAGGGGAAAACCAATAGAAGCCCTTGGAGCCAATTATTTTTATCATGAAATATTTTCCTGGCTATTTTTATACTAGGCTTTTTAAAATACCAAAATATATTTGTCCTTGACTGTCTATAGCTATTCAGACCTCACTTACTGTCCATCTGCCAACTTGTTTAAGCATGTCCCCGGATCGCAGGGACACGGTAGGAATGGGAATGGTGCACGGCTGCACCTTTATAAATACACTCAGGCCAACAGCTGGAAGCCTCGGATAAAATGCCGCTGCTCTGAGATCTGTCGCCTTTATTCCTTTGTATCCAAATGCCAGAGCATTACATTTGTTAACAGGTTGATGTAAGTGTGGGTATTCAAGAGCTTAAATGTTTAGTGCCTTAGATATTATTATTATTATTATTATTATTATTATCAGGATGATGATGATGATGATGATGATGATGATGGTGATGATGTCATTATTGGGGTTCTTGTAGTCCAGTCTGGTCTTGTACTCACTATGTACCCAAGGGTGACCTTGGACTTCTGATCCTCCCGTATCTATCCTTAGAGTATTCAGACTATAGCCACATCCCTATAAGTAGATTATATGGTACTGGAAATCAAATCCAGGTTTCCGTGAATGCTAGGCAGCCAGTGGACAAGGGAGCTACATCCCCAACCCTCAGGCATTCGTTAGTAAAGATAAATACTCAAATACTCAGACTGGAGCACATGCTACTGAAAAATATGGTAGAAAATAATACTGTCCATGTTTTTTTGTTTGTCCATGTTTTGCCGGTACTTGGGATGGTACCCTAGGGCCTCATGGGTGACAGATACGAGTTCTACCCCTGAGCTGCAATCCTGGTTTTTTTTTTTCCATTTTGTGTGTGTGTGTGTGTGTGTGTGTGTGTGTGTGTGTTTCGAGACAGGGATTCTCTGTGTAGCCCTGGCTGTCCTGGAACTCACTCTGTAGACCAGGCTGGCCTCAAACTCAGAAATCCACCTGCCTCTGCCTCCCAAGTGCTGGGATTAAAGGTGTGCGCCATCACTGCCTGGCTCTTTTTTTTTTTTTTTCTTAACTCATCCGTTTGTGACAAAGTTCATCTTTATTTAACGGGTGAAGTCTAGGGGTGTGCACAAGAAGTCTGTGCTCTGCAGAGATACCAGGGTCCTCATTTTCTACTTAAAAAGGTTACACACATGAGCTTGAGGTTGGGAGAAGGTACCTGGCATAAAGCTCACTCGGCTATTGGCAGTAGTTGGTCCAAAAAAAAAAAAAAAATAGGTTTTGTTAGGATGCTCTTAGCCCGGCCTGTATACAAGTATGTATTGAACAGTAATGGCTGAATGACTTGCTCCACATTTTCTAACATGTTCATTGAGGACATAGTTGACATTCCTGATATTCTCTTTATAAAAATAAAAATGATTTCTTTATTAGGGGAGGAGTAGAGGGAGCGTGTGTCAGGGCACCAATGGACGGGTCAGAGCACAAACTGTGGGTGCTGATTCTCTCCTAGCATGTAGATCCTTGGCATTGAACTCAGGTTGTCAGGCTTGGTGGCATGTACCTTTCTCGGCTGGGCCATTTTGTTGGCCCAGATTTCTGAGTTTCAAGCTCAGGAGACTCAGTTCTAAATGGAGACCCTCAGACATAGAAGAGATGATGGTGGGTTCCAGCTCATCCTGGTTCTTCAGTCCTGACCCAATAGTATTTCCTAGAATCAACGGAGACTGCAAGTCCACCCTCGGGTGCAATGAATTTGAAATATTCCCACATCTTTCTCTACCAGCTGGACTTCCTGGTAAGAAACTAGCAGCTGGCTACCCTGCCTGCTCAATCACCCCAGTCCCTTTACATCAGTGCTCAGGAGGCTGGTAAGAAAGAGGTCCTTTCTTGTCCCTTGCATCCCTTCCTCCTACAGTGACTCAGTCAATCGTTTAATGCTCACACAAACTCTCGTACCTTAGTTCAGCCTTGACAAAAGAACTGGTATGCTATGCAGGGGAGCTGCAGAAGACAGGGGCGCTCAGCCACGGGGGGGTTTCCGGCTCACTGGGACGATGAGCATTTAACAGGGACCTTGTGGTAAAAGGGACTGAGGTGTCCGATGACTTTGAGAGCCGGGATGCAGAGCAGCCTGGGAATAGACACCTCATTCTGTGTGGCATGTGGCCACATGTAGACCTAAGTGGACAGACAGATCTCTCTCCTTCAGGCTGCTGGCTCCTTATCTGCATAAGGAGAAAGAAAGCCGTTCATGGACTGAGATAAAATTTTTGAACAGAAAGAGAAACAAGTGCTGACACTGAAGATTTCCCATCCAGCCAACAAAATTCCTCTGGCCTGCTATACATGGGTAACTGGAGTCCTGGAATTCTAGCCTTGGTTAACCGAAATCCACAAATCTGCCGGAGCGTCGTAGCTTAGCGAGGGTACTGTTTTTCTCTTCTGTTCTGTCCTGAGCCGACCCACCGAGTTTATTTCTCCCAGAAGTTTAACCCTCTGCATGGTGATCACTTTTTGGCAGATTCCCCCCAAATAAACAAACGAGCCAATAAAACAACCAGGTGGACAGAAAGACAAAAGAAAAAAAAAAGAAAAGAAAGGTGGCAAATTTCTGTTTGCTTGGGTGTGTGTGTGTGTGTGTGTGTGTGTGTGTGTGTGTGTGTGTTTGTGTTAAATCTCTAACTGGACTGGAAGCTCTCCTGGGTGCTCTGTGTAGTTGCTGCATTTTGTGGGGCCTGGATATTCTTCAGGTATAAACAGAGCTGCTTCAGGAGAAAGCTCAGATGCTAGGGGCAGTTGCTCTTGTGGAAGACCTGGGTTCGGCTCCCAGCACCCACAAAGTGACTCCAACCATCTGTGACTCTATTTCTAAGGGAGCCGATGTCCTCTTCTGACCTCTGCAGACACCAGCATCCACATGGTGCACGTGCAGGCAAAACACTCATGCACATAGAATAAACCAAAGCCTGCTGCTGGTTTGTAAAGCCTCCAAGGCCCATGTGTGAGGTGTTTTGACAATTCGTGTTGCTGCCAGAAGACGGTGGAACTTTTAGGAGGCGGGGCTATGTCAGGTCACACTGTACCAGTGTCCTTGAAGGGAATGTTGAGTCCCTGGTCCCTTCTTGTGTCTCCTTCAATTTCCTGACACCAAAAACTGAAGGCCTCCTCTGCTGTTCCCCCCTGCTATGGTCTGCTACAGGGCCAACAGCAATGAGCCAATGAGCCAGGAAGTCAGACTTCCTAAACTGGGACTCAAAATAAACCTTCCCTCTCTTTAAACACCTTTATGTCACGTATTTTACTGCTGCAGTGAGGAATCCTGACCAATGTTTGTTACAAAACAAAGAACGCATTAAGGACTACTGGAATAGCTGACTGATATTTTTGTAGAAGGCTTGAGGCCTTGGGTTCACCCTCCCACCCAAGCCCCATACACAGTGTTACTAATTCCTCTTTGGTGTTAGCATCAACCCCTGTCTGCAGAGGTAAGACCTCTGATTGAAAGATAACGTGACTTAGGAGGTAAAGATTTGATGATCCTGAGTTCAAGGCCAGTCTGGGCTTTAAAATAAGATATGTCACAATTAAAAAAAAAAAAAAGCAAAAATATATGGAAGGGAGGGAGGCTGGGAACATAGCATAGTCGGCAGAATATTTGCCTGGCATTCATGAGGCCCTGAATTTGATCCCTACTACTGCATAAACCTGCAATTCCAGCACTTGAGAGACGGAGGCAGGAGGATCATCCTCAGCTACTATGAGACCTTGTCTCAAAAGAAGAAAAAGAAAGTATGGGCCAGGCAGTGGTGGCACAGGCCTTTGATCCCAGCACTTGGGAGGCAGAAGCAGGTAGATTTGAGTTCGAGGCCAGCCTGGTCTACAGAGTGAGTTCCAGGACAGCCAGGGCTACACAGAGAAACCTTGCCTTCCCAACGCCCCCCCCAAAACCCTAAGACCCCCCCAAAACCCCAAAGCAAACAAAAACAAAACAACAACAACAAAAAGAAAGTATGGAAGAACGGTAGCAATTTAAACGCTTTTCTCCCAGCAAAGGCCCGGCTTTCCCGAAGCTTCTTGGGAAACAAGGTTTTATTTTGCAAGTGTGTGTCTACATACCCAGAGTGTTGACTCTGGCAATGCAAGAATATAGTAAGTGGCATGGTAGGAGACTCAAGAAAAGGAGCATTTATTTTTAGCACTGATCTTTATTTAAATTATAAAGAGGGGAGAAGGAAAAGAAATGTGGTTGGCAATGAAGGAACATTGGGTCCCTGCCTGACCATAAAAGCACCAGAAAGAAAACCAACTATGACCCTCTTGTTTCTCTTGAACCAAGATGATGTTGACTGAAGACAGGTATGAAGGGCACAGGACAGGTTTCTTAAGGACCGACTCTGGTCCTTTCTTACAGTCAGCTGACTGAAGAACATTGTTCTAGGGGCCTACAGAAGAGGTAGTTGGCCTTTCCAGGGATTGAGGGCACTGGCTAGTCTTACGTTAAATTGGCACTAGTTAGAGTTATCTGAAGGAGGAGAACCTTAATTGAGAAAAGTCCTCTGTAAGACCCAGCTGTAGGGTATTTTCTTAATTAGTGATTGATGGAGGTGGGCCTAGCCCACTGTGGGTGGAGCCATCCCTGGGCTGGTGGGTCTGGATTCAATAAGAAAGCAGGTTGAGCAAGTTATGGGGAAGGAGCCAGTAAGCAGCACCCCTCCACGGCCTTTGCACCAGCTCCTGCCTCCAGCTCCTGCCCTGTTTGAGTTCCTGCCCTGACTTCCTTCAACGATGAACAAGTGAAGTGATATGGAAGTGTAAGTCGAATAAATCCTTTCCTCCCCAACTTCCTTTTTGGCCATAGCATTTAGTTGCAACAACAGAAACCCTAACTAAGACATCAAGCCTTGAGTTGGGCTTGCTGGTTGTGTGTCTCTGGACTTCACGAGATCATGAATTTCAAGCTGTCTGCCCTGTATGTCCTGCCATTGTACGGGCTGCCATCCAGAGGGGTTCATGCCAACTGTTTCCATGCTATGCCAAGACAGAGCAAAAAAAAAAAAAAAAGATACAGAGATGCCTTAGTTTGGGATCAGCTAGAAAGGTGTGCCTGCTATGGGAAGAGAGGGAAGCTGACAGAGAGAGCTGGAAAACCAGGAAGGGCTGCTCCAAGAAGAAACCAGGTGAGGAAAATGGGTGTCTGGCTCAAGAGTGGATGGGGCTGAGACAGACAGAAATCCTCACTGCTTGTTCACAGTTGACCTGCACTATACTGTCAAATACGATCAAATGTTTCATCGTGGATCATTGATAAAGCTTGCACCTCCGAGTAGTGTTCTAGAAATCAGCCTTGACTTGAGGGCAGTGGGGAATATCTGGGGGGAAATCAGGACAACTGTAAAAAAAAAAAAAAAACAGGGGAGAGTCATAGCTCAGAATAAGCAGGAGCCCTGGATCCTAGACCTAGCTTTGCTATACTACACGACTCTTTACGTCAGTAGATCACACGGGCTGTTGCCTTTTCTGAGGACCGATCGTGTCTTCTACGACATTCATCAAAGAAGCGACTCTGAAGTTTATCGGGGGAACCTAAGCTGATTGCTTTAAGAAAGCCAAGCCTATGAAGCAGGAGGGATGGCTCAACAGCTAAGAGCACTGGCCATTCTTCCAGAGGACCTGGCAGCTTGCAACTGTGTGTGTAACTCCAGCTCTGGGAGATTCAGTGCCCTTACACAGACCTACATGCAGCCGGAACACCAATGCGCATAAAATGAAAATAAGTAAGTAATGAGAGAGAGAGAGAGAAAGGAGGGAGGGAGAGAGGAGGGAGGGAGAGAGGAGGGAGGGAGAAATCAATCACCCTTCTGGTACCCTTCTTGGACCAAACATAGCCAGCTGCAAATGTCTGTAGGGAGGGAAGAGCTCTCACGTGTGTCTCCTTTCTGTGGAAAACATATCCCCAACCCAGACCCCACCACCCAATGGATTACTAAGGCCTCAGATATTCAAAAGTATCTTCTCTGTCCCCAAAGGATATGCAGCTCTCAGCACTAATTCCCACTGAGCCTCAGATTTCCCTGGTCTAAAATTCTTGGGTTTCCTGCTTTTGTTAGATTCCAGGGTTGCAGGCCATTGAGGTGGCGATTGATTGACTGGGGACCCATGTCACAGCCTGAAAATCAAACTGATCCCACCAGATGGGCACCTGTGTCCCACAGCCCTGCAGGGGACCCAGGCCTCCACTATCCTTGTGTTATCCTGGTCTGTATGAAGGGGTCCAGAGTCACCATGTACGTTCTCAGCTTGTAGGCAGGTGGAAGCTCCAGGGAAGATTCCCCTCGAGGGCAATTTCTTCTTAAGCAAATGGTGTGGAAATGGCACCCATCACTTGAGCTCACGGTGCACAGGAGACAACTCGGCTATACAGCCACATGCAACTATGACATGGGCTGGAAACTCCTGCTGGATGGTGACATGCTGGCTAAAAGTCCATTACTGCAGAAGAACCAGGCGATGATCTGGGTAGACAGCCCCCACTCTGCCACCCTAAGGAACTAGATGACAAAACCTGGCCCAGGGGAATCGTGGGCCTTTGGAGCAGGCAACAATGGGAACAGAACAGAAAAAAGGAAATGAAATGAAAGGAAAGGAAAGGAAAGGAAAGGAAAGGGAAGGGAAGGGAAGGGAAGGGAAGGGAAGGGAAG
>NW_022196891.1:79021446-79026446 GCF_008632895.1 Mastomys coucha | reverse complement strand
ACTGCACACACATGGTTCACATACACACATACACACTGCACACACATGGTTCACATACACACATACACACTGTGCACTCACATACACACATACACACTGTGCACACACATGGTTCATATATACACATACACACTGCACACACATGGTTCACATACACACATACACACTGTACACACACATGGTTCACATACACACATACACACTGTGCACACACATGGTTCATATATACACATACACACTGCACACACATGGTTCACATACACACATACACACTGCACACACATGGTTCACATACATACATACACACTGCACACACATGGTTCACATACACACATACACACTGTGCACACACATGGTTCACATACATACATACACACTGTGCACACACATGGTTCATATACACACATATGGGCAAAACACTCACAGGTAAAATACAATGAGTAAATGTAATTTAAAAATTAAAAACAAGCTGGGTAGCGGTGGCGCACACCTTTAATCCCAGCACTTGGGAGGCAGAGGCAGGAGGATTTCTGAGTTCAAGTCCAGCCTGGTCTACAGAATGAGTTCCAGGACAGCCAGGGCTATACAGAGAAACCCTGTTTCAAAAAACCAAGGAAAAAAAATTAAAGGCAAAGAATGATCGTAGAACCACTGATTTAGAACTCAGATAAAAGACTATTTTGAGATAGGCTACCAAGGCCAAAGTGGCTCAGATCCAGTGAATCTAAAACCCCCATGATTCTAGATTTCTTGCTTTCAGAAGTTATTTTGAAAACATTCATTGCTGGAAAGGGTGGTGCATGCCTTTAAACCCAGCACTCAAGAAACTGAGGCAGAAGGATTGCTGCTATGTGGTAAGTTGAGGCCAGCTGGGTTTATATTGTCAGCTGAATGAATGAATGGTTTGTTAGTGAAGTCATTCCATGATCCAGAACAATGTCTCTTTCAGGCTTGAGTTAGGAATGTTGGACTAAACATTATAATTAAGTCAAATATTTGTCCTCCTTTCCTGTGCACACATAGATGTAACAAAGTGCCGACTTTTGGTGGCCCTGCCATTATCACTAATGGCATTCGTCACTAATATGAGTGGATTTGTAGGTAGATGCAGAGCAAGGTCCAATAGTGTGGCTGGAACTTCTGCAAGAGTTCAAAGACACCTGATGTGTTGGAAACTAAGAAATGGGGAAGGCAGCTAACAGTTGTAGCCGGTCTTTGCCACTTAGTTAGTGGGTTCTTCTTTTTTCTCAGACTTTATCCCCCTAGCTTCGCCCCCTAAAACTACATAGGAGAGAAACAAGGGTAGAGGCTAGAGAGGAGTTAGGAAAATCCATGAATCCAATTTCTTTCCTTTTGTTTCTTTTTTGAATACAACAACTAACAAACCACAACCAACCTCCCTAAATGACCAACAGCCACCCCGACCTGCCTCTTGGGGCCCTCCAATTTAGGTACCCTCTGAAAAGTTCCCAGAATTCTAAGCATCACACAATCGCAGAAATCAGCAGCAGCTAGCAAAACCACACTTCTTCTAGAGCCCCAGGCAAATCACAGTCAGCTGTGTGGACAGTCCGAAGCAGCCCCATAGCCTCACACCTGGGGTTAAGATGAAAACACTTCCTTGCCGGGCAGTGGTGGCGCACGCCTTTAATCCCAGCGCTTGGGAGGCAGAGGCAGGCGGATCTCTGAGTTTAAGGCCAGCCTGGTCTACAAAGTGAGTTCCAGGACAGCCAGGGCTATAGAGAAAAGCCCTGTCTCGGAAAAAAAAAAAAAGAAAGAAAAGAAAAGAAAAAGAAAAAGAAAAGAAAACACATCCTTATATCATTTCTGTGTGCTTAAAGAAACTAACATGGCAGAGTTCTCAAAAAAACGTCACTACAAGCAGTTTCTTGAATTGCTTAAGGGCATTTGCTAGTCTTGGGGTTACAAGAGTGCAAAGATACTTTGATGCCCAAACCTTTTCTATCCACACAAAATCCCTGTTGATTGGTGAGGACTAAAGATGTAACTTACAGGTTAGGATGGAGCAACGCAAAATATTAGGGGCAATACTAGCACTTCTCTCTGGTTCCTAGTACTCTGGGGACTCTGGGGAGGGGGCCTACATCGGTTCTAGGTTTATACTTTTGGAGGGAAAAACTATGTGTGACATGGGGTTTCTAAACTATCTCCTACTAGATGTCACTAAAAATATATATGGTGGGCTGGGAATATAGCTCAGTGGTAGAACACTTGTTCTTCATGAGATCCTGGGTTCAGTTTTGGGCAGTGATGTGTGTGTGTGTGTGTAACATAACATAAAATTTACTATGGTGTCTTGGTTAGGGTTCTTATTGCTGCTATGAAACACCATGACCAAAACTTGGGAGGGAAAAGGTCTATTTGGCTCATACTTCTGTATCACTGTTCATCACCAAAGGAAGTCAGTAGCACACAGGGCAGGAACCTGGAGGCAGGAGCTGATGCAGAGGCCATGGAGGGGTGCTGCTTACTGGCTTGCTCCTCCTGGCTTGCTCAGCCTGCTTTCTTATAGAACCCAGGACCAGCAGTCCGGGGATGGCTCCACCCACAAGGGGCTTAGGCCGTCTCTCATTGATCACTAATTAAGACAATGCCCTACAGGCTTGCCCACAGCCAAATCCAATGGAGGCATTTTCTCCACTGAGGCGCTCTCCTCTCTGATGACTCTAGCCTGTGTCAAACTAACATCAAACCAGCCAGTAGACTATGGTAACCATTGTTAAGCGGATGACACTTCTTTGGCTTTAAAACTATGTCCACATTGTGCTACAGTTACCACCAGCCAACTCCGGGCTAGTGCTTGAATTCGGCTGGTTTTGGTTTTGTTGTACTGGTGGATAGAGAGTAGGTGGACATGCATGGGAAGCAAGCATCTCTCGCTGAGCTTCGCCTCTGATCCACCTCCAGCACGTTCAATCATTCTGCACAAACTGTACCTTGGTACCCAGTAACCCATAACCCCTCCCCCCACCCCACGCCCGCGCCATACTCTTCAGCTGCAGCCCCAGGCGGGCACTTATACTTTCTACGTCTATGAATTTGACTCTTCAGCTATCTTACACAGGTGGGAGCAGGCTGTATTTGCCTTTTCGTGTCTGGCTTATCTCACTGAGAAGAGTACCAAAATTCCTCTACGTTGTACTGCGTGTGTCGGAGTAGTTTCTCCTCTTCTTGGGTCTCATGGACCCAAGGCTAGCCTCAAACTCACTCTGTAGCAGAACATGACCTTCAAGTTAGCTGATCTTCCCATCTATACCTTCCGAGGGATAAGATAAAATCCAGTTTTATATGGTATGCTCTACCACTGAATTACATCCCCAGCTATTTCCTTGTTTTTTAGAGCTGGCTCATAACATAGTGTGTGTGTGTGTGTGTGTGTGTGTGTGTGTGTGTGTGTGTATACATACACACATATATATATACACATATATATATGTACACACATATATATATATGATATCACATTTTTTAAAACTTATTTTATGTGTATGTGAATGTACCTGAGTGTATGTATGTGTGCTATGTCCATACAGCAGTCAAATATGTCCGAGGTAGGGCTGGTGAGATGGCTCAGCGGGTAATAGCACTGACTGCTCTTCCAAAGGTCCTGAGTTCAAATCCCAGCAACCACACGGTGGCTCATGACCACCCGTAATGAAATCTGACGCCCTCTTCCGGTGTGTCTGAATAAAGCACGGGTCTTCTGCAAGAGCATTAAATCGTACCTGAGGCTGAGGCCCTACTCTACAGAAAGGCCAGGTGGATAGCAGTGAGGAAGCCCGATCCACAGCTGTTCCTCCATTGCCAGTGTCACGTGACTGCCACTCATTTAAGACTTGGTTTAAAGGGATTCTGATGCAGTGTCCCATGGGAGGGAGACTCAGGATGACACTGACATCTCTACACAAGTTTTCCCTGAAGCCAGGGCGAGCCTTTTGACCTGCCCCGGTGACCCAGTTATGATGTCATTTCCAGCCTCGCTTCCTCTGAATGGTAATGTCCCACGCCAGCGCTCTCAATGTGACTGAGTTTTTGCTACTTCATGTTCTCCTGGACAAATTAGGCATAAAACATTCCAGAAGTCAAAATATTGATAATCTCGGTACCCTACCCACCTCGACATAAACGTCCTTACTTGAGTTTAGTTCAAGCACAAAAGCTGGATTTCCATCTTAACCTATGGGGAAGGGGGATGCAGATTCTAGCAAACATTTCACATGTCCGGAAGGAAATTCAGAAGTGCTATATGACACACTCAAGGCTACATATCTAAGAAGTGGTCACACAGAATTGAAAGCCAGGTCTTTGTAATTTAATGTGTATGTTTTTAAAAATAATTTTAAAAAATTATTTATTTTGGGGGAGGGTCCATGTGTGGAGGTCGGAGGACAACTCGTAGGGTTAGTTTTCCTACCATGTGGGTCTTGGGAACTGAACTCGGATCTTCAGGCTTGGTGGCAGGTCCTTTACTGGCTGAGCTGTCTCCTCAGCCCTATGGTCTTCCTTTGTGTCAAGCGTTTTAATTCCTAGAAGCAGAGGCAGGGGCACAGTGTGCTGTACTGTGGATTGTGTGTGACATTAGTAACTTGAAAGCGACAACTGGCGTTGCTACCAGACTGTCTCATGTGAGATAAATAATATTGTACTTTCCAACCCTGGAATGCCACTTAAGCAGTGACTTGCCCGGGCTTGGGAGAGTCGGATGAGGACTTAAGCCAGGCTGTCCCTGATGCCTGAGCTCCATGCTTGAGGCAGGGGTATGCTTTTGTTTGATTGCTTATGGGTTTCCAAAGAAAAGTATATTTAGACTTTAAAACTGATGAAGGTAAGCGGGGCAGTGGTGGCGCACGCCTTTAATCCCAGCACTTGGGAGGCAGAGGCAGGCGGATCTCTGAGTTCGAGGCCAGCCTGGTCTACAAAGTGAGTTCCAGGACAGCCAGGGCTACACAGAGAAACCCTGTCTCTGGAAAAAAAAGAAA
>NW_022196891.1:79011446-79018946 GCF_008632895.1 Mastomys coucha | reverse complement strand
GGAGGCAGGCAAATCTCTGGCAGTTCAAAGCCAGCCTGATCTGCATAGTGAGTTCCAGGAAAAGACAAACAAAAAGAAACAAAGAAACAAGCAAACACAAAACAAGTTCCCGAGGACTTGTAATATTTTATTTATTCAGCGTGCGTGCGTGTGTGTGTGTGTGTGTGTGTGTGTGTGTGTGTGTGTGTGTGTGTGTGTTTATGGATATAAATGTAGAACAACGTCAGGCATAGGTTCTCTCTTCTCTCCTACCATATCAGTTCTGGGGATCAAACCCAGGGCACCAGGCTTGGGGCGGGTATCTCCACCTGCTGAGCTATTTCGCCAGAAGGTAAAGGTGTTTGTAACCAAGCCTGACAACTTGTGTTCAACCCCTGTGATCGACATGGTAGAAGGAGAAAACCAACTCCCGCAAGTTGTCCTTTTGCATCCTTGCCTTGACACACACAAATAAATCCATGTAATCTATAATTAAAAAAAAAAAAGTAACTGAACTTACTTAATGGACTAGGTAACCCTAACAAAAACCATGGTGGTGTCATTCTACAGGGTTCTTCCTTTGGTTCTATTTAATTATGACTCGGGATCTTAAAGCAGTTCAAACAGACACAGACAAAAACACATATAGGGAGGATCCTCACTTCAGCCAGCTAATTGAGGGGACTGACTTACATAGTAAGATTTAGTAGCCAGTATGATACAGAGCCGCCATCCACAAGCTAGCAAGAGCAGTTCAACCGCTGCGGTTAAGAAATTCCAACAGTGGGGCCCAGCAGTGGTGGCGCACGCCTTTAATCCCAGCACTTGGGAGGCAGAGGTGGGTGGATTTCTGAGTTCGAGGTTGGCCTGGTCTACAGAGTGAGTTCCAGGACAGCCAAGGCTATACAGAGAAACCCTGTCTCGAAATGCCCTCCCCCCCCCAAAAAAAAAGAAAGAAAGAAAGAAAGAAAGAAAGAAAGAAAGAAAGAAAGAAAGAAAGAAAGAAAGAAATTCCAACAGTGGAAGGGCCGACCGCTCAGGCCAGCAATCCCAGCTACCGGGGCTGAAGCAGAAGACCACAAGTTCAGGGCTTGTCTGGGTTACAGAGCAAGGTGGAAGACAGCTTAAGCAATGTAAAACCTAGGAAAAGGAAGGCTAGGGGTAGGCTGTGGTCCAATGGCAGAGTTCCTGCTTGTGGTCGCTCGGTTATGGTCGCTTATGGTCGCTCGCTCGCTCGCTCACTCCCTCAGGAGGAGAGGCAGAGACCCCACGGTTACTGGGAATCATTGATTGTATAGGCCTCGTGCAATGACACTGATGCATCTGAAAAGC
This sequence comes from Mastomys coucha, assembly GCF_008632895.1. Classification (NCBI taxonomy): domain Eukaryota; kingdom Metazoa; phylum Chordata; class Mammalia; order Rodentia; family Muridae; genus Mastomys; species Mastomys coucha. Next base: position 79,017,635 of record NW_022196891.1, on the reverse strand, counting down.
CTGAAGATCATTATCCTGGCTGCCCTGGAACTCACTCTGTAGACCAGGCTGGCCCCCAGCTTAGTGATCCACTTGCCTCTGCTAGGATTAAAGGCCTGGGCCACCAACACCTACCTGGCTTTCTGCTGGACGTTTTCAAGCTTGACAAAATGATAGTTCTCTCTAGTGCTGCTGCTTTAATTTTTCTTTGCCTTTCTGTTGCCGTTCCTTTTTTTTTTTTTTTCACAAATGTTACTGCATACCTGAAGGGGAGTAAATCCCAGAGGGTGACAGAAGGAAGAGAAGAACAATACAGGGCTGGAGAAATGAAGGCAGAGGAAGGAAGAGCACTGGCTGCTCCTCCCAGGAGCCAAGGTTTCCAGCTGCCATGCACGCCGCACGCCGGGCAGCTCACAACTGCTTGTAACTCCAGCTCCAGGGGATCCAATGCCCTCTCCTGACCTCCTAGAGTATCTGTGCCTTCTTGGTGCACATACATTAAGGCACACACACGTACATATAAAATTAAAAAAAAATAATTACGTTTTCTTCTTTTAAGATTTATGTATTATTATACATAGATCTCATTACGGATGGTTGTGAGCCACCATGTGGTTGCTGGGATTTGAACTCAGGACCTTCAGAAGAGCAGTCAGTGCTTTTACCCACTGTGCCATCTTGCTTGCCCAAATGTTGGTTTTTTTTTTTTAAAGGTCATGACATTAGCCCGAACTCATTCCCATGTCATTATTTAACCTTTTCTCTATTATCTTCCAGCATCTTACATGAGTGATACACTGGGAAGCAACCAAACTTGATAAGAAAAATACAAGTACTTAGACCTGTTCTGTTTCTACTTCAGGAAATTGATCCCTCCTTTTAAAAACTTATTTTATTTTCTTTTATTCATTTATTTATTTTGTGGTAAAGTTCCCCCACCTCTTCCCTTCTCTCTCTTGCTCTTGCCCCACTTGCCCTGGGCCCTGCTCGTTCCGGGCCCAATCTTATTTATTTTTAAGACAAGTTCTTAACATGTAACTCTGTGGCCCAGTGTAACTCCGTGATCCACCTCTGCCTCCTGAGTGCTGCGATTAAAAGCTGGTGAGGAGCCTCCTTCAGAGTCTTCTTTCTTCTTTTCATGAATATGATTCTGAAAGGGTTCTCAAGCTGTGCACAAGACCCAAGACCCATGGGTTGAAGTGGTCAAAGTGTACTTTAGCCCGCTGGCCAGTGTTAGGATCAGTCGTGGCCAAGACCCAGGCAGGTCACTTAGTGGTTTTCTTAGGTTTCCCTTCGCCTGGTTCACTGGGGGGAGAACCCAACCTTCTTCTCTGGTGGCCAAGGAAGAGGTGAGCCAGGGGCTGCTGGCAGCTGTCGTTGCGACTCCACTAATCTAAATGAAAGAATCTAATACCGATTAATTAAAAACAAACAAGGAAGCCCTAACGGTGACACTAGTCATTCCTGCGTCTCCTGAGGTCTCAATCACGAGAGACAGCATCCCCTTAGTTCAAGCTGGCCTTTTCCACGGAAACTTCTCTTCTAAACGAGTGATTCATATAGGTTTCTTATTGTCTGCCAAGATCACAGTGCAGCTGTCAGAATTTCTAGAGCAGCAGCGTTTGGGGCTCCTCCAGGGAAGAGAACCCAAGGCTCCTTCGGAAGCCAGATTTATTTGGATATACCGAGTCATTGGGTCCCAGGACTCCTCGCAGAGCGCTTGCCCCTCCCATCGGCTCTGATTCTTCCTTCTTCCCCACCAAGAAGTTTGTTTCTATTGAGATCTTCCGCTCTCCCAGTTTCCTTAACCCAGCCTTCTAGGAGCTCCTGTACTCTAGCGTCAGTGCCGTCACTCCTCTGGACGGCAGCCTCATGCACATGGAGGCCAAGATCTGAACCCTGGCTCAGAGATCTCCAGGAATCTCTGCTTCCTTCCTTCTTCCCAAGTCTGAGTGAACTGGATTCCTTGAACTCTTCTGAGGGATGACATCAGTGTCTGTCAGAGGGATGAGAGCGTGGCTCTGCGCCTACTCATGCTTGCCTCCTTGGCCGTGACGCACAAGCAACAGCCTCATGGAGGACTTGGCCGAGTGAGGCTGCGCAGCAGCTGCTCCCAAGTGCTCATTCCTCCAGAATTCACTAGGTAGGCGAGGGGAAGCCTCTTTCCTGACAGTTCTACTACACCGACCCAACAGTCTGACTGGAATGATGCCCCCGCCCCCGGAAATGTGAACCTGAGCTTTTTAGTTCCTTCTGACCCATCGGAGAACAGTTTGAAACATTCAAACAAAACTTTACTAAATATCTCTGGACAACAAAAGGGAAATCGGCGGACAAGGGAGTGTGAAGCTGGGCTTGCAGCATAGAGTTTTCAGCTCCTGCTCAGAGCTTCAAGAACTGCTCTCTAAGGTGACATGACTTGGTGCCTTAAGAGCCTGTCCTCCTATCACTCTGCTTGCCCTCCCTCATCTTTGATTTGAGAGGAGTTGTGGGATGCCAAGAGGCCATCAGAACACCAGCTGCCGTGAGCATTGGGATACAAGTCTTGTGACTGGAATGGCAGCTTTAATCAACACACTTTCTCCTTGGTGAACCAGTCATCGCTCTAACTCCAAGCCTTACGGGAAACACTTGACGAACACTGGCATATTGGTTAACTTTTGTAACATAACAAATTACCCCATAGGTTTAGTGACCTTAAAATAGCAATCATGGGATGGGGGTGGGGGTGGGGGCAGCTCAGTGACAGAATGCCTTAGCACGTATGAGGCCCTGGGTTCCATACCTAGCAAAAAACGAGCACAAACTATCATTTCTCATTACCCTGTGGATAAATTGGGCGGTTATTTTGGCCTAGGTCAGCTGGGGCTGGTTAGTAGAGAACAAGCTTTATTCATGGTCTGAGGGTTTGGTGGACCTATTGGCTCAGGAGCTCAGCCTGAATAAGCCCTTTCCCCTCTATACAGCCATGAGCTGATGAGTAGAGAAATCCAGGCTCCTTCCCTCGATCATCTCATTTTCCAAAGAGCAGTAAGAAAGGACAGATCCCAGTGCATGAACCCTCTACAAAGTTTTGCCTCTGTGACATTTGCTATTATACCAGTGGCCCAAATATGTCATATGGGGAAAGTTTAGCAGCAGTGTGAGAGTAGTCAAAGGGATGGATAGTGGAAGGGACGACACTGTGACCAGTGATGGGAAGGAGAGAAGGGTAAGAAGAAACATGAAGGAGGAAGGTGATCCACACGCTGTTGGGGGCTGTGGGCTCCATCGCCCTGGGCTTCTATCCTGCTGAGGAGGGCAGGGAAGCTGGCACAAACTCAGCTTCTAGCAGCGCCAGGCATCTGTGGAAGCACCTACGGCCGTATTTGGGCCTGTAGAAACATCACTCAAAGGTTTCTGCTTTCTGTTCTTTGTAAACTCCATCACTGAAGAAACGCCATTCCCTTACTTATTCCTTAGAGGCTCTGTCCTTGATTAGCTGTCTCCACTCTCCCTCACCAGAGGCTGTACCCGCTCCCTAACCAGAGGCTCTGCCCGGCTCTAGGGGCTAACTAGGGGCTGCGTACAGTTTTAGATTTGGCTGCCAGTGGTCTGTGCTTTCACCCTGGTGCCCTCCAGGAATAAAGTCGCCTTCCTGATCTCAAAATCAGGACATGGCTGGGTTCTGATCAGGTAGAGGACGTCTTCACTCTGGGGGTGGAGGGGGCGGGGTCACAGTGCTAGAACAAGGCGTGGTCCGAAGTATATACAGTGGAAAGGATTAGTCAAAACAAAAAGGCACTGGTAAGCAAAGCTGAGAGAGAGAGAGAGAGAGAGAGAGAGAGAGAGAGAGAGAGAGAGAGAGAGAGAGAGACTCTGCTTGAGCCCTCAAAACTAAGTAGTCCAAAAGGTATGCTTGAATATATATGTGTGTGTGTGTGTGTGTGTGTGTGTGTGTGTGTGTGTGTATGTATATACACTATCACTAAACTGCTTTTGGTTCTGATAATGCTTCCAGAATATATTTTTTTTTTTCTTTTCGAGACAGGGTTTCTCTGCGTAGCTCTGGCTGTCCTGGAACTCACTCTGTAGACCAGGCTGGCCTCAAACTCAGAAATCTGCCTGTCTCTGCCTCCCAAGTGCTGGGATTAAAGGCATGCGCCACCACTGCCAGGTGCTTCGAGAATCTTAACAACAAAAACAAACAAGCAACCAAAACTGAACCCTCCCTGCATCTTCCATAGATGAAAGCTGAAAAGCTCTTTTGGCGAGAGAAGTGTTAACAGTAGAAAGCTTAGTTAGAGATGATACACAACCACCTGGTACTGTTGCAGACCCTCTCCGGAGGTGCCCCATCATTAGGAGACATCAGGCCTCTCGCTTGATGGATTGATGGCAAGCAACAGGGCGCAGTCTAGAATCAAACGGCTCCATCTCAAAAAACGTCTATGCAGTTATAACCACCATCCAGGCGGTTTCCACTCTTTATTCGTGGCTCATTGTCTTCCTGTCTAGGGCAGTTATTCTGGAAAGCACTACTGAGTCACACCTGACATCAACTATGAACTTAGCTAATGACATCAGCTTTCAAAATTAAACACTGCCTCGTGCTTAGGATGCCAGAGTAGCGTGAAGAACCACAGGCCAGCGTTCTTAGGAATTGCTTCTTAACTTAATTTGGTCATTGTGCAGCAGAAAAAGAATGCCAAGTCAGACTTGCTATTAGACAGAGGCCTGAAGATATAAATAACTCAAATAAAGCAAGTTAAGAATCACTATCTCATTAGTAATAGGAGAGAAAACAAAGTGAAAAGCTGGAAGGAGAAGACCAGACTGTGAACTTTTGAAGGGAAACACTGTTTGCAAGTGAGAGACACTGAATAAAATCAAGTACAATGAGATGCTCGGTGAAGCCGACATTATGAAAAAGCATGCAAAGCAGAGAAAACCATTTACAGAAAACAAATTATGAGGTGCTTGACAGAGATAAAATGGCAACCGAGGAAGATATGAAAACCTGAATGGGAAGCTAGACTCTATTCAGGGCCCTTTACTGAAATATTAAAACCATCCTCATCTATGATAAAGTTTAAATGAGTATTTAAATCCCAAGGCTTTCACAAGGATGCAAATGAAGGAACCCATGCTCTTTGATGGTTCTCATTGTAGGCTAAGACTTGCATGTTTGCTTTGCAAAAACAACCAAAGCTAAAGACAGCACAGGGTCACCATGGGGTTATGTATTCCCTTCCTACTTTATGTGATATGAATCAGAATGGTAATAAAGAGAATGGAGACATTTCTCAAGAGACCTTTCAAAATGTACGTGTGGGACTGGAGAGCCGGCTGGGTGGTTAAGAGTGAGCACCACTCTTGCAGGGAGCCCAGATTTCATTCCCAGAACTGAGATCCAGTTTCAGGAGGACCTCTCTGACTGGCCTAATCTTAGAGGGCGTGAGCACTCACAAGTAAACACCCACATTCAGGTGCAGCCGTAGCATTAATTTGGAGAGTCACTGAACTCCTTCATTGAGTCCTTGTCACCAAAAAACACAAGGAAGGTCCTAGAGATCAGATGACTGCCAAGGGAGGGGGGAAGGAAGGTCCTAGGGGACCTAGAGGTCCTAGTGGGGGAGGGGTTGCTAATGGGACGTGGGAATATATTTTGATTTGGGAGCATGCCACTCTGGTTTCTTGAAGCAAGAGATGTATAACTGAATTTTGTTCCATTTTTAACTGTGCTAGTTACATTTCCTAAGTGATCCTTCAAGCTCTTTGTCTCATTTTTCTTTCTTCCTGCAGGAGACTAAACCCAGGACCTTGAGCATGACAGGTCATACCCCAACTTCCCCCCTGCCTTCCTCCCAGATCCCAGCCCTCTGACTATTTCTCCTCCCTTTTCTACGTTAGATAGGATCTCATATAGGCCAGGTTACCTTCATCTTGCGCCTGTCGCTGAAGATGACTTTGAACCGTTCCTCCTGCCTCTGGTTCCCAAGTGATGGGATTACAGGCATGTTTGATCTCTTTCTCCCCCCCACCCACCTCTTTTTAATCAGTGGAAGTCAGATGAAATAAAAGAGTTCTTCTACCATGGGCTTGTGGTACTGGTCTTTCTCATTTACTAATAACAAATTCTTCTCACATCTGAAGCATGTCTCTGTCCAATCCCATTAAAGCAGCATTTGTACAGAAGGCAGAAATGAGAACAAAATTCTTCCCCTTGGG
>NW_022196891.1:79007193-79011436 GCF_008632895.1 Mastomys coucha | reverse complement strand
AGTGCTAGTCAATCAAACCCAGGGCCACGTGCATGCTGACCCTGCAATGGCTTTTTCTTTCTCTCTCTCTCTCTTCTTTCTTTTCCTTTCCTTCTTCCCCTTCCTTCCTTCCTTCCTTCCTTCCTCCCTTCCTCCCTTCCTTCCTTTTTACTTGTTGCTCAGTTTATTTACAACTACAATTCTCAGCCAGAAAAGGGTTCCAGCTCTTTGTAGGTACAGTACAATACCACTATTTACTTCATCTAGAGGTGATACTAAAGATTAGTTGAAGGTAAGAGCCCAGGCTAGCCCCATTCTGGACTTCTCAGTTATCGCAGATGACCCTGAACTCCTGATCTTCCCTCCTCTACCTCCTGTGTTCGGAGATAGCAGGCCTACATCACAGCAATTTGAAGGTAATTTTCAAACTAGAACTTGGTCAAGTTATCATGGTAGCAACTGTATTTTTTTTTTCCCAAAGAGAATTAAAATTGGGATTTTTAATGAGCTGTGAACCCTGTCTGAAAGACAGATTAAAAAGCTATGAAGGAGGAAGTGTTAAGCAGTGTGTGTCAATTTGTGGGAAATTTGTTCAGGATAGACCTAGCGGTACCATCTTCTTCTCTGCTGTGAACAGCCAGAAAATAATCTTCATTGACAGTTCTTTTGATCACGTTTTGAGGAAATACTCCAAGGTCACTTGTCACCTGATCATAACGTCCAAGAAAACCTCCTGGGTAGTCTATCAAGTTTGTTTACAGTAAATAGAAGTTGATTCAATGTGAGAAAGAATGCTATCCCTTTCTTTTCCCCCCAGGCTGTCTGCTAGATTTTTAGAAAATACAGGATAAGGGTTCATGACCATAACTGTTTGTAACCATTTTTAAAAACGATTTATTTATTTATTATTTTATATATAAGTACACTGTAGCTGTCTTCAGACACTTCAGAAGAAGGTGTCAGATCTCATTACAGATGGTTGTGAGCCATTATGTGGTTGCTGGGATTTGAACTCAGGACCTTTGGAAGAGCAGTCAGTGCTCTTAACTGCTGAGCCATCTCTCCGGCCCTGTAACCATTTTTCAAAGCACATGGCTGGATCATTGTCTAGAAATGGAGCCCACGTTCATTAATGCAGTCATGGCTAAATTTTTGTAGAAAGAATGCACTGTACTATCTAGACTGTGACCTCCACCAGTTAAATAACACAACTCCATTCTGGCTATGAGACTAATCATCTGCAGAGGCTAAGCACTGTTGAGCTAAAAGAAGAAAGAGACACTGCAAAGGAAGAAGTGAGGTTAACGAAACAGATCCCAGTTTAGAAGGGAGAGGGAGGAGAGACGGAGATAAAGGGAAGAAATTTGAAGTTGGACAGGCCAATAGTTTCTTCTACTATCTTCTGGTAGTAATTTTGAACTGCAATTATATGCTGGTAACTACGGTTGAAAGAGGAGAAATAAAGACATATAAAAGAAAAACTTTGAATCTTGCTGAGTGTAACTTTCTACATTATTTTCCCACCGTTTTTGGGGGAAGGTGGTTGGGGGGGGGCAAACATTTTATTATAAGTTGCCAGCAAATACAGTACTGTAATCATAGAAGTTCACCCCACATCCCTTTTCCATTTTCATCCCTCCCAGGTAATCCAGGGAGAACTTTTAAGGGATGAGGAAGGGGACGGCTTTCAGCTCTTAACAGTGATTTTTGTGATGGTAGAGAAGCATTAGTCATGCTTCCTCTTCATGTCCATAAATGGAGGCCAAGCCTACTGATGCTATCAGTTTAAACAAGGTCGGCTCCGGGGAAGCCCTCAGCCAGACCGACTCCCAGAGCTGGCCTATCAGCAGCCGAGGCTTGGTTTCTCTCGTGTCTAGCAGTGTGGGTCAATTTGCGATACCAAACTGGGGTAAAAAGTCTCTGTGTGGGAAAGTTGAGATCTACTGTGTTAGGAAGAAAGTTCGAGGTGGGAAGGTAGCTAGAAGTTGAGTATATCGAGCTTAGCATGTGAAAGCAGGGTTAGATCCCTAGCACACGCGTGTGCACAAGCACACACATGTATTTCTTCTGACTAGTGTCTTCCATATCTCAGCGGAGCTGTTCATTCACTCACTGATTAATTCTTTCATTCACCTTTCAAACATCAGGTCCCTACATGTTGGTAGGCATTGCGTTCCAGACCAGCAGCCGTTATACCATACAGCTGAAATCATTTCCAAGACTTCAATGATTCAGTCAAGCCAACTTTAATTTTTAAGTGCAAGTTTATGTTTATGAGGAGACACTCAGTTGCAAGAAGTCAGTATGATGTGGGAGGAGGAACAAGGGACCAAGAGATGGAAATCCTGGGTTTGAGCTTCGGTTCTACTACAAAGGCACTATGAGGCGATGGGCGATTTCACATTCCTCTACGATTCCTCCCCTCTCTAAAATTCTTTCATTCTATATAGTAACACATTCCATGAGGTTTCCCCTATGACCCGAATTAGTCTGTTTCTAGCTCAAGTTTCCTTTTTGTCCTTTCAAATGTTAGACCAAATATGAACAAGAAGTAACATTTGTCAGCGCTAACAAACTGCCTTTCCACAAAATGACCTTTGGAGGTCAGGCCAGCCAATGCAAGATCTAAATCCAAAGGCAATGGTGTGACCAACTTGTGAGCTGGCGGGCTGCCACTAAAAAGGATGGAAATGGGTGTAGGCAGCCAACATTCTTGGCTGGTACATTTTTAATAAACACAGAAAACAAGAGTAGCATTTTCCTCTTGGATCACTTAATTTGGTACTCATACCACTGGGGCATTAGCTGTTAGAATAAAGATGATGGTGATACGCCATATCTTTAGATCAGGATGGATTAACTAGCAAAAAGGAGAAGCAGGCTATGACGTCACTTGCAAGGAATTTTTATTGGTGTTTCTTGTCTCTGACCAGAGATAGTTTGAGTCGTTCCAGCAGTGTCTCCACCCCTTTGGGTGGTGGTAAGACTTTTATCTGAAACATAAGCTCTGTTGCACTTACTATATTGGTATATAGGAAAGCTGCTGTGACTTCTTGTTGAAAATGTCTTAATTCTTTCCCCAAGATGATTCAATAGCCATTAATACTTTTTTTTTCTCCCTTTTCAAGAATAAAGGCTTCCACGGCAAACATTTGTTAACTTGTTGAATCCCCGAGGTGCAAGCATTTTATACAGATGCACTTTATACAAAGTCAGTGCACCTCATAGCTTCGTAGCTTCGATGTTTTCTAATCACGGCTATTGTACTAATAAGGCACGAGGCTGCTGGAGATGTATACTTGTGTCTCTTCTTGTAATATGGGCGACAAGGACATTTGGCTGACATGGCTCTGTTCTCTTCAGTCCTTGGAGATCCTTGAACAAAATGCCTTGTGATGGCAAGCTGTAATTAGCTATGTGGGTGGAAATTAGTGTTCAAGTACACCATGTTTAGGGCAGAGGCACCGTGCTTTTTACTACCCGAGGCCACCCTGGTCCTGTGCCACAGTTCTAGGTCACTGCTTCTTGCAGGGCTTCCTTCCAAAAAGCAAACCGTCTTTGTTGAGCTCTGAAACCAGGAGGCTCTTCATAGTTAAAACAGGTTACAGTGTTCTCCAGACAATTCAGGCATTGACCAAGGATGGCTAGGCTATGTTCGCTTGTCATTTGGAAGTGCCCACATTGCCAGCTTTCATAAGTATCTTTGGAACCGCAGTCCATTTTATATGGAACGTCAAACTTTTGAATGGATTCCTGCAGTATTGGGAGGTCCTCCATTTTGGATGTAACAGGAATCGTGTAGCTGCAAAAACCCTTTCTACCCCAGCCTAGGCATCTATCTGTCTACTGCACACGCAGCGGGACATCTCTCAGCTTTAAAAAATTTTTTATTAGATCACTGAATTTGCTGTTTTCAGTCCACACCCCTCCACACTCACAAATTCGGGCTTCTCAGATGCCCCCACACCCCTGCATCTGCACCATCTGAATAAGCCATTCGCTGCGTTAGTATTTTCTATCTACCTTTTCAAGGAGGTGAGCTCCAGACTAGGTGAAAGACAGAAGAACATTTAAAATTATCCTCAGTTCCCATCCCTCCCCGCCCCCGGCCGGGATTCCCTTTCAGCTGGTGACGACAGAAAGGGTTCCACGGGCTGCGTCTCTCGCGGCTGCACGGGGTTGCGCGTGCCTCGGGCCACCGCGTTTCCCGACACCGATGCGTTAGCTATGCGGTGTGTGTGTGTGTGTGTGTGTGTGTGTGTGT
>NW_022196891.1:78978577-79007183 GCF_008632895.1 Mastomys coucha | reverse complement strand
CACCGCGGCGGGGGCGCGCAGGGGGGGGGGATGCCCGCCCGCCCGCGCGCGCGCATCCTGGGTCCTCTCCGCGATCGCGCCCGGGGCTCGTCACGCCCCCCTTCCTCCCCGCCGCGGTCCGCTCCTCACCTCTGCCTCCTGGCCCGCGGAAGGAGAGCGAGGTCAAGGGCAGAGCGGGGCGCCGGGGGGCCCCCCACACCCTCCCTCCCTCTCCGACCCCCGCGGGGGGCGCGGAGCTGGGTGGGCGGCCACAAAGGGCCGCGGCCGCCGCGCCGCCCCGCAGCCCCCCTCGCGCGCACCGCCCCTCGCCCCGGGAGGGAGGAGGAGGGTAGCGGGCGGAGCGGGAGCGGCGGGGGCGGCGGGAGGAGGGCGGCGGGAGGAGGGCGGCGCCTGCGTGCTCCTCCGCCGCCCCGCCCCCGGCGCCCCGCGGCGAGCCCGGCTCTCCTCCCGAGGCTGCAGCAGCTGCCGGTTCCTCACGGCTTCGGCGGCGAGCGGACGGACGGACGGACGGGCGGGCGGACGGACGGGTGGGCGCGCGGCCCCGGCGGCTCCCGTCTGAGGCTCGGCTGGGAGGAGGAGGAGGAGGAGGCGGCGACGCAGGCGGAGGAGGCGGCGGCCGCCGGGGACCCGCTCGGCGCCTCGGCCCCGTGCGCTCCCCCCCACCCCCCATCCCGTGCTCAGCCCGTGGTCGCTCGCGCTCGGCGGGCCGGCCGGCGCCTCGCCTCTGCGCGCGGAGATGGTGTAGCCCGGCCGCCCGAGCCCGAGCCGGAGCCGGAGCCGCCGCCTCTGCTCGCGCGTCCCCGCGCCGTCCGCCTCCCCGCCGGAGAAGAGAAGAGACCCTCGGCTCGGCGTCTCCCGCGCCCGGGGAAACCTCGGCGCCGCCGGCACCATGAGGTGAGGGGCGCGCGGGCCGCCAGCCATTGTGCCGCGGCGCCGCCACCGCTCCGCGCGGACCCGCCTGCCCCGGCCCGCGGCGCCGCCGCCGGCTCGGCTCTCCCGGCTCTTCCCCCTCCCCCCCCCCGCTCCCTTTTGTCCCTTCGGGTTCCTCCTCTCCGGCAGCTCTGATCTGGGGGAGGGGGGCTCCTCCCGGGTCCCCCTCGGATGCTCTTCTTTCACCCAGGATTTCCCTTCCTCAATTCCATCTGCCAGCTCCCTCCCTCCCCCAGCCTGGGCGAACGAAGCCCAGGAGATGGGGAGGGGCTCCCTACTCGTAGCGTGCTCGTTGCCGAGAAACAGGTATTTTTCCGTATATATGTAAAAATTCGCTGCACTGTTAGTACAAAGCTCTAGTGTTTAATTTAAAAAAAAGGGGGGGGTGGGTGGGGGTGGGGGAAGGAAAGTTTGGAAGGTTTGAAATCTCTGCGGGGAATAAAGTGCCTCTGGTAGGGGGGTAAAGCAGAGGTGCGGGGAAAGGTGAAATTTCTCGATGGTGGGGGACCGGGGAGGGTTTACTAGGTTTCCACTGGCGGGGGACAAGTGTGAGGCTGGGATAAGTTGTTTGAGGTTTGGGAGCCCGGGCGGGGGAGGGTTTTGTTTGGAAAGCCCTTCTCTCCGGTTCGTAGCAGCCGCCTGTGTTGCATTGCAGCAGTAGCGGCCGCGTCTCCCTTTCCTCTGTAATCAATACAGTTGTTATTATTATTATTTTTTCAGCCCCAAAGGAAAGATTTGGATGTACCGTGGTGAAATGCTTTTTTGATTAATACGGTGAAACATATGGTGTGGTGTTTTTCATTTTTGTTTCTCCAGTTGTGTACGAGAATAAACCGTGATGTGGTGTGTCATTCATTGGAGACCACCCACCACCCACCCCGAGCCTTTCCTAAGCTTGTTTTGTGTCCATAACCTCCTGCTTTTTTGGATTGGTGCAAGACTTAGTGAGAAATGGGACTTGGTAGACTGAAGGACTGATGCATTTTGCGTTATCATCCTTAAAGGCCTCCCTTTTAGGTTAAACAATTGTGGATGAAGTAGATTACTCCGTTTCTTCCTCCAGAGATAGTCTTTCAGTTCATTTGGATTTGAATCTCCTTTGTGTTAAAGATTAATGGCCGACGGTTGCCAAGACCTTTATAATGTAATGAAATGAGATTTGAATAATATCTACAAATTCCTTCTCTTTGGCCTGAAAATGTTGTCATTTATTTCTACTTGAAACTTTAGCCTTGATATACCCCCTCCTCCCCCCCCCCCCCCCCCCCCCCCATCAGGGTTGAACACAGTCCCGTTACACTTCTAAGTATATTTTTGTACTGCGTTCACTTAGGCTTATTGTGAATTTTTCCGACTCTGACAGATCTTTATGTCAGTGTTAGATTTTTTGCCTAGTGACCCCCTTTCCTGGGTGATTTCACGAAACCTATTTGAAATGTTTAAAAAGTAATTATGGCATAGAAATCAAGATTAATCTTTGTAAAATGCAGGTTGAGAAACTTCAGTTATGTTGTGCATTTTTTCCTAAGCTACTGGTGGTCTTGGAAAATTCAGGGACTGTTAAAAAAAAAAAATACGTGCCTGTTCTGTCAGGTAATATTACATACTGTTGATTTGTCCTTTAGTGACATAATGCTATAGGTCTTGCAGAACAAGTTAGTACCTAATAGTTTTTTTTCAGACTTGCAGTAATTTTCTTAAAACACTAGAAGGACCAAATAAAGCCAGGGTATTTTAACATTCCATCAAAGCTATTTGAAAGCTTATGAACAAAATATATTAAAGTTTGAAGTATTTGGTAGAACTTAAATACCATACACTGTCTCAGTAAATTATGTCTGGACTTAGAAGTTTTAGTTTCTAGAAAAATGTAACTTCTGTTTTTAAAGCTGTTTTCTTGCCATATTTCTTATTATCTGTAGAGATAGAGAAATCACACTGAAGTTTTTCCAGTATAGTGTAAATATAGAACATCCTTCCCAGGTCTGAGAAGTTTGAGCAGTCTACAGTAATTCTTTGTAGGCTGATTTTGAATAATTTAAGAACAGAATAGAGGATCAGCTAGTTTTTCACTTTGAAAAGCTTTGGGTTGTTTGAGCCTGAGCAGTTGCTTAGGGAGCTGTGAGGGTAGGGTGGGTCTGAGGTAATCTCTGCTGTAGGAACTAAAAGTTAACCTTTTAATGGAATGGAGTTTTCTCCCCCCCCCCCCCCCCCCAGGTTATGTGAAGGATAGTTCTGGTGTTTCAAAGGCCACCCAGAAACAGGAATACTGAGTAGGAATTTCCATTAAGTTGGTCAGAACTCTGAGGCAATAAGTAGCTTACAGAATTGAGTGTTTGTGGTGAGATCTCTCAGATGTTTTAATTTTAGGAACAGCGTGTTTTCGCCGTCACGTAGTGTGCTCTTATACAGAAGGGAACCGTGCATTCCTGGAAGTCTAAAGACGCGCTCCACGTGGAAAAGTGCTGTGTATAGATTTATTAGATAGTGATTAGAGGTGGGCAGTAATAACAAGTGGTTTAGTATCTACAAAGGACAGTGAATGAGTTGAGGGGGGGAAGAGGCCACAGGCCAAAAAAATACCAAACCTGGGATGTGTGGTTGCCTGTTGAGTTTTTGGTTCTGTACTGTTTTTCATTTGTAATCTTTCAGAAGCATGGAAGGGTCTATGTGATTGAGAAGTATGTATGGGATGGTATCTTTTAAAAACTAGTTGGTCACTCAACATTTTATGTCTCTCCCTTTTTTTTTTTAAAGCAGAAAGAACTTATTATTAAAATACTCCGCAATAGTCTGATTTCTAGGAAGAACTTAGAACATTTTGGACTGACATTTTTGTGCCCTGGTGTGTGATCTTGGCTACTGTAAGGCTAGATACTCAGAGTTTCTCATATAAAAAAGGCATAATGTGGTTATGAGGATTTGACCAAAGCTCCGTACTGAGTGACCTTGAGCTAAGCATATAATTTCACGGGCACCAGCACACAGTATTCCATATTATCTATACACATCAATGGTACATCAGTATAGATGTCTAAAGCTGTCTATAGTTTATTTATTTGCTTTTTGAGACAGATATCGCGTATTCCGAGCTGGTCTGAGACTCAACTGTTGGGATGTCTTCCCCAGGGCTTGCTGGACAAACATTCTGCCAAGTGAGTGCATCGGTGCCCGACACATAGCTAGGTGATTCCTTCCCATGGCCATGAGGATCAGGTGTAGAAGGCACTTGTGTGCTTCCCTTGTTTTGAGTAACTTATTTTAGACTCGTGGTGCAAAACTTTTGGGCAGTTCACTTCACTGTCGACCTTATTTAAGGATGTCAACCACGTTGTACTTCGCTAACGTGGTCCAGCAGGCTGTGGCTAAGCATGCAGATAAGGCCAGTGGTCCATTTCTGCTGGATTGAGGGAGCATGCTGTGTGCTCATCAATAAGGTTTGCTCCACACCTGGGTCCAGAGAGGGGTTCCAGGAATGCTAGCTTTTGTTTTTATGTTTTATGCCCAGCCTTACAGGTTAGGGGAGGAAACTGTTTTGTTTTGTTTTTTTTTTCTTTCAGTTTTCTTTCTGTATAGGTTTAGTCTTTGAAACTTTTTATGGTTTTGCTACCTTAATTTATAGTAACGGTGAATTTAAAATACATATACAGGTACAGTGAAGGGACAGAGAATTCTGTCTTGTTAATTGAGCATATTGGTAAGAGGTAACCCTCTTGCTTCACAGGATTGGAGTGTCAAGGTGCAGGAATGGATACAAATGACATTTCCACTTTCTGCTTCTCCATTTATGCTTGCAGCTGCTGGATGTGTGACTCTTCCACAGATATTTACTTTACAAGTAGGAGCTACCTATTCAGGGTTTTTTGTTTTGTTTGTTTTTCTTTTTTCTTTCTTTCTTTCTTTCTTTCTTTTTTTTTTTAGATTTTCGAGACAGGGTTTCTCTGAGTAGCCCTGGCTGTCCTGGAACTCACTCTGTAGACCAGGCTGGCCTCGAACTCAGAGATCCGCCTGCCTCTGCCTTCCAAGTGCTGGGATTAAAGGTGTGCAGCCACCACCGCCCGGCTTGTTTGTTTTTCAGGGCAGTTTTTTGTTTGTTTTGTTTTGTTTTTTTAAAATGTAATGCTGGCTGTCCTGGATACTCACTGTGAAGACCAGGCTGGCTTCAAACTTAGAGATCCACCTGCCTCTGCCTCCCAAGTGCTGGGATTATTAAAGGAGTGCATTATCATTATCACTGCCTTCTATCTTCGTTTTTTTTTTTTTTTTTTTTTTTTTTGGTTTTTGGTTTTTGGTTTTTGGAGACAGGGTTTCTGTGTGTAGCCCTGGCTGTCCTGGAACTCACTCTGTAGACCAGGCTGGCCTCGAACTCAGAAATCCTCCTGCCTCTGCCTCCCAAGTGCTGGGATTAAAGGCATGCGCCACCACCGCCCGGCCTGTATTTTCATATTCGTGTTGCCAGCAAAATGCTTGGCTAATATTGCTGGTATGCCAGTGTGTTCGCCTTCGACTGGCATTCTTGTAGAATCTTTTAGAATCTTAGGTGCTAATAGTCACAGTCACAGTCTTGGAGTGCCTGTGACATTCTAGAACTGTACTGGGTATAGCTCTGGTAGGATGTATAGTATTTTCAGGTACAGCTGTTAATAAAGTTACTTAAACAAAAGCCAGCAACATCCCTACTACAAGAATGGATGTAGACTTTGTGTCTTACAGGATCCCGAAGCTCAGGAGCAGCCAGGGCCTCAAATTCAGGTTTGTCACCTCCAGAGCTCTCCGACTTCATTGTAAAATACTAAATTAATAGATAGAGGAATAATTCTGTTTTTTAGCATCTGATCCGAGATTCAAATTTGAGCAACTGACTTAATGAATCTGTTGGTCTAGCTTGTTTCTATACGGCTGCTCTTCTCTCAGTGCTTGAGATCCTAGTTTGGTAGTTCGCGATGTTCATTATTTTCTCAAAGCTGGAGAGTGGAAGTTTAGGGCCAGTGGGGTCTGGCAAGGGCTCTTGGTTGTCATTTGGGGGATGAGAATGGGGTTAGGAATGGAGAGAGATTTTTCTTCTTCCTTGAAAAGCCATCAATCTCTGTCTTAGAGGTCACTTAACTGTAGTTATCTCCTAAAAGCTCTATCTCCAAATGAGTTACATTTGGCACACAAAATGGACTCGATAAGAAAAAGTGAATCCTCTATGTCCAGGAACGTCTAACATCTTTCAAGTTTCTGTTAATTAATTTGAAAAGCCATGTAAAGTGTTAAGCTGCTTTAGAAAAGTTTAGAAGTTCCTCAAAAAGTCAGGCCATCAACAATATAAATTGGGAGGACACAGTTCATTCTAAATAGCAGAACATAGTTGCATGTTGGTGGAAAAAAGGTAATCTCTAATGCTCGTACTAATCCTAGGTAGGCCTTTTAAAATGTAACTACAGAAATAATTTACTAAAGAAAAGTATATATGGGGAAGGTAATTCACTTAGATTTTTAGAAATTTATTCATATTGAGAAGCTTTCATACCAGAATTTTAACTCAACATACAATTTGCCTGAAGAATCCTTTTGATGTGAAACAAATGTAATGTGTATGTATCTAAGAGTTGAGTAAATGATACGGCGTAAAAATGGCATGGTATAAAGAATACAGATTTTGAAGTCAACTCCGGATTCAAATTCTAGATTTGTCATTTACTCACTGGTTTGTAAGTATTGCAAACTATTTAGATTTGAATTTCTTCTAAGTTGTAATGATTTCTACCTTGCAGAATTGTTAGGAAAATTAAATTCGGCTCTGTCTGGCATAACACTTGGCACACAAAATGGGCTTGATAAGAAAGAATAAATCCTTTATTTCTAGGAAAGTCTAACGTCTTACAAGTTTAAGTTAAGAATTTGAAAAGCTGTATAAATGTTAAGCTGCTTTAGAAAAGTTTAGAAGTTCCTCAGAAATTTAAATTTAGAATTATGTGATCCAGGAATTTCACTAGTAGAGACTTAGAGATGGAAACATGTCTACCTAAAAGCTTGCACAGGTGTTCATAGCACCGTTATTCAAATAGAGTGGACTGCCTTGAATGAATGAATCAATGTGGTATACTCTTAAAATGAAATAATATTTATTATACATAAGTACACTGTAGCTGTCTTCAGATACTACAGAAGAGGGCATCTGATCTCATTATGGATGGTTGTGAGCCCCCATGTGTTTGCTGGGATTTGAACTCGGGACCTCCAAAAGAGCAGTCAGTGCTCTTAACTGCTGAGCCATCTCTCCAGCCCCAAAATGAAATAATATTTAACCATCAAAAATAATGAAGTATTGGTATATTCTACTGTGTGGATGAAAACATGCTAAGAGATTAAAACTAGATTCAAATGGCCACATGCTGAATGATTCTATCAGTATATCAGCGGTCCCCAAAAGTGAGGGAGGAATGGGAAGTTTGGCAAATGTTTCAGTATGGATGTGCCTTTTATGGCACAATGAAAACGTATTAGTGGTATAACCTTGTGTACATATTTAAAGGTGAATTTTCTACTGTCTGAGGTACAGCTTCTATAGATTATTATCGTTCATGTTTGTTTATTTTTTACTAGAATAGATAATACCAAAAGGTAATCTCATCTGTTTCTTACATTTACCCCCTTACCCTTTTATGACGTTGAATTAACATTGACATCTTCATGTTTTCTTGAAGGAGACAGAGGCATAGCACTGGGCTGTCTTTGTAGGAGCCTTTTATGGGAGGACTTAGATCGAAACCCTGACAGTGGTGCCTTTGAGAAGGCCGGGCAAGTTTTAGAATCTTATGTCACTGCTCACTTAGCAGCAGTTAGTTTCCTTGTTATAAATAAAAATGACAGTCTCTGGCAAGATGGCTCAGCAGGTCTACAGGTGCCCAGCCTGGTGACCTAAGTTTGATCCTGGGACCTTCACGGTGGAAGGGAAGAACAAGCTCTTCAGGTCGTGTTCTGACCGGCCTCTGTTTACATCTGTGGCACACACCCCATCCCAAAAATAAGCACGTTTTTTTTTCTTTTTAGGTTCTAAAACCAATAAGAATAACTAAGTAAGGGCACCAGTGAAATGTGACGAAGCTTATCTATGGACTCTCTGGAAGACTGTTCAGTCTGAGGGGTGCTCTCCTTGAGCCTGTTTACAGT
Organism: Mastomys coucha; assembly: GCF_008632895.1. Classification (NCBI taxonomy): domain Eukaryota; kingdom Metazoa; phylum Chordata; class Mammalia; order Rodentia; family Muridae; genus Mastomys; species Mastomys coucha. The sequence goes on along the minus strand of NW_022196891.1, from coordinate 78,999,095 downwards.
AATCTCAGATACCAGTGAGAGTTTTGTCTTTTGGGACTAAGATAGCCATGATGCCGTTTTAAATGAACTCAGTAGTTTTCCAGTGGTAGAGGGCTGCTGGGGTACCTGACCTTGGCAGTGATGATGTGAATTCGAATGACTACCCTTTCCTCTCCTTTAGAGGGTCTCTGTTTTCTCTCCTTTTTGGTCCTATGTCATAGTGTCTATTTGATAGGGGAGAAACTTTAGAACAAAGACTCTAGAACATAAGTAGAATGACTAGTCTTGGGGGAGTCCAAATTGCTCATTTTGCAGTTCAGTGAAGGGCTGGGGCTCTTTCTGTGAAGGTTTTCTAAATGTTTGTTTTGTTCTGCAATCCCGAGATGTCATCTTTCATCCCCACTCCCATATTTTCGCCTCCTGTTAGCTATAAGCGAAATTGGTAACCATTTAGCTTTTTTTAAAAAAAGATTTATTATATTATTATATAGATTATTATGTGTAAGTACACTATAGCTGTCTCTAAAGACACACCAGGAGAAGGCATCATATCTCATTACAGATGGTTGTGAGCCACCATGTGGTTGCTGGGATTTGAACTCAGGACCTTTGGAAGAGTAGTCAGTGCTCTTACCCGATGAGCCATCTCTCCAGCCCTTTTTTTTTTTTTTTTTTTTTTTTTTTTTTTTTTTTTTTTATTTCCAAGACAGGTTTCTCTGTCTCTGGTTTCCCTTGCTGTATAAATCAGGCTGTCCCCAAACTCAGAGATCTTCCTGCATCTGCCTCCCGAATGCTGGGATTAAAGGTGTGCACCACCACACCCAGCTTTAGTGTTTTTTTTTAAAGATTTATTTATTTACTTTATGTATATGAGTACACTGTAGCTGTACAGATGGTTGTGAGCCATTGTGGTTTCTGGGAGTTGAACTCAGGACCTCTGCTCGCTCCAGCCTGCTCGCTCCAGTCCACATATTTATTTATTGTTATATGTAAGTACATTGTAGCTGTCTTCAGACACACCAGAAGAGGGTGTCTGATCTCATTACGTATGGTTGTGAGCTACCATGGTTGTTGGGATTTGAACTCAGGACCATTCGGAAGAACAGTCAGTGCTCTTAATCACTGAGCCATCTCTGCAGCCCTAGCTTTAGTATTTTTAATGCTTTAAGATTTATGCATCTTGGGCTGGACAGATGGCTCAGCGCTTAAGATCACTGACTGCTCTTCCAGAGGTTCTGAGTTCAAATCCTAGCAACCACATGATGGCTTACAATCATCCGTAATGAGATCTGATGTCCCCCAAGAGTATCTGAAGACAGCTACAGTGTACTCACATATAAATAAATAAATAAATAAATCTTTAAAAAAAAAAGATTTATGCATCTTAAATGTTCACTTAAAATAGTTCTTTATAGTTTACTTAATTACTTTTAGAAAGTGAACAAATTACTGTTCAAATAAATATCTGGTTTTTTCCCTTCCGCTATAAAAATGGTACAGGTTTTCCACATAACTTTTCAAAGTATAAAAATGTTAAACACTCAGATCCAAACTAAATAGAATTGTGTGTGTATGTGCGATGTACTCGTTTGTGTCTGTACCCTTGTGTATATTTGCAGAAGTTCGCTTCTGTTGTCATTAATCTGCCTTTTTTTTTGTTTTTTTTGAGTCGGGGCCTCTTACTAAACCAGGAATCCATCTGTTTGGCTAGGCTGCCAGAGTAATAAGTTCCAGGAACACACTCCTCTGCTCCCAGCCCTACCAGTGTAGGTGCAGTGTAATTAGCTGGCTTTTAAGTGGTGGCTGAGGGTCCACATTCTTGCCTAGTAGGCCTTTTCATTACAGCCCCTCTCTAGATAGCTTAAATTATAATAGTTCTTCATGTACAGCTTTCTAGGCTTTTTGTAATACATATGCCGTTGTAAATGTGTGTATAAGGAAAGATGGTACTATTTAAAAATGGAGATGTGGAGAGATGGCTGAGCAAGTGAAAGGTGCTTACTGCTGCCAAGCCTGATGACCTGAGTTCAATGATTGGAACCATGATGGTAGATGGAGAGCGCTCACCACCAAAAGTTGTACTCTGATCTTTGCACGTCTGCTGTGGCACACACACACATACACACACATACACACATTAGATTATTCTTTTGCACGTTATTGTTGGCATTAAATAGAAATCTTTATAAATAAGTCCCTACCTAGTAGTCTCGGGTGGATGGATCATGTCCGCTTTGTTACTTAAAGATGACATTAAGATTTGTTCTAATATTTTCTTCCTGACCCCACACACTCATCCTCTTTGGTTCTGGGAACCAAACCTAGCATCTTGCTTTTGTATTTTGTGCTTGCCAGGCAAACACTCTTCCACTGAGCTAAATTCCTAACTCTGTTGTGTGAGGTAGCACATGCCTCTAATTCCAGTACTTAGGGGATGGAACAGGAGGCCGAGCCCGAGGGTTACTTGAGATTCTGTCTCCAGACATAAAAACACCGCTGTGAACATCCATGTAAGTATGTCATTGTGTTTCTATATGATTATATTTTAGGGTAAAGTTCTAGAAACTGTATTTACTTACCTCTCTTTTGTTTTCCGAGTTAGGGTCTCCTATAGCTCAGGCTGGCCTGGAACTCTGAATCCTTCTGTCTGTCTCTGAAGTGGTGGGATTACAGGACATGCACCACCATGTGCTCCTGTATCCTTTAACTGTTCCCACTTGACATCTTAGGCCCTCCTCCATTCATTTCTGGCTGCTTTACGCTATGCAAACCTGTTAGCTCACCCGGACAATTGTTTTCTCATTTCCCAAATTGACTTTCTTCCATTCATCAATCAGAATGGTCTTCTAGAACTAGAGTGGAAACTAGATTATCGTTGTTCTCCTAATGCCTTCAGCAGCACTGTAGACTAAAACTCAATGATCAAAATTACTAAAGTCATTTGTGATTTGACTTTGTAGCTCTGCTTCGCAGGACAGGCCTCTGCAAGGGTGCAGTGAACATTTGAGAGAATATTAAATGAAGCAATTACCAGACTAAAAGAAATTACCAAGTTTTGATATATATTATATAATAGTACTTTTAGAGTTCCAGTTTCCTTATATTCTGGCCAACTCGGCATAATCAGTATTCTTCAACTTTGTCAGTCTGATAGGAAAAGGTCTTGCCTCATTGTTTTAATTCGTGTGTTTGTGTGTATGTATACACGAACATAAATAGAAAAATTTGGTTATTTTTAAGGACACTAGTCCTTTATAGTGTGTATTTCTTGTACCTGTTAACTAACAGACAACGTCAAAATTTAGTGCAAGGTGTATTGGTTTCTGGGTAGTAGTAAGTTTTGTCTTACTAAGACGGCTGTGTTGATCATTTACTTAGCTAGTTTCATCTCTGTTGCTGTGTTACATATGATGACCAGAAGCAACTTATGGGAGAGAAGGATTACTTCAGTTTATAGGTTACAGTTCATCAGTGAAGAACTCAATCAGGAGCCTGAAGCAAAAGCCATGGAGAAATGCTGCTTGGTGTCTCACTTGTTCAGCCTTCTTCTTAGCTCGCTTTCTTACACAGCCCAAGACCACTTGCCCAGGGAATGGTGCTGCCCACGGTGGGCTGTGCTGCCTCCCCTCAGGCAGCAGTCACGACAACCCTCCACCATCCAGTTTGACTTAACCTCAGCGGAGGTCATCGTAGGTGACTAGGCCGTGTCAGGTTGACAGTTAGAGCATGACTCCTAGGATCTGTCTGTCTGTCTGCTTTTCTCTTTCTCCTCCTTGCCATTCCGTCTCTGAGGTACGCCCACTTATCCAGTCTCTCCTTGCGGCCTGCTTGCTTACGTTTCCTTAGCGATGGCCAGTCTTGTGTTCAAGCCTAGAGTCTCTATCAGTGTGGAGGGAGACTACACCAGATTATATGAGGCGTTACTTGTCCGGGACCTTCATGTAAAATGTGTTACATGTGTCCTCTGAGTTTGTCACCTGCCTTTTAATTTTGTTGGGTTTCTGACGTTTTTTAAGTTTCCCATCAGATTTAATCAGGATCTTTACAGCTTCTATGTTATCCTGCTTTCCATAACCTAGAGCTAGACTCAGTTTGCCTGTTGCTTAAACATCTGAGGTCAATTTTGGAGTAAGTGAACTACGAACTATGTAATAACTTAGAGCATGTGTTGAACATTCTTTTAGAGCATCCCTTTCTGGTAGACTTGCAATACCAAATTCATATTGTATACCGAATTTCCATAAATACTTTTAGTCAGAGAAAGGAAAGACGCTCTTTAGGTTCAAATTTTGATTTGCTCTTCTGTTTCTGTTTTCTTTTTTTTAAAAAGTTCATTTATTTATTTTATGTACATGAGTACACTGTCGCTGTCTTCGGACGCACCAGAAGAGGGCATCGGATCTCATGACAGATGGTTCTGAGCCACCATGTGGTTGCTGGGATATGAACTCGGGACCTCTGGAGGAACAGTCGGTGCTCTTCATCGCTGAGCCGTCTCTCCAGCCCCCTTTTCTGTTTTCAAATTAGCTTTAGAATAATTTTGTCAAAACTTGTAAAAATGAAATGACTCTTTGACCCTCAAATCTGTTGTGATTTTTAATTAGAATTACATGAAACTGGTGGATGATGCCTTACAATTCCGTGTTTTCCATTCCTCCCTTTATCTAGATTTCTGTTTTATGTTTCACATACCTATAAAAAAGTGATATTTTTTGAGACAGGCTCTTGCTGTGAAGTGCAACACTGGCGTGGAACCTTGTCTTCAGGTTGGCCTCAAATTTGTGACACCCCGCTACCTGAGCTTCCCCAGTGCTGGGATTACAGGAGTATGTTTACAAGCCCACAAAACTTGTTAATTTAATTAATTAATTTATTCTTTTGGGGCAATCCATAAATAGCCTAGGCTGATGAAGCTCAGATCGGCTTTGATGTTGAGGCCATTCTCCCTTCAACTGTCAACATGTGTTTTGCTTAATTTTATTTTTTTTTTCTTTTTAATTTGTATTTTAAAGCATACATCTTGTGTTTGGGAAAATTTTTTCTTTGCCAATTAATTCCAGTGTTAGCATTATAGTCTCATTTTCTTAGAGTTTTAAAAAATATAGTTTGAAAATACTGTGAAATACTCACCACTCAGAATCTTCACTATGTGAGCTCAGGTGACTCTGCCTTAGCCACTCGATGCTCAATGCTCGGGACTATGCGTCCCTCTTGTGGGTGAGGAGGTGGAGGCCAAGATAGCGAAGTTTTTCTCAAGGCCACTTAACCAGTACACAGTGGAACTGTTATCTTTTCTCTGTCTAGAGCCTTGGATTTTTACTAGTCAGCTCTTAGGCTTCTCTGTAATTGTTAACTTCTACTGATCCATAATTTGATGTTTGGATGAATAATTCATTTTTCCTTGCTATTTGATATATAAGGGGTCTTTTTTTTTTTTTTTAAGATTTATTCATTTATTATATGTAAGTACACTGTAGCTGTCTTCAGACACACCAGAAGAGGGCGTCAGATTTCATGATGGATGGTTGTGAGCCACCATGTGGTTGCTGGGATTTAAACTCGGGACCTTCGTCAGAGCAGTCTATTTTCTTGTATAAGAACAAGGCCATGGAGAATGAAGTAGCCTAGCACCTTTCATAGATAGCAGGGCATAGCACAGATGTGGAGAAATGGCTTTATTTGGATTTAATCTTGAAAAATGAAACAATTATAAAAACTTTGACCTGGTTGCAGCTATGTTATATTGCTAGGATGCAAGAACACTGAGCTGGGTGTTGGCTACTTTAATATTTTTTGCATAATTTTTGACAGAATTGCACAGTATCAACAAACCACAGTTTCCATGTTACAGTGAACCTTTTTTTAAAAAATATTTATTTATTTATTATATGAAAGTACACTGTAGCTGTCTTTAGACACACCAGAAGAGGGCGTCAGATCTCATTACAGATGGTTGTGAGCCACCATGTGGTTGCTGGGATTTGAACTCAGGACCTTTGGAAGAGCAGTCAGAGCTCTTAACCGCCGAGCCATCTCTCCAGCCCCTACAGTGAGCCTTTCTAAGAATGGATAAACCCATTCTTGCCAAAATTAAGTTCCCCTGAGGGCTTGCTTTCTTTCAGATTATTTTTTTTTTTACCTCCTCCTAATCAAACCTTTGTTAGTTGTCTCCAGTTACGAGCTCAGCATGTCATGTTACCTAGAGTGCTAACTAAACACGAAGAGAGTGCTTTTTGACACGCTTGAAAGGCTAAGTGAGGAGGCTCTTAAGTTCAAGGCCTGGGTTCTGGAGTGGGTTCCAAGCCAGCCCAAGCTACATAGTGAGGCCTTATCTGTTCAGAGGAAAACCAAACCCGCAACAAGCCAATAAAGAAGAGAAAGTTCATCTCGGGTATCTGGAAGCCCAGGCTAGGGTATAGTCAGTCAGCACACGGGCATGCTCACTGACTTCTGAGGGCCTGGCTCCTCTGCTCATCTGTGGCATATACCTTGTTTCATGTATACCCTGTAGTGTGTAGGTCAGGAGATTTGCATGCCTCACATTCAGATGGGTTAAGTCTTGGAGGAAGTAGATGATGGGCTTTTAATTTGTTCCTATTTAATCCCCGTACGGCAGGGGTTCTCAACTTGTGGGTCATGGTCCCTTAGGGAGTGCATATTAGATAATCCTACATATCAGATGTTTATATTATGATTCATAACTAGCAAATTACAGTTATGGTTGAGCAACAAAGTAATTTTGTGGTTGTGGGGGGTCACCGCAACATGAGAAAGGTTAAGAGCCACTGTCTCGAGGTATGCTAGAGTTGACTGCTGAGGTGATGGGGGCGATAATCTTGAGTGAGTCTGTCCGCCGCCTAGGAAGCGGTCAGCTCTGGTGGCTGTAGAGCTGGCTTTGAGTTCCCTAGTGCCTCTTCCAGGTCTCCATCCTTCTTAGTTTGAGCGTTACCAGTGGCTTTGCGTTCATTAGAAAGTGTTCGTCATTTTCAGTGACTTGATAAGGATTGTGTCTTTGAAAGGTCTGCTTTTACTGTGCTCATGATTTCCCAGCGTGGCTTGCAGTAGAGGTGACACCTACTGTGAGGGAGAGAGTGACTGGGCAGAGATGCCTTGGTGGACTCCCTGAGAGCTGTGCTGTCTTGGATGGTGTGGTAAGATCTTTTATCGTTTTGTCCTCTTACATTTTCACAAGTACGTACGTAGCTTTGGATTCATTCCTTTCACTGCTCTTATTCCTGTCTGGTCTGTCCTCTTACACAGTAGTCAGAAGAACTTTACTAGCTCAGCCTCACTCTTTGAAACCCTCCACGTCTTCTGCTTCTCTTAGAATTAAAGACCAACTTCTCTTTATCGTGGCTTAAGCCCTTCATGATTGCTTTGACTCTGCGATCCCAAAGTTAATAGAGTTGTCTAATAAGATAACCTCCAAAAGGATTTATAAAGACATGCTTAGAAATTACTGGTCCCCTTGTACTTTGCTTAGTGAGGAATAAGGTATCCATCTGTTTTCAAGAGCTGTAAAAGAAAAATACTTGATAACATGAGGATGTATTACATATTTGTGGTTGATTTCCTTCTAAATAGTGGCAGTCACACAGGACATTTAAATTTCCTGTAGCACTTAAACCCCTTAGGCTTAATGGATTGGCAATGTTACTTTGTTTTCATTTAAAATTTTTTGAGTTTTGGAGCTGAGTACCATGCTTAGCATGTCCTTGGTATTTCTAATTGTCAAATCATAGTTATATTGCATTTGTAGAGTGCAGTGGGATGTTTAATATATATATATAGTGTAGGATGTGGAACGATTCAAACCAGTTCACTGTAGCCTTGCTTGATGGACTCCTGTGCTGGTATATTTGAAGTTGACTGTTTTATAATATATGGTGGTATTGACCCCAGTCAGCCTGCTGTGCAGTAGATCTCACGCTGCGGTAGTTTTGTATTGCCGCAGTAAAGTGCATATTGCTCTGCTTTAAGGGAATTACCTTTGAAAGCCATCTTTTAACTTTATATCTTCTAGATATGGAGGTTTCCCAAGGTTTTTCATCTTTGGGGGGCAGGTCGTCAAGTTTAACGGAATTGCATCTATGAGGAATAGCAAGATGGCACAGTAGGTAAAGGTGGTTGCTGCTAAACTTGATGACCGAGGTTCAACCCCCAGAACACGCATGGTAAAAGAATAGCTTACTTGCCTATCAATTCTGATGTTTGCTGCCTTTGTCTGCTAGCTTAGGCCTAGTTCTGGAAGCGTCCATCCGTACAATCTTACGCAGGCCTAGAATGCTTCATCCTCCGAGACTTCCTGCTGACTAAGCTCACCCCTTCCTAGTTCTTTCTGATCTCTAGCTGGCTGGTTCAACTCAACTGTTCTGGTCCAAACTCCTCTCTCAAGATTTAATCTGGCTTCTTTCTGTCTCTGACTGAACTGCTCTGCTTGACCTCAAACTAACTCTGGCAATCTGTTCTAATCTTCCGGCTCCTCATTCTCTGGCCCGTTCTGTCTTCACCTGTGTCTAGCTTGTTCTCTCTTCAACCTTTCTCCGTAAAACTCTCCTGATGAAACTGCTTCTTTCTTCTCTCCCCCTGTTCTGCTTTCTCTTATGCTGCCCCTCTTTCCTCTGTCCTCGTGAGAATCAGGCATAGTCTACTCTGTCAAATCTTTCTCTGGTTTGTCACTTTGTCTGCCACTCAGTCAGACATCACTTTCAAAACATGGGTGCTTCCGTCTACAAACTAACTTCACCTTCATTGTTGGAATTAAAGGTGTGTACTAAGGGCCAAACCACACCACAACTAGAAACTGTTTTGTTCTGTTTTGTTTTTTGTTTTTGTTTTTTCACCAAATAACACAATTGTGGGGTTCACAGTGTGATCACATATCTTGCAACAGACTAGAACTGCAAGTACTGCAAGTAGTCCTCCTGGTCTTTGCTCGAATTCCTTGAGGTTTAGATGGACTCCTTCTTTTACAACTTCGTGCTCCTTTAGTCTTATAACTTTTCTATGTGCCCCTCTATTAACACGACACTACCCCATCCCTGCTTGTTTGAAGCAGGGTCTCTCTGTATATATCCAGCCCTGCTTTAGCTTCCAAAACACTAGTGTTGAAGTGTGTGCCACTGTGCCCAGTGATATGTCTTTCTTTGATAAGAATCCCAGCCATATTCGATTAAGGGCCTAACATTGTGTCCCTTGTGCAGAGACCCTGTTTCTAAATGAGGTCTTATTCTGAGATACTTCATCAAGTTCTAGCCTGAGTTTCCCATTTGGGTATGTATCACAACTTTGATCTCATTCATCTCACTTTGGTTAGACAAGCTGCCTCAATGACAGATATAGAAGGAAACTTGTATATGTGTCTAAAAAAAATAAGCGCAGGAATCAGGATAAAGCCACTAGTGCTAATAAATGCAGAGTTGTAAGGTCTGAGATCATACAAAATGCAATTTAGTGTCTGTGCATTAGCAATGAACCATCCAAAAAAGAAATTCAGAAAGGCAGTTTTTTTGTTTGTTTGTTTTTTGTTTTTGTTTTTTTTTGAGACAGGGTTTCTCTGTGTAGCCCTGGCTGTCCTGGAACTCACTCTGGAGACCAGGCTGGCCTCGAACTCAGAAATTCACCTGCTTCTGCCTCCCAAGTGCTGGGATTAAAGGCGTGTGCCACCACCGCCCGGCCCAGAAAGGCAGTTTTATTTGCAATAGTATCTGAAAGAATAAAATATCACGGAGTAAATTTAATCAAGGAGTTAAAATATGTATCCTGAAAATAATTTTTTTTTCTGGAAAAGATAAAATATCTAAATTAATGAAAACATACTGTTAAGAGGTCAGCGTAACCCCAAATGATACATGTGGACACTGTAGTCCCTATCAGAATCCCGTGACATTCTCTGAAAAGAAAAAAAGCCCATCCAAAATTGATAGTGGAATTTCAAGGGACCCAAACTAACCTTAAAAAGCAGAAGTAGAAGGTCCATATGTCCAGTTTCAAAACTACGAAACTGGTGGGCTGGTGAGATGGCTCAGTTGGTCAAGACACTTACTACCAAGGCTGAACTTGAGCTCAATCCCAGGATCCATGTGGTAGAGGGGCGTTGACAACCTCCTGCAAGTTCTGATGTCCACACATGTACCCCGTGTCCATATGTACGTGTACACACTAACTGTAGTAGTTTTAAAAATCGTACTAAACGGCTACAGTAATAAAACCCATATAGACTGAGTAGAAGAGAGTTCAGAAATAAACTTACAGAGGTAAGTCTATTTTCAGTAAAAGTGAAAGGCCTGTTAGTTGTGTTGACTTAGACCTGTAAATTCCAGCCCTGGGGAGGATGAGGCAGGAGGTTTGCTGCTAGTTTGAGGCCAGCTTGAGCTACAGAGTTGAGACTGTCCTATTTCTCCCCCTGCACCCCCCAAAAAACCCAACCCAAGAAAAGGAAGGAGCGGTGATAAGATCATTTATTGTGGAAGGTTCTCTTCTATTTAACAAATGATGCTGAGGGATTATTCCTGATGTTCTGAGAAATATTCCCACAGTTGTGCATACACACACACACACACACACACACACACACACACACACTTCACTTGACATTAGTTATCTGGGTTACATGAGAACTCTCAAAAGAGAACCAAACAAAAATTACTAATTGACACAAGCCTGTTAATATGTTAAGAGTTATATGAAGGAAAACATGATTTTGAATTTTAATATTAGTGAAATGTAAGCTAAAACTTTTCCAAAGTGTGCTTTATAGTTCAGTGCAAATATTTAGACTTAACTCCTTTTCAGATGAAACATTTGAGACAGGCAGGGCCAGGGCTGCTTTTGGGTCTTTTGCTCCTGTTGGTGTAAACCAAGTGGGCTAAACAATTCTATATGTCAGTGTTCAATATCCCTTGCTTGAAGTAGACATTTGATATGCAGTTGCTGCTGCTGATCGTTGGAAGGCCGCTTCGCAGATGTTCTTACTGTTCTTCTCCAGTGAGAATGGTGAGGAGGTGCCTTGGCTAAAGTCACGTGATGGGTAAATGACAGTGGGATTCAAATCAAGGTCCTTTCTGTTAAAACCTGTGGCCTCGTTGATGGCAGACTGGACAAGCTTTAAGGAGGGGTGGTAAAGGAAAACATGCCAAGAAGTGGTGGTGCTTGTCTTTAGTCCAGCACTCAGGGAGGCAGAGGCCGGCAGATCTCTTAAGTTTGAGGCCAGCCTGATCTACAGGATAGCTAGAACTACACAGAGAAACTCTGCCTTGAAAAACCACAACCAAAATAAATAAATCTCAGAAAAGGTATGAATGCCATGGACTTCCTATAAGTTATTTCTTTTAATTCCTTAAGCTGATATATAGGGTGCTCTTGCAATGGAGCGCATACTAAGTGCTAGAACCTTGTTTGAAACACAACTTTGGCTTATTTCCAAGATTCCAAGATTACATATTTTTCTTGCAGTCTCTTTAAAATTATTTGAAGAACTTTTCCTCTGAGTTAGTAAACTTGATAACTTGAGGCTTCGGGGTTAAGGTACAGGGTTATTTCAGAGACTCTGAACCAGTGTCCATAACGCAGTGTCTGTATTCTATATAACAGCCTCCATTTGTAATAAACAGCAAGAATATGTGGATGTCTTTGTGATGTATAGATTGATTTATAAGCTAATAAATCCAAAGTGCTCTTAAATAATTTTCTTAGACAATACATTGTTATAAGCGGAAGAGCTATTTTATGAAGTGACAGGGTTTCTTTGAAAGGGTGGAAAAACATTTTTAACTTTTTTTTGTGTGTATGTGTGTTAAATCTGTCACACATTGGGGCATTTAATATTCTCACAATAAATAAAGTCCAGCACAGTGAAGGCATTTAAAGATGGGATAGGAATAACTGCAGTTTCTTTCAATCTTCGTTCTCTACCTGGAGAGTTTTATTTGAGAAGTTCTCTGAAATATCCTGTATATACAGTTCATTAAGATAATTCAGATCCCAGGAGAATTAAAATGCTTATAATTCTTTCTGATAATTATAATTTTTTAAATCAGCTGAAAGTATATTACTATTGTTATGAAACGAGGTGTATGTGCACACCCAAGCATTATTACCGCTTATCTCAAAAACGAGATGGGCCTGGGCAGATGGCTAAGCAGTTAAGAGGACTTGTTGCAAACCCGTTACCCACAAGGCAGTTCACACCTTCTGTAACTCGTGTTAGAGGATCCTACTGTCTTTTGGCCTTAGTGGGACCTATGTCACAGTTGGAATACAGATACACATGCAGGCAAACCCACCAATGCACACAAAATAAAACCGGAACTGCCTTGCAGATGATGTTTTCAAATGGAAGTTTGGCTCCAAAGTGAGCCTAAGTAGTTTGCTTGCTTGTTTGTTTGTGTTTTTTTTTTTTTCTAAATAAGAGAAACAGTGAACCAGGCAGTGGTGGTACATGCCTTTAATCCCAGCACTTGGGAAGCAGAGGCAGGCGAGGCAGATTTTGTAGTTCGAGGTTAGCCTGGTCTATAGAGTGAGTTCCAGGACAGCTAGAAAAAAACAAAAAACCCAAAAACAATGAGAACAGAGAAACATTGAATTTTGGAGTTCTAAGCAATCTAGATTTATATTTGCCATTTTGTAGTTTGAGAAGTATAAATTATTTATATAATTAGACTTAAGTTGGCAGCATACACAAATATGATTTTTTTTTTTTTGCGTGATTTCTTAACCTCGGGAGTTAATTGTGGCTTGGCAAATCAAGAAAGGGAATCTTGTGTTTTCCGACTGCAGAGTCTTGTTGCTATGCAACAAACATCGTCAGTCAGTATTGGGTATAGTAAATTGGTATTCTCTGTCCCCTTTTTAACACATGCTCATTTTGTAAGTGGTTTAGGGCTATTTTGTAAGTTTTTATTTTAAAATGGACATTTAAAGATTTTTGTTGCTATTCATAATTGGTTGTATTTAAGGTTTGTGGAGTTTTTCTGCATGTAGAAGACACTAAATTTCTTGTGCTCGAAAGAGTTTATAGATCTGTTTCCAAGTTGTTTTAGGTTAGGACAGTGTATTTTGGGTTTGTGGCTGACAAGGGAGCAACAACTTCCAGAATAGATATTTGTTTGAAAATTCAAGTTAGGTACTTTGAACATCAAAACTTTATGATAGTGCAGCATGTTTTGAAATTTACTTTTGAAAAGTAAGAGGCTGATAAAGAATCTTAACATTTTTAATTGTAAATGATTTTTTAATATGGGAATTTTGAACTTAAGTCTCAGAATATAATTTATTTTCTAGCATGAAAAATTAAAATGTAATTGACATGGGTGATGGGTAAAAAGCATTTTATGTTGTGGAAAAATACATACATGATAACATTTATCATTTAAACCACCTTTAACATCTATAATCAACTGGCATTAAGTAGATGCACATATGTGGTTCGAACCGTTCATCAACTTTATGGTTTCTGTAACTGGCACCACTCAGGCTGTCTTCGCAGCCCATATAAAACTGCACATAGAGTATAATAGAGTTAATGTAATGTAATGTGCATCCTCTGTGGTATGGACTGCTGTTCCAGATCAAAGACTGAGGTACAGAGTAATGTAAAATAGCAGGTAATGGGCTAGCGAGATGTCTCAGCGGGTAAGAGCACTGACTGCTCTTCCAGAGGTCCTGAGTTCAATTCCCAGCAACCACATGGTGGCTCGCAACCATCTAGAATGAGATCTGATGCCCTCTCCTGGTGTGTCTGAAGAGAGTGACATTGTACTCACTAACATAAAATAAATAAATCTTAAGCCTTCCACTCTGGGAAGGAGCGGGGCTGGAGTGAGTGGGGCCAAAACAAGAGAAGAAAAAAAAATAGCAATTAATGGAGCAGTGCTTGCTCTCAACCACTGTGCTATGGTGCCTTCTTTTGAAATTTGTGTTTTATTTCTTGGTAAGAGCAATGATTTTGTTTTTTGATTATTTTTTTTTAAACAAAATGCTTTCTTTCTGTAGCTTTTTTTTTTTAAGATTTATTTATTATATGTAAGTACACTGTAGCTGTCTTCAGACACACTAGAAGAGGGTGTTGGATCTCATTACGGATGGTTGTGAGCCACCATGTGGTTGCTGGGATTTGAACTCAGGACCTTCAGAAGAACAGTCAGTGCTCTTACCAACTGAGCCATCTCACCAGACCCATGTAGCTTTTTTGTTTGTTTGTTTGTTTGTTTTTTGTCCTTTGTTTTTCGAGACAGGGTTTCTCTGTGTAGCCTTGGCTGTCCTGGAACTCATTCTGTAGACCAGGCTGGCCTCGAACTTAGAAATCCGCCTGCCTCTGCCTCCCAAGCGCTGGGATTAAAGGCATGCGCCACCACTGACGGGACCCATGCCGCATGTAGCTTTTTAAAGTTAATATTCACCATACTTTGCTGTTGAGTTTGGTTGGAAATCGCTGCAATATTTTTCTAGGTAATCTTCCATTTTTGCTTTTTTTCAGCCAGGATCTCATTATTGTGACCAACCTAAAACCCTCTGGAGCACAGGCTGTCTTTGACTCCATTGTCCTCATGTCTCAGGCTTATCAGTTATTGTGGATTCTAGTACAGTGCTGCTCAAGGCTACAGCCAGCTTTCACTGGGTCTTAGAGTGGTATTTTCTACATTCCTGTTGTTGTTATCCATGCGTGCTTTGTAGTTCTCTAATATTGTTGATCTGGAAAATAGACCGTAGGCAAAGGTAAAAGGGGGAAAGCATTCCTAAGGCACGGCTTCAGGCTGAGAAATGGACTTGTGCAGGCTCACCCTTCCTTCCGCTTTGTATTGTGTGAGCCCTGTGTTTCCACCTCCCTCCCCCACTTTTTTCCCCCTTGAGACAAGGTCCCTTTGAGTAACAAGATCTGCCCTTGAATTTGCAGCCCTTTATGCAGCCGCCTTCCCTTGACTCCTGGGACTACAGGTGTGAGCCAGGAGCCTGGGACCTGCTCCTGTCCTACACCTTCACTTTCTCCATTTTGATTCCCACTCTGCTTTCAGTATTATGGTATTTTCTACCTGAAAACCCAGAATCTTTTTGTTTCTTTATTTATTTTGATTTGAACACATTTGTTTTTCTCTCTCCCTCTCCCTCCCTAGCTCTTAAGTGTCCTGTAACTCAATGTGTAGACCAGGTTAGCCTCGAACTCACAGAGTTCTGCCTGCCTCTGCCTCCCTAGTGGTAGGAGTAAAGGCATTCACTACACTCAGCAAAACTCAAGACTCTTGATCTTCTGTATTTTTATGTCTTCTCATGTTGCTCACCCCAATAGGGTTTCTCTGTGCAGTCTTGGCCGTCCTGGAACTTGCTCTATAGACCAGGCTGGCCTCAGACTAACAGAGATCCAATTAAAGACAACTCTTTATGTTGTGATTTATGTACAGGTGATTATGCATGCATGCATTTTGCTTTGATCATTTGGTATGTTTTCCCTTTTTTATGCTTTTAGGAAACTCAGGATTTTATTAGATGACTGTTCCATTGTAAATTACCTGTTTCCTTCTAAGTGGCTATTTACATAGTGTAGAGTGATTTTTGCATAATGAATAATGCTTTCCTGAACCCAGAGGATTTTTTCCTTAATTGTAGACTATGTCCTTAAGATAGAATTCCAGAAATAGTATTAGATCCCTTAAGAAATAGAAACAGTTTTAAAAGCTCTTGAATCATATTGCCAAAATGCTTTCTAAAAGTGTTGTGCCAGTTTTTATGCCAGCCAGCAAATACACAGAGTGTCCGCAGCTTCACAGCCGGCAGCAGCGGGGAATGTTTTGATGTTGACCTTTAAATTGAAGAATAATTAACTTTGGGTTCTGCTGAGCTTTCTTTCTTCCTAAATTCTACTTAGATTCTGTTTGGTTGTGGTCAGGTTCACTTACTTGTCTCTGCTCTTTAAAACTGTTCAAGTTCTACTATGCTGCAGCCGTCGCTCCATGAAGACATCTACTGAATGCACGACTTGCCTTTCTGCTATAGAACCTAAAGCATTTTGGTATCGAGTGATGGCAGACAAATAGGGCTCTCCCTCCAGATATAGTTTAGCATCTGAGATTGATTTGGTTGCTCCCTGAAGTATGGGTAGGATGGAAGGGAAGTCATGAGAAAGCATTCCTACCAAAAGTCGGTCCTAATAGAGTGACCCAAGCTTTCATCGGCTACGTAGCAGCATTGCCCTTCAGCCCAGATCCCTTTGACTAAGTGACTTTAAGCTTTTTTGGTTCTCTCTTCTCATTAGCCGAGGTGTTGGTCCTCCTCCCCAGTTCAGCTCTTCTCTTCTGAGTGATACTCAGCTCTGGGTCAGAAGAGCTAGTGTGCTGCCGACTCGCAGTTCAGATTTGTTTTTTTCTTGGTTGGTTGACACAGGTTCTCACTCCACTGCATATGCTGCCATCAAACTCACGAGGCAGCCTCTGTGCTTTTAGAAGCAGCCCTCCCGTTTCAGCCTCTCAGGTATTGTCAGGGTCGGCATTCGTCAGAAATGCTGACCACACCATTCATTCCTTTTCTTTAAAAGAAGAAAAGACTGGATATGTGTATATGTCCGGGGACAGGATCATGCTGTGTATCCTAGGTTGGCCTGAGACTAAACAGACCAGGTTAGCCTCTAAATGCTGATTCTTCTTCAAGCTAATAGTTATGCATTGCCGTGCCTGCATTTTAAGACATTTTTCTTTTAAACAGAACATTTGTATGAGACTATCTACTTCCTTCTAAGATCACTGTTCACCTTTTTATTTACTTGTTTGAAATTCTGTTTAGTGAATACTGATTTTTTTTTTAAGATGTGTAAAGAAAATTAGAGTCTGAGAGAGGCATCGATTTTAGAAAATTAATTGCCTGATACTTGTCATATATCAAGTGATTGTGCCTTGGTTTTAAAAATTAAACATTGTTCCTTAAGACAACTAAGGATATCTTTGCACGCTTGGACTCAAAGTCTTGTTTTTAAAACCAGCTTCTTGTGGGGCTGGAGAGATGGCTCAGAGGGTAAGAGCACTGGCTGCTCTTCCAAAGGACCTGGGTTCAATTCTGGGTTTCCACACGGCAGCTCATAACTCGTCATAGCGATCCAGCACACACATGGTGTGTAGACTCACATGGCATATAGACTCACATGTAGGCAGAACACCCATTCACATAAAAGGTTAAAAACTTTTTTTTTTTTTTTTAAATCAGCTACTTGCTCAGCTCTTAGATGTTTCTGTTTCACAGGCTTTTCAGGAATGGATTCTGCATAAGGAAGAGAGGAATTTCCAGTGTTCCACATTTTCCTTACTGAGCACAGTGCTTCACCATCAACTGTCAAATGAAGGAAGAGCCCGTTTTTAACTCTGCTAGATTACGTTAGGTAGGCAGTTTCTGGTTTTCCCACTACATAGAGACCATGTCCAACTGGCCCAGGTAGAATCCACTCAGTGACAGTTACCAACCACAAGTGTCAAAAATTTGGAGTATTTCTTAGAGACCGTCCGTCTTCATCCCCTTTGAGGTTCAATTGTTGAGGGAATTAGCCATTCTTTTCATTGCGTAGGGCGGAGTCACCCAACCTGTCCTAAATTGAGTACACATTTTATTGCAGGTTTTCAGAGATTGGAAAGGGTTATCTCTACTATTAAGGAGCCTGTGATTTGTTTATTTGACGTGAACAGACCTCCATAAAACAAGATAAGGCTGTTGCTATAAGTAGTGGTTTTTCTGTGAGAAAAACAGGGCCATGGAAAAGTACCAGGCTTGTGTTAGGAGCCTGGTTTTGAGTGGATTGGCTAAAGGGAGACTCTAGTCCCAGTGAGGTTAAAATGGATTCAGAGACTGGATCTTGACAGTGTGGCTTTTTAGGCAGCCAGGTTGGTTGTTTGGTAGGAGATTAGCTTGCTGTGGACACTGTTATAATGAAGGTTAAGTTCTTAAGCCAGGATTGGCAGTGCTACCTGAATCATTGTTCCTTTGAAGTATGTGTTACACTATTAGGTTTAGCTGTGCAAAATTAACAGTTTGGGGAGGTTAAAAAAAAACAAAACAGGTATTGGCAACTCTAATTTTTAAATGGTTCAGCCCAGTATATTTAATTATCTGTGAAGGCCCTCTCCCTTTCTTTTTTTCTTTTTTTTTTTTTTTTTTTTTTTTTTTTTTTTTTTTTTTATTTTTTTTGATACTCCCTTTCTTTTAAACTTACACAGCCCCTTTCCTCTTTGTTGTTTGAATGTTTTACCTGCTTTATGTCTGTGTGCCACACGGATACCAGGTATCTAGAGGCTAGAAGAGAGGGTATTGAGTCCTTTGGAGCTGGAGGTTCACATAGTTGTGTGCTGCCATGTGGGTGCTGGCACTGAGTCCAGAGCTTCCTGAGAAACTGTGTTCTTAGTGCCTGAGCCCGCACCAGCATCTCCCCTCACCAGCATCTCCCCTCACCAGCATCTCTCCTCACCAGCATCTCCCCGCACCAGCATCTCCCTGCACCAGCATCTCCCCTCACCCTCCTTTTTGAGACAGGGCCTCACTATGGTAGCCTAGAATCACTGGTAGATCAGGCTCAGAGATTGGCCTGCCACTACCCTGGAAGTACTAGAATTAAAGACATATGTGCCCAGCTATGAACAGTTTTGATGGTTGCAATTTATTTGACAAAGCAAAATGAATACAAAATTGACTTGACTTGCACCGACAGGTCCTTTTTAACATTTATTCTGTGTGTGTGTGTGTGTGTGTGTGTGTGTGTGTGTGTGTGTGTGTGTGTACCATGGTGTAGATGTGGAGATTTTAGGACAACTTACTGAGTTGGTTCTCCTGTTTGTGAGATTTAGAGATTGAATTCAGTTCATCCAGTTTGGCATCATATTCCCCTTACTCAATGAACCTTTTATCTGAGACTATCCGGATTTCAAACAGGAATGCTTGAGATG
The DNA here is from genome assembly GCF_008632895.1 of Mastomys coucha. Lineage (NCBI taxonomy): Eukaryota > Metazoa > Chordata > Mammalia > Rodentia > Muridae > Mastomys > Mastomys coucha. The sequence continues at coordinate 78,980,205 of NW_022196891.1, read as the reverse complement.
GAACGTTCTCTTTTCCTTTTATGTTGGACCTGTTAGATGCTTAGGGAACAAAAGATCCCAGAATCTGGGGATTCTGGTAGGTTTTATCTTTGTCATTTTCCCTCGAACAACCACCACAAAAACTACGGGATGCCGGGTGGCGCACGCCTTTAATCCCAGCGCCTGGGAGGCAGAGGCAGGCAGATTTCTGAGTTCGAGGCCAGCCTGGTCTACAGAGTGAGTTCCAGGATAGCCAGGGTTACACAGAGAAGCCCTCTCTCGAAAAACCAAAAACCAAACCAAAACAAATCAAAACAAACAAAAAACCAATAACAAAAAACTAAAACAAAACAAAACAAAAAAAACCTACACAATCTCTCTCTCTCTTCCCCCTCCCTCTCCCCCCCACCATCCCTCCCCATGGTGTCTCCCCTGACCTTGGGGCTAGTGAACTTGGCTTAAAAGAGAGGGGGGGGCAGGGGTGGGGGAGACATTGTTTTAAAACTGGTCTGACATCAAAGATGGAGTAGGAATATCTAATTGCACTCAGTGGTGGCAGAAGTTCTGAAGGTAGGTTGTCTTTGTGTGCATATTGAATTTTGGATAGAGTGAGTGTCTTTGTTACAACCCCTCACAGTTTGAGATCTACTATTGGGAGAGATGACACGAAGTGGGTTGGCTGTCGGGGTGAGTTGGAGGGTGTAGCACTTGGGGTAAGTGGGTTGGAGGGTGTAGCATTCTGCGGCTGAGGATCTTCTCTTTTTGTGTGTGTCTTTTTTCTTTCTTTCTTTTGTTGTTGTTTTGAGGACCTTCTCTTTGTCCCACTGATCTCACCAGTCTGGTCTGTTTTTTTGTTTTTGTTTTTTGTTTTTTTCCAGACAGGGTTTCTCTATGTAGCCCTGGCTGTCCTGGAACTCACTCTGTAGACCAGGCTGGCCTGGAGCTCAGAAATCCGCCTGCCTCTGCCTCCCAGGCGCTGGGATTAAAGGCGTGCGCCACCACCGCCCAGCTCACCGGTCTGTTTTATAGAGACTAATGCTCTTCCTATCCTTGGCAGGTAATAAGTGTAGGTAACAAAATTTAGGATATTTTATTTTTAAAGACATTTATTTAGAAGGAAAATAAGAGAAAATTTAGGGCACAGAAGTAACACTTTTTCATCTCATTCTTTCACACAGTGTTCACCTACAATTTTCACAAGCTGTGAGTTTTTCAAGAAGCCACTGAGGGCTCCTTAGTATCTCAGAAAAATGCAAATAATTCCTAACATTTAGTAGGTACTTAATAAATATTTGTAGGCTGAATGTACTTGTCTAGGATCCATTTTGCTTCTGGATATCCCTTTTTTTTGGAGAGGAGGGGTTAAGTCATTCATACAAGGAATTGCTGTTTTATTTGATTAATTTCAGGGGCATGGGTCCGTGGTTCACTTCTGTTTTATCCCCAGTTATTGGAAAAGTTGATTGCTAGTAAAGCTGATTGCTTTTAGGGAGTTGTCATTTTCCTCCAGGGGCATATTTGGAGGAGAATGGAGACGACTTTGACAAGTGCAACAGCTGCTGAGCGGTCTGTTTGGGGATTAGGTGCAAGTTGGTCTGTAGTTGAAATCTGCCTCCTGGCTGCTGAATTACGTTTTTTTTTTTTTTTTT
>NW_022196891.1:78976389-78978564 GCF_008632895.1 Mastomys coucha | reverse complement strand
GTAGACCAGGCTGGCCTCAAACTCAGAAATCCGCCTGCCTCTGCCTCCCAAGCGCTGGGATTAAAGGCTGGAAGTTTTCTTTAAAGAGTGGTTGGCGGCTACTGTGAGCAAATTGAAAATGTTACTTGTGCTTTTTCTTGTGTTTTTCTTGGAATTGAACAGTTACTGGTAACAGAATGTTTGAATTTAAAATTAATTATAATCTTTTTTGGTAATGGTAGAGCCACAGTCCTCATTGTGTTGGCAAAAACATTAAATAGTAGCCAGTCAATATTGTGTATAAGCATGTCCACTCTAGCAACCTTTAGAAGCGTTTAAACTTTCCTTAGCCAGATGGTTTTTAAGCTTCCTCATCTGGGATTGCATACATGACTCAAACATCTGACCGGTGGTGATGATACTCACTATGCTGAGCGTAGAGCAGAGACTAGTTTGCGGCTTACTGTCAGCTTAGCACTGTGTGGCTAAAAGCCTTTTGGTTGTCTAAGTGAAGACATGTCTGAATGTTTCTGAACTTGCTGTAGATGCTTTTCACGTGGGTGTGTGTATGTGTGTGTGTGTGTGTGTGTGTGTGTGTGTGCTGAGTTCTGTGTATCCAAATCCTCACCCAGGCTCATCCAATAAACCTAAACCTTTTTAGACTTGGCCTTGTGGTCTTCTGACGTTTCTAGATGGTACGTTGTGAGCCCCCAAAGAATGGCTAACGTCTGAGAACCTTTGGATTATAAAGATTAATGTACAAGGGTATACAACAAGAGTATGCCTATGCTTCTTTAGTTTGTTATTTTGTTAGTGTAAACTCACCTTTAAAGGTGACGATGCTGCAGTCAGTGAATTGATATTCTTCAGAGTTACAGGGTGCCATGTTATCGCTGAGCCTCAGTGGTCTGGCACATCCTGGGAGTCGTCAAGCCTTAATTGGTGCTTTGAAGACCTTAAAAGGTGGGCCCAGTTTTTCAGTGACTGTGCAGATTTACTAACTGTAAGTTTGGTTTGTTTATGTTGAAGTTGGGAACCAACCATCTCTCCCAAGATCCTCAATCAGGTTCACTTTGAAGTTCTGGTTGCTGGTACCAGTTTTGATTTTCAAACACCTTATCTAGCTTGACTCTTCAGAAACAATATTTTTTCTCTTCAACTGTTTTTGTTTTCTTTTTGGTGCTAGAATTTGAACTCAGGGTCTTAGGCATACTAGAAAATGCTGTCCCACTGAGCTACATTCCCAGTCATCCTTCTCTTCAACTTTCATGTGTAGATGTAACATATAGTTATAGATACAGATTAAATGTTCTGAATTTGAAATGTTTGTGATCAAAGTATTTCATGTTTGAGAGGCTTTTTTAATTCAGAATATTGGCATAGACTGTAAAGCATCTGAAATTCTTCAAAATTATAAACCTTACAGCATTGTTAAATTGCAATACAAAATACATACAAAATTAATTGCTAGAGAACATGTAGAAGAGTAATTAAGCTGTTTTTCTTGTATATTATAATTGGAATTTATTTGTAAAAGTAAATCAAATTATTTACTTAAGGAATTTTCAACTTTATGAGTTTTTGTTTTGTTTTGTTTTGTTTTTCGAGACAGGGTTTCTCTGTGTGGCCCTGGCTATCCTGGAACTCACTCTGTAGACCAGGCTGGCCTTGAACTCAGAAATCCACCTGCCTCTGCTTCCCAAGTGCTAGGACTAAAGGCATGCGCCACCACTGCCCGGCCAGGATTTTTATATGTGCCTGGAAAGCACATCAGCATGGTGAGATAGGGTTGGGGTTGGGCTTGGTAGTTTAAAATTTGAGACAAGTCATTTGAAGTTTCTGAAAATAGGTCCTTGTGATATTGCAATATAATAAGAGCTGTATTTGGTTTCTGCTCTTACTGCCTGACATACAGTTCTTAAAAACTCTTAGCTTGCTGAAGTGTTCAGTGTTAAAGACACTGAGCTGTGGGAGCCGCTTCCTAGAGGAACCCACTGAGCATTGGAAATTTGAACCCCACTGCACACTTCTGGAGAGGAGGGGCTGAAGGTTGAGTCGGTTAGGAATGGCTAGTGATTTGGTTGGTCGGTTAGACATAATGAGGCCTCCATTAAAAACCCAGAAGACCGCCGGGCAGTGGTGGCACACGCCTTTAATCCCAGCCCTTGGGAGGCAGAGGCAGGCAGATTTCTGAGT
>NW_022196891.1:78973195-78976231 GCF_008632895.1 Mastomys coucha | reverse complement strand
AAAAAAAAAAAAAAAAAAACCAAAAAAACAAAACAACAACCCAGAAGACCCACATTTGAAGGGATCCAGGGGAGTTGTGAAAAAGAACACAAGTGCTCAGAGAATGAGAAGTGGCTCATCTCTGAACATACGGACGCTCTCCCACTCAGGACCCTTTCAGACCCGACCTTATGGATCTCTTTATTTTCCTGTCCACTTGTGTCCTTTAAAATAACCTTTATATTTAATGGATGAACATAACTGTTTTCCTGAGCTCTTGGAACCCGACATAACAAACCAAAACCCAGAAGGGGATTGTTAATAATCTCATCTAATGTACAGGAGCATAGGTGACATCACAACTTGTGATTGTCACCTGGGGTACAGGTACATGTAGGACTCCCAGTCGTCTCCTGGAGAGTCTAATGTCAGCGTGCTGGGAACTGAACTTAGGGCTGGGAACTTAGAGTAAGTGTTTCTCTGCCCAGAAATGTTATTATGAAAGAGGGCAAGCTGGTTTTTCCTCTCTCCAAGGCAGTGCTCTAAGGACACATATTGTTCATTTATTAGGAAGGAGTTAGGTTTAGGTTTTGGTCTTGTTATGACTGAAAACAATGCCGTTGGTTTGCTCTGTGACTCAGTACGGGCTGTGTGCCCATTTACCTGTATTTAAAAACAGGATGAAAAAAAAATCATATATCTATTATAGAAAATTGGCAGACTAAAAAGTAGAAGGGTTTACCGGTCAGCTTCACAAGGGTTGTGACTGATGAGCACTCGGCTTCCTGTGGGAATGTGCAGGTGGCCATGTCCATGCACTCACAGAGCTGCTTCTAGTAGAGGTGATAGAAAGAGGAATCAATAAAGCTGTTATTCTCAGTAAGTACAATGAAGATAAAAATACAGAGCAGAAGGGTGGACAGGGAGCAGAGCATACTCAGTTTGAATGATTAGAGAGAAGTCTTTTCTTAAGGGGTGATTTTGAGATAAGCTGACCAGGGTATGCAGAAGCCACTCCTACGCAGACAATGCAGAAGTCCCAAGACAAGAGAGTGAGCTAGCTTTGTTTGTTCAGTCTTTTTTGGAGAGACTGAACGTGGTATCTCCAAGGCAGTATCAATCTCCTTCCCTCCTTTCTCCTTTGTCTGTTCTCCCTCCCCCTTCCTGTCCCCTTTCTCCTTCCCTTTCTCTCCCTTCTTAACTGGAGATTGAACCTGGAGCCTAACTGCTGCGTGTGTTCTGTCTCCGATCTACACCAAAGCCCCTCATTGTGCGTGCGTGTGTTTATTTATTGTGTGTATTTTGTTTTGCATGCGTGCATGTGGACCACATGCACACCTGCTGAGACTAGAAAGGGCTGTCCCATCCCCAGGAACTGGATCTATGGGCGTGCGGTTTTAACTACAAGAGCGGTTAAGTTCAGCTTACTGCTGAGTCATCATTCTGGTGGTTTTGGTTTGTTTGTTTGTTTTTGTTTTCCCCTAAAGACTCAGGATGCTGAACATCTTTTTACTGTGCTTGGTGGCCATTTGTGTATTGTATTTTCTAAGTTCAAACTCTTTAAGTACACATGTGTAAACAGCATGAAGACACACAACCAGTTTTCTTCATACTCTGTTCTAATCACCGTGCCAGTACAGAGTAACTTGGAGCTTTGGTTGGCTTTGTACTTTAATGAGTCTAGTCATGCTGCATAGAGTGCGTGCCTGGCTTATTTGGCTTAGTAAATGTGTGCAGTTTTTCTATATTTTTTTGTTCCTTCATCTAAAATTATATCATTCCATTGTGTGAATTGCTCATTCTTAGGTGGAGGAACATTTGAATTGGTTGCATTTTTTCTCTATTATTAATGTTATGGACATTCTAATGTTTACCTTTTTCTTGAACATTTATGTGCAGACCAAATACAGTCTTGAAATTGGAAATTAGCTGGGAGACCGGTTGATAGGTGTTCTGGGAACCAAACATAGGTCTCCTGTAGGAGCAGCGAACACTCTTAGCTGCTGAGCCATTTCCTCAGTCCAGCGGTGTTATTTCTTCCTATGTGGTTGGTTTTGCTGCCCTGTACGGCTTGGTGAGGTAAGTTGCTCTGAGTGGGCCTGCCGGCCGCGCAGTCCTTTCTTGTTGTGGGAAATATTAAAAACTGGCAGTATCCTGCTGCTCTCTGCCTATAGGCTAGCCATGCGCTGCGGTCTTCCCAGCTCCCCTTCTCCTGTTTCAGAGCCGCTTGTTTCTTCTCAGCCATCTACCCTCTGCGGCTAGTTGTCACAGACCCCGCCCCCCCAACCCAGTAAATCAAACCTCTAGAAGCTTATAATTATCAGTCAGATTTATATATCAATAAATTCTCAATTCACAAGATGCCCATACAGTAATTTCATAGCCAATTGAAAATAATACAAGCTGCCCACCTAGTTTAGACAAATTATCCCAATTATTCTATCCTTTTATGATATTCATAGCTAGCTGTGGCTATTTAAAGCCATGCGGGATCTGGATCTTCTTCCTCTTCCTTCATCTTCCTTCTTTCTCCCTCTCTCCCTGTCCCTGTCTCTCTGTCTTTGAAACTCTTAACTCTGCCTCCCTTTCCCTGTCCAATCACTGGCTTCTTGTGTTGTTAATATTTAAATTAATTGGGGGGATGGGGCTGGAGGGATGGCTCAGTGTTTAAGAGCACCAACCTACTGGTCTTCCGAAGGTCCTGAGTTCAATCCCCAGCAACCACATGGTGGCTCACAACCATCCAGAACAAGATCTGGTGCCCTCTTCTGGAGGTATAGTGTACTTACATATAACAAATAAATACATATAAAAAATTAATTGGAGGAAAATTCTGCTAAACTTTCCCTTAGCCTCTCAAGTGCTAGGTGACAGGTGTACATACGACGAACGGCTATTTATTATTTCTGTTGTGTTTCAGTAGGCAGGTGTGATTTAGTGGGAGCAGCACGGCCTTCGTATTCAGATGTGTAGTTTTAACATTTCCCCTAATTTCACTTTTCAGATTTTGGCTTCCATTTGTGTAAACTGGAGTTGAAGTGCACCATACTTTGTTGT
>NW_022196891.1:78969763-78973185 GCF_008632895.1 Mastomys coucha | reverse complement strand
GTCACTTAATTGATCAAATAGTCCCTACTTAGTGGTCTTTTTATTTCTAATTAATACCATGCAGATAAATCTCATTTTAAATTATGCTGTCCTTTCCCCACCACAGTGGTTGACTGTCTGGCAGTTACGTAAGATTTAACCTAAAAATGTGCTTACCCAGTCCCTTGTTGGAATTTCTGTCATCATGAGGAGTTCTGTGTAGCATCTTAAATTCTGCATAATGCACTTGAAGTGGAACCTACAGAACTGTAGTCTGCTGAGTCAGGGAATGCTTCCATTTCAAAGGCTCTGGATCCTTCCCTCCCTATGTCCTAACACCTCTGCAGAAAGCTTGTTTTACTTGTATCAGCAAGAGACTGCCTTTCCCCCACTCTCCCGTTGCTGTTTTCCTCCCACAGTAGAAGAGGGATATCTTGTTTTAACATGCATTCTTTGCTTACCATTGAGTTTTAGTAGTTTTCATAATTGTATTACCCCCCCCCCCCCAAGTCCTCTGTGAATTGTTCCGGTTTTGTTTTCAGAGCTGGGATTGAAACTAGAGAATTGTTTTGTGTGTGTGTGTGTGTGTGTGTGTGTGTGTGTGTATGTGTATGTGTGTGTACTTTGTTTAGAAGTTGAAAATTCAGGTGTTATTTTTAATACTTTTATTTGAAACCATTTTTAAAAAGACCAAATGCACTCACTCACACAGAGATCCTTGGCCCCAGATGCTCAGATCTGAATCCTTGTGTGGCTTGGTCCTTTTAAAATCCAGACAGGCACTTCAGCCTCTAGGCTGCAGTTTCTTCATCTGCAGATGAGAAGAACAATACTTAATTCATTTGGTTGCTGCCAAAATTAAGTGAAACAGTGGTTGTAAAGCGACTAGCTGCGTGCTAAGTAATCATTTGGTTCGCTGTCTGGGAGAAGTAATTAATGGTGGAGGTAGAACCCATGGCACTCTGTTTGTACCCTTAGTTACTGTCATCTGTGACCTTTTCACTGTAGACTTCATGTAATAGATTTTATTTTAAATAGTCATTTTGTTTCAAGACAAATTATTTATTCCTAGCTAATTGCAATTAGTCTTAAAAAATGATTTCTTGAATACGTCTGTTTGCTTGCTTTTGATTTTCTAATTATGTTTAAAAATAGCACAGGATATAATGTGCCATATTTAAGAAGGGCCTCTCTCTGTAAATCAGCTTTGGTTTTCAGGAGAGATTAGTGGCAGCTCCTGCGCTTACTTCCTACTTGGTTGTTGGTCTCTCCTCCTCCTCCTCCTCCTCCTCTCTCCCTGCCTCGCTGTACTTTATTTTGGCTGCCACTATAACCTGGGACAACCAGCCAGGGGCGGCTCACACCTGTAGACAGTGTCTTTCCACTAGCAGCCATGATTTCCTGTCGCTTCTCGACCAGGAGTGGGACCTGGTGAATCCTGTCGGTCCTCCCCACTCTTGGTGAAATACTGGCGAGATTGGCAAGGGGCAGGCTTTGTGTAGGTGACCACAGCTGCTAAGAGTGTCCTTGCAAAGGCTGGTTGTACCTGTTGGGCTTTTCTTAGCTGAGAACTCAATAGGATTTCAAAGTGAGATCCTTTTGAGTCGAGGCTGTTTTAAAGGTAGATTGTAATACCGTTTTTTTGCTTCGTTGGCATAGTTTGTGGTACGGTACAACTAAGGGTCTGAATGAACAGGTCAGAACACTTTCACATCTGTTTTAAACTTTACTTTGGAGTGTGTTTCACACACTAGGTCACAGTGTTTAAGCCCCCCTTGAGGTAATGTATTTCAGAGATTAACAAGTAACTTGATTAGGCTTGTTTTGTCTGAAGCCCAGTGGGAATCATCCCTATTGTGTATAAAGTGTTTAACCCATCACAATCATTATTTAAAGTCTGGTTGTTGACCAAAATATGCTTGTACCCATCTCACAGTCTTTTATTTTGGGCCTGAAACAACCTAAATGATGTCTATTTTAAAATCTTTGCTGTTTACTGCTTGAAAACATTTGTTGCTTGTGTGTGGTATGTGTGAGATGTGTGTGTTGTGTGTGTGTGTGTGTGTGGTATGTGTGTGGTGTATGTGTGCATGTGTGTGTGGTGTGTGTGGTGTGTGTGGTATGTGTGTGGTGTGTGTGCATGTGTGTATATGTGTGTATGTGTGGTGTGTGAGGTGTGTGTCTGTGTGTGTGTGGTGTGTGTGAGTGTGGTGTGTGGTGTATGTGTGTGTATGAGTGGTGTGTGTGTATGTGTGTGTGTGTGACATTTAGCTGAACAGAAGAGGATCATGTTTTAATTTGTTATTTTATAAAATGTTCCATTGTTTTAGATCAACATTTGCACAATGTAAACATATTATTTGTTACTCTAAGTCACTCTGATGGCTCTTTGATAGTGTCTAGCATATATTGTCCCACCTACTTGAAATTCTTTCTTTCTTTTTTTTTTTTTTTTGGTTTTTCGAGACAGGGTTTCTCTGTGTAGCCCTGGCTATCCTAGAACTCACTCTGTAGACCAGGCTGGCCTGGAACTCAGAAATCCACCTGCCTCTGCCAAGTGCTGGGATTAAAATCGTGCGCCACCTCTGCCTGGCTAAAATTATTTCTTTTTGTATTGTCTTTATTTTACAGTTTAATCTTCGTTTGACCATTATTACCCAAAAAGCCAATAGCATTTCTAGTTACAGAAAAACAAAACAATAAATGCAGTGTAGTGGCATATCCCTGTAATCCCAGTATCTATGGAGGTTTAGGTAAGACAGTTGCCCTAAGTTTGAGGTCTACCTGGGCTTCCTGGTATCAAAAAACAAAACAATGGGGGCCAGAGAGATGACTCAGCGGTTAAGAGCACTGACTGCTCTTTTAGAGGTCCTGAGTTCAATTCCCAGCAACCAGATAGTGGCTTACAACCATCTGTAATGGGATCTGATGCCCTCTTCTGGTATGTCTGAAGAGAGCAATAGTGTACTCATATACATAAAATAAATCTTAAAAAACAAAACAAGACAAAATGGCAAAAACCAACAAAAAGGCTATGGACTTAATACCTTGAATAATCCTGTGGTGGTTTGATGAGACTGGCCCCTGTAGGCTCCTATATTGGAATGCTTAGTCACCAGAGTGGCACTATTTGGAAGGATTAGAAGGATTAGGAGGCGTGGTTTTGTTGGAGTAGGTGTGGTCTTCTTGGAGGCAGTGTGACACTGGGGGTAGGCTGTGAGGTTTCAAAAACCCACACCAGGCCCACAATTCTCTCTCTGTCTGAATCAGGGGGTAGCTCTCAGTTCCTGCTTCTGCCTGTGTGCCACCATGCTCCCCACCATAATGATAATAGACTAAACCTCTCAAACTATATGAAAATTAGTGTATCACTACTCATTCAGAATCTTTTAAATATGGACTTTGAACTTTTTTTTTGTTTTTGTTTTTTTTTTTTTTTTTTT
>NW_022196891.1:78954371-78969715 GCF_008632895.1 Mastomys coucha | reverse complement strand
AGGCTGGCCTCGAACTCAGAAATCCACCTGCCTCTACCTCCCAAGTGCTGGGATTAAAGGCGTGCACCTCCACCGCCTGATGGACTTTGAACTATTAAGAAAACTGTATATATATATATATATATATATATATATATATATATATATACACACACACACACATACACACACACATATATTTAATAATAGAAGTTTTAAGAACCTCTATTCAGTTCTAATATTCATTTAATTGATTATTTCAACTTAGGAAAAATGACTTTACGAGAGAGACCAAAAACATTAATTTCTTTGTGAGTGCACCCTGTGCATGCTTGGGGTCCAAAGTAGTCAGAAGAGAGTGGGTGTTGGATCCCCTATAACTGTTGTTATACATGGTCATGAACCCTCTGCAAGATTAGCAAGTGCTTTTTTTTTTTTTTTTTTTTTTTTTTTTTTTTTTTTTTTACTGCTGAGCCATCTCTTTAACCCCCATTAATTTTTCTTAAAAAAGTTGTTGGTGAGTGTGTATGTGTAGGCATGCGCGCACACGTGAGGCGTGTGTACGTGAGGAGACCAGAGGTCACTCCCTGCTGTCTTCTTATGTCACTCCTCTTCTCTTCCTCCTCTTTCTTTTTCAAGGCAGGGTTTCTCTGTGTGGACCTGGCTGTCCTGGAACTCACTCTGTAGACCAGACTGGCCTCAGACTCAGAGTCCCACGTGCCTCTACTTCCTGAGCGCCTGGATTAAAGACATGCGCTGCCACTGCATGCTTGGACGCACCAGGTTTGCTCGACTAGCTGGCCAGCAAGTTTAGGAATCTTCCTGTTTCTGCCCACAGTTTTAGGGATGGCGTTGAGGTCTTGAGGCTCGCTAGGCAAGCACTGTTACCAGTGGAGTCGTCTTCCCACTGTCCCCCTCACCCCCTCCAAACTGCTGTTTATTGTGCCCCTTTCTCTACTAAGCTCTCATTCTGTCCAAACTTTCTTGTGATCAGACCTCTTTTTTTTTTTTTGAGCAGGTCTTACTCTGTAGTTTTGGCTGGACTACACACCTGTTTTTTTAAAAAAAGGTTTTATGGTGGAGTTTGGATTGGTTGGTTTGTTTGCTTGTTGGTCCCCTTTTTGGGGAATGTCACTACTTCAGTCATTTTTTTTGTTTTTGTTTTCTTTCTGAGTATCACAAAAGTTTATTTAGCAAAAAGTTTCATATGAGAATGTATATGAGTCAGTTCTATATCACAGTCAAACAGGCCTTTGGGAGCGATGTGGACACACTACTGAACACTGGTCAGACTCTTTGCAAGGCTTCTGACATGATGACGCTGTTTCCTCGGATGGCCGCCCTCCCGATGTTGTTCTGCTGCCCACTGGTTACCATCTCCACACCCTCCTCAGTCACAGATTCATACAGGGATCAAAGCCCTGCCATATTCCTTGTCCATGTCTGCCTCCGTTTAACTTCAGTGATAACTTCTAGTCCATGAACTTCTTCATTCTTCAGTTCAGGACTGGACTTTGCTCATGGCCACTGATCAGCGGACTCAGCACCACTTTTTCAGTCTTTTTTTTTTCTGTTTTTCTTTTTTAAATTCATTCAAACTCTATATTGTGTGATAATTGTGACATTTCATTTAGATTACAAAATCATTGGTGTGATATCTAGAGAGATGTCCTGGTTGTTAAGAGCCACTGGCTGCTTTTCCAGAGGACCCAGGTTCAATTCTCAGCATCTACATTGTGACTCACAGTTGTGAGTGTAATGCCAGTTCAAGGGGATCTGAAACACTTTCCTGATTTTGCAGACATTGTGTGCACATGGTACATACACATACATGTAGACAAAACACTTTAAATGGATAAAATAAATCTTGTTTGAAAAACAAAGTCACTAATGTTTAATTAAAAAACTAAGTTACTTCCCTTCTATTCACTCTTCATAAATCTTTCCTTATCTAGATTATTCTCCAAGAAGCAGGTGTTTTGCTTTGTTTGTTTATTTTTTAACCTTCTCACTTGTTTCTTTGGTCTAGATTTCTGCTCTTTTGTCATTTCCTTCTTTTTTGTTTCTTTGACTTAACTGTCTGTCTGTCTGTCTGTCTATTTTAAAATTTAAGCTTTTAGCTTTTCTATTTTGTCATTCTTGGCTTTTTATTGAGACAGGATCTCTTTTTTAACTCTACAGGTCCTGGAATTCTCTGTGTAGAATGTTCTTGAACAGTCTGCCTGCCTCTGCCTCACCAAGTGTTGGAGTTAAACACTTGTGCCACCATACCCGGCTTGTGTGTGTCCCTTCACTGTGTATATACCTCACTAGTTTGGAATTCAGAGATCTTCCTGCCTCTGCCTCCTGAGTTCTGAGATTAGGAGTTATCCTTCCCTTCCACCCTCCCTTCCACCCTCCCTCCTTTCCTCTCTCCCTCTCCACCACCCCTCCCTCCTTCCTTCCTCCCTTCCCTCTCTCCCTCTCCACCACCCCTCCCTCCTTACCTCCCCCCTTCCCTCTCTCCCTCCCCACCACCCCTCCCTTCCCCCTTTCCTTTTTCTTTTTTTAAAATTTGAGTGAGAGTGTGAGGCAGGTTTTCCTGTTGAATTCCTGGCTGTTTGGCCTTGAACTCAAAATAGCCTAGGATAGCTTTGAATTTAGTCCTCCTGTTTTAGACTCTGGAGTATTGGAATTTCAGGCATGAGCCACCTTGCCTGGCTATATTTTTGAGTCTTTTAATATTATTGCTCAGGCTTGGTGCTTTTGCTTTTAATTTATATGCTTGATCTATCAATAATTCTAAGAAGATTATATTAAAACAAAGGTAATTTTATTTTCTTTGACAGTTGTTAGTCACCGTGTGTGTGTGTATTTATGTGTGTATATATATATATATATATTGACTTTATTTTTGGAGTTGTATTTGTGATGAGTAGGCTGCTGTCTCATTTTTATATAAGCGTGTAGCATCTTTGTTAGAGGCTCTCATTACATCTTTAGGAATGTTGTAAGATTATTACAGAGAAATTGATATATTCACATAGAATCATATACACATTCATCGAGTAATGTTTTTTTAAAAAGATTTATTTATTATTTATTTTATGTATTTGAGTACATTGTAGTTCTCTTCAGACATATGAGAAGAGGGCACCAGATCTCATTACTGATGATTGTGAGCCACCATGTAGTTGCTGGGAATTGAACCCAGGACCTCTGGAAGAGCAATCAGGTGCTCTTAACCACTGAGCCATCTCTCCACCCACCACCCACCACCCTTTTTTCCCTTGTTGTACATTTATTTATTTTCTTGTGATCAAACTCTCTTGTATCCAGGCTGGTCTCAAACTCTGTATGTAGCCAAGGGTGACTCTGAATTTATGATCTTTCTGCCTTCATCTCCTATGCATTGAGGTTATAGGTATCTGCTACCATGTTTAGGTATTTGACCCAGTGCTTGGGAATGCATGGCAAACACTATCATCTGATTTTCTGTGTTTGTCTGTGTGAAAATTAGGCCCGTGTAATATTTTTCCTTAAGTGTAAACAATACGAACCCTTCCCTACATACTTACAATATAGTTACCTTACTCTGGATGTTTTATAAATATTCATAATTTTTTTCATTATATAATTTGAGTTCCGTTTGGATGGAGTTAAACTAGGGGGAAAAATACATGCTTTGGCACTAGTCATACATTTACCTTGTAGGCTTTGCTGCTGTCTTAGAGTTGCACGTGGCCTTCTCGGTCCTGTAAGGAACCTTGTGTGTTTCAGGACCATTTTGCTTTAGAAATTAGGAACTTAAAGACCAGAGAGGGCCAAACTCAGTATGAGCCTCATTGCCAAGCAAGCTCCAGGTCCAGTGAGATTGCCTGGCAGGCTATTAGCCCATCTCTAGGGTGGATGGGGTATCTGAAAATTGGGTTTTTAATGAGATGTACATTGTGTTTGGCATGGCCGTCTATCTCAGTGGTGGTGGGATGTTCAGGAGAGAGTACTAAAGGGTATTTGCTTTTTCAGCCTCCGTGGCTAATGAGGTCAGCCAAGGAAAGACAGATGTGCTTCAGGAGTTTCAACAGCAGAGTTGTAGAAGGGCGACTGATTAAGTCAGACAGCCAGGAACTCTGCAGTCTGGACTTTTACACAGGAGATAACTACTCTAGTAGTGAGGAGAAATGAGGCCTAAAGCTGGAGTAAAGCTCAGTAGAAAGGCGGGAGCTCAGTGTGCACGCAAGGGCCCTGGGGTTCAGTTCCTAGCACCAGGGAACAAATGAACAAGGAAAACCCCGGCCCTTACAGTTACAGGTATGGTGTATCCACAGGGAAAGAGGACACTCCTGAAATGAAAGGACGGCCCATAAACATGTTTACTTTTTATGAATTGGATTACTCGTCATTTTGAATGTTGCCTTCTGCTAAATGACTCTGTTAACATGAATTGAGTTGACTGTATTTCATTCAGTCATATTTCTAAATGTTAGATGAAACTCATTTAATGTTTTAAGTGGTATTTTTAGACGTACTATAAAGATGACACAGCTGTTGCTTAGAGATGCATGTGAATGGCTTCTTTGAGCACTTGGATTAGGATTTGGATACGATGCCAGCTGATAGCTGCTACACATGGGAAGAAGCCAACATGAGAATACAATTCCTAAAGGGTGTGAACACCATCCTTCAGCATGTTCGGGATAGTAGTGCCGGTCTTGCCTTAGACATCAGCGTGTGATCCACAGAGTGGCTTTAGGCGGTTTGTTGGAAAGTCTGGAGAATATTCATTCCCCTTCTTTTACTGGGAATGAGAATAAGTGTGACCAGCTACTCGTATCAAGAGACGTTTCATTAAATCCACTCAGTTTCCACGTATTGTTTGATACAACTTTGTCACGGCTGAACTGTTTAGTTTGATCCTTTGTGGCTTGCCTAATTGCACATAGACTGAGTTGCTTCCAGGCAGCACGTAAATTTCGGACCCTGTTACATGGTCAGTTTTCAGGGCTCCTAATTCCTCACCACCATTATGCCTTCAGCTGGGTCAATTCTATATGTCCGTTAAATATGTGGATTCATTTAATATTTTATTTTTTGATGTGTTATGCCTGGTGCCTGGGAAGAAAAAAACAAACAAACCATTGAATGTAGTTATAGGCAGTTGTGAGCCACCATGTGGGTATTGGGAACTGAACTGGAGTCTCTTGGAAGAGAAGTAAGTGCTCTAAACTGCCAAGCCTTCTCTCCAGCCCCTAGGTACATAGGTTTGTTTTTTTTTTAAAATCTTGAATAAATTATTTTATTTATATTCCAAAAGTTGCCCGCCTTCCTGGGCCCCCTCTCCAGTTCTTCACCAACTCCCCACCACCCCGAGGGTGCTCCCCCATCTGCCCACTCACCCCCATTAGTATCCGTCTTCCCTGGGGTATCAAGTTTCCACAGGATTAAGTGCACCCTCTTCCACTGAGGCCATCCTCTGCTATACATGTGCCGGAGGCCATGTACCAGCCCATGTGTGCTCCTTGGCTTTTGGCTTAGTCTCTGGGAGCTCTGAGGGCCCCGGGTTAACTAACACTGCTGTTCTTTCTAACGGGGTTGCAACCCCCTTCAGCTCCTTCGGTCCTTCCTCTAACTCTTCCATATTGGTCTCCGACCAACCTCAATCCAGTGGCTGGCTGTTAAGTATCTGCATTTGTCTCGGTCAGTTGCTGGTAGAGGCTCTCTGAGGACAGCCGTGCCAGGCTCCTGTGTGCACGCACAATATGGCCTCTCTGATAGTGTCAGGATTTGGTGTGTGAGTATGGGATGGATCCCAAGTTGGGTCTTTCTTTCAGTCTCTGCTCCACTTTTGTCCCTACATTTCCTTTAGACAGGAACAATTCTGGGCTAAAAGCTTTGAAGGTGGGTAGGTGACCCCCTGCCTCAACTCAGGGCCATGTCTAACTACTGGAGGTGGTCTCTTCCGTTTCCATCTTCCCACTGTTGGGCGTTTCAGCTAATGCCACCTCCATTGAGTCCTGGGAGCCTCTCACATCCCAGGTCTCTGGGACTTTCTAGAGGTTCCCCCTACCCCCTAACCCTCACTGCTGCATATTTTGATTCATTCTCCTGTCTCTCTGGGCATCCCTCCTGTCTCTCCCCATGCCTGATCTTGCCCCATCTTTTCCCCTCCCCCCTCCTCTCCCTCTGTCTCCCATGATTATTTCCCCTTCTAAGTGTGTTTCAGGCACCCACACTTGGGCCTTCCTTCTTTCTTGTTCAAGCTTCCTGTGGTCAGTGAGTTGTATCCTGGGTATTCTGAACTTTTTGGCTAATACCCACTTATCAGTGAGTGTATACCACACATGTCCTTTTAGATCCCGGTTACCTCACTCAGGATGATATTTTCTAGTTCTATCCATTTGCCTGCAAAATTCTCTTTTTTTTTTTAAAGATTTTTTATTTATTTTATGTGTATGAGTATACTGTAGCTGTACAGATGGCCGTGAGCCATCATGTATATAGCCGCTGGGAATTGAACTCAGGACCTCTGCAGGCCCTGCTCGTTCTGGTCCCTCAGTGAGGCGTAATTCACTGTAGCTGCCTTCAGGTGCACCAGAACAGGGCGTCCAATCTCATTACGGGTGGTTGTTAGCCACCATGTGGTTGCTGGGATTCGAACTCAGGACCTTCGGAAGAGCAGTCAGTGCTCTTACCCACTGAGCCATCTCGCCAGCCCCAGCCTGCAAAATTCTTGATGTCGTCCTTCTTAATAGCTGAGTAGTATTCTGTTGTGATAATGACCCACATTTTCTGTATCCATTCTTCAGTTGACGGACATCTGGGTTGTTCCAGCTTCTGATTATTACAAATAATAAGGCCACTAGGAACATAGTGGGGCACATATTCTTTTGGTGTGGTGGAGCATCTTTTGGGTATATTCCCAGGAGTGGTAGAGCTGGGTCTTCAGGTAGAGCTATTTCTAGTTTTCTGAGGAACCGCCCAGGTTGATGTCTAGAGTGGTTGTAGTGTGCAGTCCCACCAGCAATGGAGGAGTGTTCCTCTTTCTCCATATCTTTTGAGTTTTTGATCCTAGTCATTCTGACTGGTGTAAGGTGGAGTCTCAGGGTTGTTTTGATTTGCATTTCCCTGATGACTAAGGATGTTGAGCGCCATTTGAGATTGCTCTGTTGAGAATTCTCTGTTTAGCTCTATATCCCATTTTTAAATTGGATTATTTGGGTTTTTGTAGTCTAACTTCTTGTATATTCTAATATTCTTTGTATATTTTGGATATTAGCCCTCTATCGGATGTAGAGTTAGTGAAGATCTTTTCCCAATCCGTAGGTTGCTGTTTTGTCCTATTGACCGTGTCCTTTGCCTTACAGAAGCTTTTCAGTTTTATGATATCCTATTTGTCAATTGTTGATCTTAGAGCCTGAGCCATTGGTGTTCTGTTCAGGATAATTTCCCCTGTGTCAATGTGTTCGAGACTATTTCCCACTTCCTTTTCTATTACATTCAGTGTATCTGGATTTATGTGGAGGTCCTTGATCCATTTGGACTTGAGCTGTGTACAGGGTGATAAATACAGATTAATTTTTATTCTTCTACATGCAGGCTGCCAGTTAGACCAGCACCATTTGTTGAAGATGCTTTCTTTTTCCACCGTATGGTTTATAAAGCTCCACTAATTAAACTTTTAGTAAAGTACTCTATATTGTATGCCTATGAATAAAATTTTTTACCACTGACATTTAAGTATAAAGTTGCTTATTATTTCTGTTGCAGTTATTTTGTGCTGCTATAATACTTGATGTTGGATAATTTACATAGAACAATTTCTTGCAGTTCTGAAAGCTGAGGAGACAAGGATTGAGTGACGCACATCTATCCAGTGAAGGCATGCAGTGTGGGAAAGGGCAACCTAGGAAAACTACGTGGATCTGAACTGAAAGATACAATGGAGCAGTCTTCGTTAAGAAAACAGCGAGTGAAGTGAGGCTTTATTTGGAAAAGGAAGTGCTGATTTAGAAATAGCAAGCTCGAAGTGATGGGGAACGCTTGTTACCCAGTTGCAAAAAATAGAATTTAGGATGTACTTTTTTTTTTTAAAGATTGACTCGGTTTTATTTTTTGTATAAAGTGTTGCGCTTGTATATGTGTATTATGTGTGTGCTTGGTACCTTTGGAGGCCAGAAGAGAGAGTTTTGAATTCCATGGAACTGAAGTTATCGATGGTTGCAAGCCACCACATGGGTGCTAGGAACCCCCCTCATGGTCTTCCTGAGCAGCAAGTGCTCTTTCCAACCGGTCCATCTCTCCAGCCCCCGTAGGTTCTAACGGTGAACTTTCTTTTAAATCCCACAGATTTGGGGGCCTGCTTAAAGACACTCTCACATTACAAATTTTTTTAAAAAAAAAAAATTTACATGTGTTTGTCAGTTCACAACTGAAATGTAAGAACAGTTTGTCCTTCAACTTGGAGTCTAGCCATATGCCAGAGAAGCAGTGTCACTGGCTCTTAGACAAGAAAGACTGTTGGGTGGGTCGCCCATGTCTAGCATTTAGGGGGCTGAAGCAGGAAGATTGCTGTGAGTTCGAGACCAGCCTGGGGTACATAGTAAGTTTCAGGCTGGCTTGAGCTACAGTGTGTGAGAGAGAGAGAGAGAGAGAGAGAGAGAGAGAGAGAGAGAGAGAGAGAGAGAGAGAGTGTGTGTGTGTGATATCATCTCACAGTTTGTAGCTTTGACATTACTGCATACTCTGACTTCAGCTTCTAAGATAGACTTAAAGAAGAACTTCTGTATTTCATATTATGTGAGAATACAAGGTGGCCTATTTTTGAAGCAGCTCGGCTTGGTCACTTTCACCAGATTCCAGCAGGTAGTCTGCCGTGAAAGCAATTCCTCCTCATAACCCCCCGGGTTGATGTGGCGAGAAAATCCCAGTATTAAGCTCATTTTTAAAAGTTAACTTGAAAAAAAAAAGTGTACTAATGAGTATTGTATCGTCTTTGAATGTTTTATAGAAGCGCAGGGCAAGGAACTGCAAAACCTCAGGAATGTCAAGCAGTTTATATTTGGCTGAGATTTTTATATATAGGTAGTGCTTGTCTTCAGTTACCCTGTGCTCTTGTTACTTCCAAGCACTACCTGTGCGTGTGAACAGAACATCACAGGCTGCTGACTCCTCTTAGTCACGCGTCACTGCCCTTTCCCGTTGTCAGAGACAGGCCCGTGGGCAGTGCATTAGCGGGTTGTACTTCCTACTACCCAGCATTCCCCTAAGGCGGAAGCTCCCTCCAGTCATACTTGTCCTTTGTGGCGCTTTTTTGTTTTCATACGAGGGTACTTGTCCCACCTCAGGATTGACTCCGTGGGCTGTCCACATGGAATGTTCAGTTTCACTGTAAGCTTTATGGGGAGACCTTCATTTTAAATCAGGTTGTTGTATAGTGGAACAAATTATAAAATAATAATGTGATTTTAATGTTAAATGAATAACTTCCAGGAAGTTGATTTGCGACGAGCTAGCTTCTCCCAGATCCTGGAATGAGCTGATAGATACGGTCTAGACCTGGTTGAGTATGTGCTGCCTCATTTTTCTAATCTTCAAATAATCTTTTCTGGAATTGATGTTGGATTGTAACTATCATAGCTAGTCTAGTTCTTGGAACTCAAGTATGTTGAACCTCATTGGAAGGACCAGGTTCCTTTCCTCATGTTAATGGAGAAATTGTCTGTGGAAGAAAGTGAGATGTGTGTTTTCCCAGCTGTAGTAGATAGCTTGCTTTTTAGGACAGAATTGCCCAATTTCTAAAGTAGTTCTGAGCAGAAGCTGGCAGCTGGTAAATGTAAAGAGACTTGCCAGACTATAAATGTCTGCTCTGGAATCATCAGTGTCCAAGACATACTCTTGGAAAATTAAGAGTTTCCTTGGGATAACAGGAAAACCACACTTTCTTCTAGTAGTTGTCTTTAACAATGGGAAGTTTGGTTTTTGATTTAGTTGGATTAAGTATTCAATGCTATTAAATATTATGCATGCTTGTGCCTTATTCGCATTAATAACTAACAGCAATTTCAATGTGTTTGAAGACTTTATGGTCTATCTTTTTTTTTTTTTTCTCCAAAATCAACACATAGAAAGCAGAATCTAGCTATATATGTAGTTCAGGCTGGCCTCAAACTTAGGATTCTCCCTTTTTAGCCTCCTTCCTGCCAAGATCACATGGCATTTCCCACTACACCTGGCTCCAAATCTGTATTGTTATAATCACTGAAACCAGAAGTTAGAATTGAATTCCAGTGTTGTGGGACTGTGCTAAGCAACAGCCATTTATAGTTCACTGGGAAATTTCAAGGCCATCATGAATTCCCAGATTTAGAAATAATCACTGTAGCTTATAATAGCCTTCACATAAGATGGGTTCCGAAGTGTGGGTAGAAATAAGGCTACTGGTCTGCAGTGAGTAGAGTTTGAAGGACTCTATCAGAGTTACGTAGACTCGTTTCTCACTCATTAGAAATGAAAAAGGAAGTCCAGGATCTTAATCTGACTAAAGGAATGATGGTAATTCACAGCATGCCATGGACCTCGAGCGTGATTTGTCAGCTGAGCAAATGTTAGCGTGTTTCCGTGTGCTTACCGTGGTTCTAAAACTCACTATTAATTATTATCTCAGTTTGCCAAAGTGTTGTTTCGGCTAATAACGGTCAGGATGCCCAAGTTTGAGTGTGCAGAGCATTACAAGTACCCGAAAGGCTCTGAGTACATGGTTTATTATTCTCAAATGCGTTGTATGATGTGTTACTGTTACTCGACTTTAGAAATCAGGACATTGAAGCTTATAGAGGCTTTATAAATCATTTAATTCAACCAGAAAGTAAAATTCGACACTGAAATGAACTCAGGCTTAAGTTCATATTCTTTGTCAACCACCGAAGTTCATTCAGCATTTCTTTAATGTTTTTAGTTTGGATG
This sequence comes from Mastomys coucha, assembly GCF_008632895.1. Classification (NCBI taxonomy): domain Eukaryota; kingdom Metazoa; phylum Chordata; class Mammalia; order Rodentia; family Muridae; genus Mastomys; species Mastomys coucha. The sequence continues at coordinate 78,958,795 of NW_022196891.1, read as the reverse complement.
AGCAGTGGAAGAGAACATTATCATCAAACCTTTGCTAAGGTTTTTACTATGAATAGTCGATATAAAACCTACTGGAAACAAAAATAAACCTTTTTTGAGTTATAACTTTGAGTGCTGCCCATGTATATATCCATCCTCACTACTTGGGACTCTGAAACAGAAGGTGGGAATGTGAGCCAGTTAAGAGCAAAACTTTAAAACAAGTAGACAACCCACCTTTAAATTTTTTTTATGGCATGAAAAGCAGTTTTATTTCTGTACTTTTTTTTTATTACAAAATCAATCTATTGACTGCAGAAAATATTGGGAGTGTAGATCTCAGTTCTTCTTTTTCCAAACAGACTTAAAGCCATTCATTATTCTGGCCTCCACAGATACCACTAAAAGTGATTTAATGTTTGTATTATATACACGTGCATGTATTAATACACATAGACATGCACATGCACGCATACATATATTTCAGTGTGTCATTTGTATGTTTATATGTATATATTTATGAATAGAGTCATAATTGTTTTTTTTTTTTCTGGTTTTGTCTTGTTTGAGACAGGGTCTCATTTAGCTGGGGCTAGCCTCAAATTTACTGTGTGTCTGGACATAATCCTAATCTCCTGGACCTCCTGCTTCTGCCTTCCAAGGGCTGGGGTTACATACATGAGCCACTATAGCCCTATTTCTAGGGGACCTGATGCCTTTTAACCTGTGTAGATGTCAGTATCTACACAAACATGGCAGATACACAGGAACAGCAACCTTAAAAACTCCTGTTTCAAAAACAAAAACACACCTTGTTTGGAAAGTGTTGACCATGGGCCTACTCCAGAACGATGCAGGAGGTAACAAGGCTGTTTTGTGAGGTCCTGTAAGAATCCAGGGAAGGAATAGTAGTACACGAACGTGGTGGCCGTTCTAGAGGCAGCAGGGAAGAGATCTGTGGATGCTGGTGACTGATGGGAGATGCCTGCACGGGAGCAGAGCAGGGAACTTAGGTTTTTATCTGGGGAAGAGATGGAGGTATATTTCATCTGGCAAGGGAAATAGGGAGCAAGGAGCAGTTAGGCTCAGAGAGCAGATTGGGTAGGAAAATGCGTAATGCATCGAGATTGCTTGTGTGTAAACACACAGCAAGTCGCTGCCCGTAGCTTTTGAGCACAGGGGAAAAATGTAGAGTGAAAAGACTGTTCACAGGCTGGGCGTGGTGGCGCATGCCTTTAATTCCAGCGCTTGGGAGGCAGAGGCAGGAGGATTTCTGAGTTCAAGGCCAGCCTGGTCTACAGAGTGAGCTCCATTCAGCCAGGACTACACAGAGAAACCCTGTCTCGGGGAACAAAAAAAAAAAAAAAGAAAAGAAAAGAAAATACTGTTCGCTACAGGTGTTGAGACCTTGACTATGGCTGTCTTTAAGCCTTAGTACTTTGTGTCTTTGGGCTTTCATGTGAAGCCTTAATCATTGCACTTCTACCAAATCTTAATCACTTTCCTCTTTATTGTTTCTCCATCAATTAAATTTTTTTATTCTGTTTTTGTGGGTTCGCATGGAAATGTGGGTCCATATACCATAGTATGCTTGTGCTGGCTCAAGAGCAAGCTTCCTGGGGTTGGATCTTTCCTTCCCTTTGTTTGTTTGTTTGTTTTTAAAGATTTATTTATTTTATGTGTATGAGTACACTGTAGCTGTATAGATGGCTGTGAGCCATCATGTGTGTGGCTGCTGGGAATTGAACTCAGGACCTCTGCCAGCCCCCCTCGCTCTGGAACACTTGCTCTGGCATAATTCACTGCAGCTGTCTTCAGACGCACCAGAAGAGGGCGTCAGATCTCATTACGGGTGGCTGTGAGCCACCATGTGGTTGCTGGGAATTGAACTCAGGACCTTCGGAAGAGCAGTCAGTGCTCTTGCCCACTGAGCCCTCTCGCCAGCCCCTAAAATTTTTGAGTGAATATACGAAATGAAACATGCCTCTCCCTGGTCTTTTGTTTTATGAAAGTGAAGATACGCACTTACTTTGTATGGCATTTTTAATTCTAACTTCCAGTTTCATTTCTGTTTGGCAAATATCCATCATTAGGGGAAGTCAAGGCAGGAGTCAAGCAGCTCAGCACGTTATCCACATACCACATAAGTAAAGGCAGCCAGGCTGCATGCTTACTGCTCATCTAGCTGTCTTACTCTTACACGGCTCGGAGCCCAGCCTATGAATGAGTGTGTCCACATAGAGAGTAGGCCTCCCACATCAGTTAACAAGCAAGCCTCTCGCCCCCCACCCTGCCCCGGGCCCTCCAACATGCAACCTGATGTAGGCACCTCCAAAAATTGAGACTCTTCCCACATGATTGTAGGTTGTGTCAAGTTGACATTCAAAACTAGCCATCATTGTAACTATGAAGTCTTGGGGTGTTTTCTAGAGAAAGCTGCATAGTAGTTACATTTGCATGATTTCTCCCCAACACTTTTATCATGAAAAATTTCAATGCATAGGACGGTTGAGGGAATTGTTCAGTGACATATTATACTCGCATTCTAGAGTATACAATATTATCTTACTTTTAGAAAACATTAACAAACATTTTATTTTTAATGAATTTGATTACTAAAAAGTCTGCAAACAAAATAAAAACAGCAAAATTTATCAGCCCTAAAGTCTGTCCATCTTAACGGACCTCCATACAGTTAGAATAGCCATTCTAAAGAATCTAGTGTTTTATTCTTTTCTCTTTTTTCTATGTGCATTTCAAAAATTATAATCACCAATGTGGTTTCTCATGTATGTCAATATATATGTCATTTACTGAGTCTCCGTGCCTGCATATTTTAACTTTTGTGGCCCATGCTTGTGTGAAGACACATACATTATTCACAAGTAGTGCAGGATTCAGAGTGTTGAGTGAACACTGGAAGATGCACATGTGTGAGTCACATTTCTTTTGAGGCAAAAGAGCACTCCGGAGTGAGGGCAGAGTGGGCTAAAACCTTCCCTCATATTTTTCTTTGGCTTAATTTTCCTTCACGTCTGCTGACGGTTGCTGTTTTTCAAAGTGTGGTGGTGCATGCAGGCCGGCTGGGGAAACACAATGAGACCCTGTATTGAAAAGAAAAGAAAAGAAAAGAAAATGCTGTTTTGAGTAATTTCCGCTATAGATTTAGGTTCTTTTCTGTGCAAGAACTGAATGGAAGCTCTTCAAATATCTGCTCTTGTACGGCTTCCTCCTCAGCATGTTTTCACTGCTCATCTTTGCAGTTGTCAATTGCTTTGTTTTTCCTGTTTAGTAATAAAGGGACAGACATATAAACGCTCCACTTTATCCACTTTCCTGTTAGATACCCGGAGTTCCCAGGTTTGGATGATCCTTAGCATTGGAATTGAAGACGCGCAGGGTAGGTGTGTGTGCTTGTGTGCTTCGTCCTGAGCCTTTACTCTGCTGATACTATTTCTGCCTTTAGTTGGGGGTGTAAATTTTAGAAACTTTAGAATTCCGTTTAGTCTGTTGTTTTTAAAGCTGTGCCTCTGTCCAGCAATAGGTCACAATATGCGTTTTTATCATTTTACCATTTGCTTGAAGTTAATGCTCTGGCACTTAAAATAAAATGTTAACCTGTAAGTCTTTGCACTAAGCCAGCTCATTCCTGTCGGCTTTCGTGCAGCTGTCTTACATGGACGTCAGAATACTTTGAACCCCGATGTTAAAATGTTGGTACAATTTATACTCTATGTGCTAGTTACTTTATTATTGTCTGTTCTATACAACCTAGAGGTGTATGAGAACCTCAGCTGAAGAATTCCCTCAACAATGGCTTGTGGCCATGTCTATGAGAGATTGTCTCGATTGCTGCCAGCAGTGGGACCTGGGAAGGTGGCTTGTGGTTAACTGTACTGGCTGCTCTTGCAGAAGATCTGGACTCAGTTACCATTGGGTGGCTCATTATTCCAGTTACAGGGGCTCTGACGTCCTCCTCTTCTGGCCTTTGTGGGCACCAGGCACACATATGATACAAGTACAGACATCCAGGCAAAATACCCACACACAGTAAAGTTTGAAAGAAAGGAGAGGGGGGGGGGGGAGGAAGAGAGAGGAAGGAGCTAGCAAGCAATATTTCTCCATGGTTCCTGCGCTAGGTTCCTGCCCCATTTCCTTCAGTCCTGGTTTTGACCTGAGGTAAGATGAAGTGAACCCTGTCCTTCCCCAAGTCGCTTTTAGTCATGGGCACCTTTGTTTGCCATTTCAGTTAACTTCAACTTTTTAAGATTGACTCTTTCAGTTTTAATTTACATCTATGGACATTTAGTTACCTCTGAGGCCAGAAGAGGTAGGATCCCCTGGAAGTGAAGTAATGAGTTACCCAGTATGGATTGAGGGTGGGGGCAGGGGGAGTGGAGAGAGAGAATATAGTAGAATATCTCTCACTCTCTCTCTCTCTCTCT
>NW_022196891.1:78952914-78954361 GCF_008632895.1 Mastomys coucha | reverse complement strand
TCTCTCTCTCTCTCTCTCTCTCTCTCTCTCTCTCTCTCTTTCTTTCTTTCTCTTTCTCTCCCCCTCTCTCCCTCTCTCCCTCTCTCCCTCCTTCCTTCCCTCTCTCTCTCCCTCTCCCTCTCTCCCTCTCTTTCTCCCTCATTCCCTCCTTCCCTCCCTCCCTCTTCCCCTCTTCCTCTCTCTCTCTCCCCCTCACCTCTCTCTTTCCTCTTCCCCCCTTCTTTCCCTCTCTCTCTCCCTTACTTAGTGTACATTCATGCTGTATCTGTGTACACACCTGGATTCCAGAAGAGGGCATCAGATCCTTGAGCAGATGGTTGTGAGCCACCATGGGGTTGCTGGAAATTGAGCACAGTACCACTGAAAGATCAGCAGACAGTGCTCTTAATCTCTGAGCCATCTTTCCAGCCCATGTAGTACAAAGTTTTAAAAAGGGAAATGAAGCCAGGTGGGTGGCACACGCCTTTAACCCCAGCACTTGGGAGGCAGAGGCAGGCGGATTTCTGAGTTCGAGGCCAACCTGGTCTACAAAGTGAGTTCCAGGACAGCCAGGGCTATACAGAGAAACCCTGTCTCAAAAAAAAAAAAAAGGAAAATGAACTTAAAGATAGTGTAATACAAGTTTTAAACAAATTGATTAATTTATTCATTCCATAAAATTTATATTTTCTCCCTATTTAAAGCTAATATGCACATGGTAAGTTATATACAACAGAAAGTTTACCATCTTAACCACTTTAGAGTAGAATTTGGTGGCATTGGTTAAAATACTTGATTCTACAACCAGCATCCGCATTCACCCCAGAACCTTTTCATCCCTGACACAAACTCTCCATGAAGAGCAAGTATTACCTGCCATTCAGATGGCCCAGCCAGTAAGGCTCATATAATGGAGGGAGCCAACTGTGGAAAGTGGTCCTTTGACCTCCTACAAGAAGTCTGTGATGAATGTAATTAAAAACAACCAACCATGTTTTACCTTCTTTCCTCAGCCCCTAGCAACCACCATACTGCTTTTGCCTCTGACTTTGTGTGTTTTGGAAACCTTTTGTAAATGGAATCATACAGTATTTGTCCCTTTGTTGGCTTGGCTTGTTTCATGTAGTATAATGTCCTCAAGGTTCATCCAAGATACAGCATACAACATTTATTTTCTTTTAAGGGACTTGAATAAACTATTATGTCTGTATCACCTTTTGTTTCTCCACTCATCTCTGATATTTGAGGTATTTGTTTTCGAACAAAGCTGATATGAGTTGGCTATGTAAGTATCTACTTGGGTCCCTTTTTAGAACCTATCACCTGTCTCATACAGATGAACATGGAGAACGAGGTTTGATTTTTTTTTCATGATAAACAGCTGAGGAGACTCTTGTAGCAATACAAATAAAAGATGCTTGACTAGTTCACCTGTATATTCTAATTTAGCCCTTTCGTGAGATAATGA
>NW_022196891.1:78940662-78952904 GCF_008632895.1 Mastomys coucha | reverse complement strand
GGGATTAAAGGCGTGCGCCACCACCGCCCGGCTTTATAAAGAATCTTGTCCCAACAACTTAAGTGTAGCATTTGGTGGCTTGCTTTATTTATTTATTTATGTTTGTTTCTTTGTATTTCCTCTGAGACAGGTCTCAGTGTAGCTCTGCCTGTCCTGGAACTCACTATGGAAACCAGGCTGGCCTCAAACTCAGGATTAAGTGTGCACCACAGCTGGCTCATTTATGGTATTTATAAAACAAGATAAATGGCTATACTGGCATTTGCTGTGCATTGGTCTTTTACATTTCCTGCAATAATTTTGGGCTCAGGTTGTAGTGTAATATGCACTACATACATAGGAAAATCTAATGATGTCTGCCAGCTCTAGCCATCTAAAATTCAATCACAAGTTTAAAGTGTACTTTTTGCATTTAAATCTTTATAATGAAGCATTTTATTCAGCAGTGATAGAATAAATTCCTAATTAATACAACTGTTCAGTACTCCATAGGTCTTTAGTTGGGGTAGTAGACATAATCACAGTCACACACTTTGATTTTTTGTTGTTTTCACGTATTCAGAGGGTCTTCTGTAGTTTTAGGTTGGAATTTTATCTTACTTGTCTAGTCACTACTTTTCTATGATGAATTTGTGAAAATACCTTTGAAAAAGATAGGTAGCCATATCCTTCCCACCGCCTAGTAGATTTTAAAGCTCACATTTGTTTTCTTTAGATTTTCATCACTGTGACAGAATACCTGACACAAACAGAATGGTTTATGATTCAGAGTTTTAATCTAAGTTTATATCTTAGAGGTGCAATTCTAAGGTCACCTAGCTCCATTGATTCTGGGCCAGAGCATGGTGAGGCAGGGTGTCATGTTGAAATCATGTTGTGAAGAAAAATTACCTTATGACCAATGAGAAGCTGAGACAGGTAGGGCACAAAATATACCCCTTTTTAAAGGCACCCTCCAGTGACTGCTCTGTAGTTTCCATACACACTTCTCACTAATGCCATCAATTTACAAATTCACCACCAGATTAAACCAGTAAAAAAAGAATCCTCATGGTCTTAATCCTTTTGGTAAGGCTCAGATTGAATGAGTGGAGAAACCCAGGAAAGCTAAGTGCGTATTTTCATTCATGTTTCCTGAGCCACAGAGATGTGAAGCGGGCGTGCCATCGGCTCCCACTCTCTCAGACAGTTGTGGGCTTTTTCCTCTGTAATGGATGCAGCAAACCATGAGTAGAAGAAGTCTTTTCCAGTTGCTTTGGTCATGTATTTTGCCTCAGCAATAAAAATAGATGCTTTTTTTTTTTTTTTTGAAGACTTGAAAGGTTTCGGGGAAAATCTACTGTGTTTCTGTTGGTCTTCAGTATCTGAGGGACTTGTTCTCCACCCGGTCAGGTCTTCCTCACGATGTGCCCCGATGCAGTCGACACATGGCCATCTTGTCCTGTTCATTGTCAGTCTGACTCGCTACCTTACTGCTGTTGCCTCCTTCCGATAGGTTTTCATTTGCTCTCCATGAACTCTTAAAAATTCCATCCCAGTTTCTCCTTAATTGTGGTTCTAAGAATAGAATATTGTGTATATTCTTTAGTGTTCTATCCTCTCTCTAGGCATGTTGTTGACAGTAGCAGGTCCTTTTTATTGACTCACATTTCCTGAATTTTATGGATCCTGTACTTGAGTGCCAGTGAGAATGATTTCAGGTAGGTATTGTGTGTGGTCCAGGCTGCTGGTAATCCAGGCAATTGGGAGGCAAAGGCGGGAGGAACATCCTAGGACTACATTATGAGATCCTGTCTCAGGCAATAAGATATTTTTATAGCTGCTGTTGTTAGCAGAGTTTCATGTACCCCAGGCTGGCCTCCGGCTCTGTACGTACCTGAACTCCTGATCCTACTGCCTGCATCTTCCAAGTAATAGTATCAGAGGTGGATACTACCATATCTGGTACCATGCTTGGAGTCAAAAAGTGAGTTTATACAAAGTCAACACTTCACCAACCAAGCTATATCCTTTACCTAAAATCATTATTTTAGAGCCTAACTTCCAGTATTCCCAAGCACATGGTTATGTTCAGTAAGTGCCGTCTTTCTACATACCGAGGAAAGAATGACAGGTACGGGATTTTTCATCCTGAAAGGCCATCAGATTTACAAAGAGTTTTCAAAAGCATGCTGTTTACTTTAGATGAACTGACGCTTTTTCTTGACTGTGAATGGATTGTTAACACCTGGTCGCATTTGCATTTTGTGTATGAACTTGGATCCTGTGGGATAAAGAGCTTAATAGTGACATTGGTATTTTACCTCTTAGAGATTACTAACACTGCCTTTGTGGAAGCGAGGCATGATGTGTCGTGCCTTTCCTCATAGTTGAAGTGTCTGCATCCCAGATGGTTTTCTTGCTTTGCAAAGAGAAAAAGAAAAAAAGGAAATGTTTATTTGCTGCCATTATTTGTGTCTGCTTTTTGTCAGTAGCATTCACAGTGTTTTTGGAATTTTCTTCAATCAGTGAACCACGATAGGAGAACCTGTTATTAGTAAGCAGAATTTCTCCCATCTTTAGCAGGTTTCTTTTAATGGAATAGCAAAGGGGAAATGTTATTTAAAAGAGAAGCCTTCTTATGAATCTACTGATATTTGAATTTAGTTAAAGGAAAATTTTGGTATCCTTAAAATCCTTCATGTTTCCTTTTAATTTTATTTTTGTTATTGTTGCTTGGCTTGAACAGAAAATTACTTCTTGAACTCTAGAGACAGGAAGTCCAAGATCAAGGTAGTAATAGGACTGGTGTCCTCTGAGGCTCTCCCCATGCACTTGTGCTAACTGTCTTTATTATCACTTCTAGTATATGTGGTGCTTCTTCTCGTCCTTCGAGTGGTTAGTCTCCCTTAGTGTGTAAAAAGTACTGGTAGGCAGAGGCTGCCATACTCAGTTCTTCAGAAATGAACAGCCAGGCAGAGTGGTGCATACCTTTAATCCCAGAGACAGGTAGATTTCTGTGAGTTCAAGGGCAGTATGGTCTATGTAGTGAGTTCCACGACAGCCAGAGGCCCTATCTTGGAGGGAGGGAAGATTAACGACCCCACTTTTATGTTGCCCCTTGAATCTGTTAGAAGAGGCGCTCAGGTACAGGGTTGGGATCTTGATGGTCTTTTTTTCTTCCGTATTGGAAGTCATCAAATGGCTCACTGCTGCCTCCCAGTTAAGTCATGGCTTTGGCCCTGAAATTCCCTTGATCAGATAGCTAGCTAGTGATTTCTGTTTCAGAGAGCTAGGCGTTGGGGGGAGTTAAAAACCCAAGTTATTCCTATTTTGAAAAGCCAGAGAGAGGTCCAAGATCTGACACCATCACATAAACATAGGTACAGGCAAACCACTAATGCACATAAAATATACATACATACATAACATATATACATACACACATACATACATACATAAGCCAGAGTCTAGGCTCTCAGCTGTTATACCATTTACTACATCTGCTGACAGTTAATTTTAAAGTTACAGTTACTGAGAGTGACTTTTTAGTCATTGCAAAGCCCCAAAGGTCACTTACATTCCCACACATAGCACACACCAGCCATGGGTTTGTAAACCTGTGGACTTGAGGGGAAAAGTGACTTGAAGAAACCGGAGCAAAGTCCAGTGAGAAGAATTTTGTCTAGTCCTTCCTTGGTGTGCACCATGAGGAAGGCAGTTGGCCATGGAGGGGGCTGAGTACCTCTTCCGTATTTTCAGAAGGCTGTTGAATAGTCAGTGTCTTTTGGGGGAGGGGCTGTAAGAAATTAAGAAAAATTTCATCTCGTATATCTAATTGGCTTCTATACAGTGCATGAGCGGGTTCCTGAACAGTAGACAAAAATGGGTTTTGTAAGGTAGGAACACATAACTTAAGGAGACATAACAGGAGACATGGGCTCGTGACCGTTACCGTCGGTTAGTTTTTTTGTAAGGGATTAAAGCCAAGGAGCCTTATGGATCCCTTCTGTGTGTGTGTGTGTGTGGAGGGAGGGAGCAGGCACAGAAACTTAACTGTTATGTGAGGATCAGTCTACTTACAGCTTCAATTTGATTGTGTGGCATTTAGCTTTAATGACTCCATTTTGGTGTGAACTGGTCTTTGGAACCGAGTAAAGGAGCTCAGATCCAAACAGTTTTTCTTAGCAGGAACCTTGTAACAGGGTAGTTATGTTCATACTTTGTACCCTTTGCATTATCTTGCAGCATCCTACAATTCCTCTCCTGTTTTCTAGTCTTGCTTCTGTCCTTCATTTCCTGGTCACCTTCTGTTCATGGGTAGCCAAAGTCATGCTTTTAAAAACCAAGTCATGTTCTACTTTAAGCCCACCAGTATTTTTCCCGTGTCCTTCCCGTGGCTCAAATGCTCCTTCCTCAGAGATTCTCACTAAGAGAATACAAAGGGAAGCAATTGCTGATGGCTTTGGAAGCCATCACCCTAGGAAGCCTTAACGAAAGGAAAAGTATTCGATTCTGGTTTTTGATGATTTAGATTTTGTTAGATGCATTTATTTAAGGATAAATTACTGTGCGGGAGCACTGGTGTATTTATACTTCCCTTGACAAATGATCAGTCACTGGTATCTTTGACAGGGAACTGCTGTGTGTTAAAGACTGCTTTCCTGCATCACTACCCCATAGTATATTCAAGAAGTTCTTTTTTTCCCCTTAAATATAAGGAACATTTCATTTACATGTACCTATTTTTGGTGAGCATTCTTTACCATAATATATAACTACTTGTGGGAAATTTAACTATATTCAGAAGTGAATTTACTGACCAAGCTATAAAATTATACATAAGATAGTATCGTGTTTTCTTACACTGTGTGTGTGTGTGTGTGTATGTGTGTCTCGGGGGTGGTAAGCATTTTAATTTAAATACCAAAATTAACATTCCGAACATGAAGTGTAATGAAGTCTGTACACTAGTTACATTACATCATAAAGATGTGGTTTTGTTTATGACTGTTAAGTATCCAGTCTTCACAAAACCTCAGTTTAGTCGTTTACTTATTTTATCTTTTCTCATAGTTGTTTCACTGATTCAGAAATAGGGAGACTTTGACAAGCTTTTATTTTGAGGTTTGCCATGGTTGCATATAAAGATGCATTGCTCTGTTCTTGGCTCTATCCCAGCAATACTTTCTGTGTGGCTGAGAACAGCCACAATTAGCTACAATTTTCTCTATAGCCAGGCTGGCTTTGAATGTTGGATCTCCGTGTACTCAACCTCCAGAGTGTTGTACGCCCTACCTCACAGACACTGCTGTCTTACTTAAAGCAGGTCCTAAAGCACTGAATTGTGTGACAATTTCACTGGAATAGACTAAAACAGGGTGAAAATACAAACATGGACCAGTGTAATGTCTGGAAAATTAGTGTTTTGCTTATGTATATGGTGTTTTGCCTGTGGGTATATATGTATACCATACATATGTGTATGTGGATATATATGTGTACAGACGTGTGCCTGGTACTTGCAGAGGCCAGAAGAGGGCATCAGATTTCCTGAGACTGGAGTTACAGACAGTAGTGAGCCACCCTGTGGTACTGGGAATTGAATACCGGCTCTTCTGGAAGAGCAGCCAGTGCTCTTTCTTGATGAGCAATCTCTCCAGCTCTTTTATACCTATTTTTCTGTTTAAGAAATCCTCAGCCGAGCCAGGAGTGTCTTGAATCCTGACACTCAGTAGGCAGAGGCAGGCAGATTTTTGGGAGTTTGAAGCCAGCATGGTCCACAAAACAGCCAGGGTTTAGAAAAACAAAACAAAATCCTCATTTTAACAACTTGTAATGGATACTACCCAGTTGCTAATAGTCCAAATATTGGCATCCTCTTCTATATTGATTCATCCGATATGTTTTTAGGTAGGTCCATGAAATAAAAAACTTGATTGCCATCTTTTAATGGCAGTGGCAACATAGTTTAATGGCTTATTTGTGTGACACGTGTGGTTAGAGTTGCTGGGTGAGTGCTAGCTGGTCGGAGCCTGTGTGAACCTCCCCAGTCTGTATCTCCCACGAGATTGCTGGGATTACAGGCATTGCATCTAATTCAAGTCATCAGGCTTTCAAGGCCTCCTGAAATGCATTTTTTTTTTTAAAAGATGTGGTCTTAGCCCTAGCTGGCCTTGAGCTCACAGAGATCCATCTAGCTTTGCCTCTTGAGTGCCAGGATTAAGGCACGTGACACTGTGCCTGGCCAGTACTGATATTTAAACACTGAACAATAAAGTTGTGCATTAATTTGAAGGCTTTTTTTTTCATTTCATATTAAATTAGTTTCTGCAGCTATAAACTGTAGGAAGCACTATCCTTTTGCTTATTTCAGTCATCTTTGTTATAGTTATATTAAAGTTGTCATTTAGTACTTGTTTCTATTGTGAGTAACAAGTTTTCAACTGCTGTACTGACAAACACCTTTAAGTAATGCTCTCTAAAGAAATAGTTCAAGCTTTAGTCATTGACTTGTTTCTAGTCTCAGAAAACTCCTAGGCAACAAAAGTAATTTGAGACAGCACCGGAGGACTTACTTACTACACCACTGTTGTTTACAGCTCAGGTTCAGTAGAATTCCTGTAATGGAATATTAGAACAGTCCTAACTAATTTCTCCGACGCAAAGTTTATTGTTCAGTGCAGTGATTTCTTTAGGTTTCCCATGATCTTGCCATCAAGGCAACATGACCCCCTCCTGCAGAGCTGTGTTCATTGTGGGAGTGTGGGGGTACATGGATGAGAGAGGCGTGAGTGAGGTGGGAGTGTGGGGGTAACTATTTCTGAGGATATTTGGGAAAAGCACATCGAGTATTGTCCAAAATCTCTTGAGGCAGAAACTGGTAGACTGAACAAGTACTTTCTGTACAGATGACACGGGAGTGCGTGAACTCTTCTGGAGCATCTGTATGGTCACATCACATCTAGGCTTAGCCTTCCAGACCCAAGGTTCTCATCTTTCTTCATGGTTGGTAACCCCTAGAACTATGTCGATGCTATTTCCTAACTAACTTTGCTACTGTTACATCATAAATATCTGATAGATGAAGGCTGTCTGATGTGGGGCTGTGACCCACAGGTTGAGGACCCCTGGTCTAGAAGCTGTGTTTAACTGGGTTTGTAGTCAGCCGTGTGCTTTTTTTGATGTTCTGTTTTGATAAGTGTAATAATAAAAAGGAACTGTGTGGCCTAGGATAAGGTAACAATCAGGTTTTCGCCCCAAGAACATTAAAGAGTATTTGAAAGTTGAACGTATTATTCAGTAAGAAATTGACCTTGTCTGTCTCAGTATTATTTAGTAGCACGTAATTGGGATAGATGGCAACTACAAATTCTGGCCTTTTCCTTTTTTTAGTATTTATATGTGGAGAAGAGGGTTTTAAATCTAATAGAATCCTTAGAAATCATCTTTTAGTCTTAAACTTTTTATTTTGTGTGTGTGTGTGTGTGTGTGTGTGTGTGTGTGTGTGTGTGTGTGCGCGCGCGCATGTGTACTTATGAGTGCATATGCCCATGGAAGCCATGGAGCTAGAATTACAGGTAGTTGTGTGCTATGCAGTCTGGATGCTGGGTTGGTCTCAAAGTTGTGCTTTTCTGCAAGAGCAGTAAGCACTCTCAATCCCGAACTTTCCCTCCAACCCCTTATTCTTCCACTTTTAAAGGGAAAAGGGAGACAAATACTTAGGTAGAAGATAGTAGTAATCCGACCAAAGGGAGTGAAAGGAGCCGGTCACGTTGTTTGCCATTGACCATTAGCTTCAACTCCATCTGAATTTGAGACCTCAAAGTGATCTTAGTGATAAAAGTAATTTTGTCAAAAAATAATGTCAGGTCACCATTGTATACTTAAAAAAGTAGTGATTAACTTAGTATTAATAGATATATTCAAGACGGTAATAAGTTAGATACATTTAGAATGAAATACTTCTGGTGTTGCATTTTTATGGATCCCACACTCTACCCATATTCTACGTTGCTTTTGTCTTTCCCATTAGACTTCACCCACAGGAATTGATTGTTAACCGACTGCTAGGTTGGCTAGCCCTGGCTCGTAACTCTGTGGCATACCTAGCATATTTTAAATACCTCATTTGATTTTTTTTTTTTTTTTATTTACAGTGAACAGAGTATCTGTCAGGCAAGAGCTGCTGTGATGGTTTATGATGATGCCAATAAGAAGTGGGTGCCAGCTGGTGGCTCAACTGGGTTCAGCAGAGTACATATCTATCACCATACAGGCAACAACACATTCAGAGTGGTGGGCAGAAAGATTCAAGACCATCAGGTAAGGGGCTGCTAAAACTCTTCGTGTTTGTGTTTGTGTGCGCATACATGTCTGTATGGGTGCAGCCTTGCGCATGTGATGACCAAGCATGTTCAGGGCAGAGGGCAGTTCTTGGAAAGTATGTTTTCTCTTGGTGCTTTGTCGGCTCTGGAGATCTAAGGGAGGAGCATCAAGGCTCGCTGAGTGGGGGAGGGGGGGTTGTCCTCACTAGATTGTCAGATCAGGCCATCCAACCGGCCCCTTTTTAGAATCTAAATTCAGAATAGACAATAGGAAATAGTGTAAGGAACCCATTGTATGTTTATGGGACATATTTACCTATCTACTTATTAGTCAAAGGTATAGTCTGTGTGGCTAGAGAAGGGATTTGAAAGTATAAATGGTTTCAGAAAGTATTGTTAAAGTAATTAATAGAGAGCCTGGCGGTGGTGGCACACACCTTTAATCCCAGTACTTGGGAGGCAGAGGCAGGCGGATTTCTGAGTTCAAGGCCAGCCTGGTCTACAGAGTGAGCTCCAGGACAGCCAGGACTACACAGAGAAACCCTGCCTTGAAAAACCAAAAAAAAAAAAAAAAGTGATTAATAGAGAAGTGGTAGGCATTAGTGTTGCTGGATGTCTAAGCATTTGCTTCCAGTTCATGTCTAAAGGTGACCACTGAGCTCTTGGTAATTCTCTTTTCCAAATCTCCAAGATGGTAGCTGGGCTGTCTGATTCCTCCGTGCCTTGGCCCCCCGTCAGATCCAGATCAGGATCTGCAGGCAGAGGAAAAGGTAGATCAGGCCTTACTGCCGTATACTCACAGTGGGAACTTTTATAGATTGTAGACAAACGAAGTTCCCTTGGAAAAGTGTTTTTTGTTTTTTTTTTTTTTCAAAGATGTAATTTAACTAATATTTAAAACCATCCTGTTACAAAGTGCAGGGAAAATATAGCTGGATTTTATCTGGTGCCCTATGAGTTCTTGCTCAAAGAGAGTCTGAGCTGTACTTTTCCAGTAAGCTGTAATGTAAACAGATGCCGCAGTAACCCTGAATTTTAAGTTTGTTTGTCAGCTGGTAATAGCTAGGGATTTATAATCGTCATGCATGCTTGAAAGGAATGGGCATTGAAACTGGTACTTTTGCAAAAATGTGGGACTCCAAGAGGCTAAGTCTCATAAAAAGAGGACAAAGAGAAAATCCTCCTCGTTCTACTGAGGAGACTCTTTCCCTGGGAAATAGAAAGTGCAGTCTCCCTTACATAACTTATTGACTGATACCGATAGCAGGGCAGGGAGTTCTTAAGACACCTGATTAAAAATGCAGTGTTTCTCTGATGAGAAGTTTTCATAGTTCTGGGTTGTTCTACAGAAATTAGTTCATCTCTTATCTTTGTTGTGTGCCCCCTCCTCCCTAGCCTCTCCCTTTCTTCTGTGCTCCAGTTTTCTCACTGTTGTATACACAGCCTTTGGTCTCCTGTTTCTCTATCAAAAAACTCCACGTAATCACTGCCTGTCAGTAGCTGTGGCATCTGCTTTCTTTTTATCTGTTCTCCTGCTGAGCTGTCCCTTAGGTTAAAGGCATGTCATATGCTGCCCATGATACTGCTATGGAGAACAAAATGAAAACTAGATGACAAAACTTTATAAAAATTGGATGGTTGTGAGCCACTATGTGGGTCCTGGGAACTGGATCCCAGTTGTCTAGGAGAGCAGCCATTAGTTTTTACTGTCTCCAGTCCCCTGTTGAACTTTCTTAACAACATTTCAAGCTAAGAGCTGGGAAAGAGAAGGCTGGGAAAGAAATTAATAGAATTGAAATTATAGTAGGTAAATGATTAGTTCACTTTTAAAATGTAAAACTTTTAAAATCTGGGAATGATAACACAGTGTGTGTGTGTGTGTGTGTGAGAGAGAGAGAGAGAGAGAGAGAGAGAGAGAGACAGAGAGAGAGACAGAGAGAGAGAGAAAGAGAGAAACAGACAGAGACAGAGAGAGAAGGAGAGAGAGACAGAGAGATCCTATCTACAAAACAGGAATCAATTCTTTCAGTCATCTAACTTTTGAGAAAAATATCATTGATCTTTTAAAATAAAGAAATATAGTCTGGTATGGTGGTACATGCCTTTAATCTCAGCACTTGGGAGGCAGATGGATCTCTGTGAGTTCAAGACCAACCTTATCTACATAGCAAATTCCAAGACAGCCAGGGCTTCATGTCTCAAACCCAGTAAACAAAAGAAGAGTATATATTTTCACATAATGGTAACTATTTAGGGAATGACTGACCACAAAAGCATGCTATATGACCAAGTTGTGTTATAGGTTCGTGTAGCCTAACTCCACATAAGGTGGTATGTTCCATTAATATAGCCCTATTCATTTTTAGCCTGACCATAATGAAGTGAAAAGTGCATGAATTAGTATTAGCCTTGTTTAAAGTCAGCTGTAGCTTTTCCAATCTTCTAAACAAATTTGTTTCTTTTATGTCCCTACTGAAATGTATCACAATGGTTAAACATTTCACAGTGCATCTTTACTTACTAGCTTAATATCCACGCTCTTCAGAAGCTAGCAATCACATAAAAGCCAAAGATACTTGGTATGAACCACATCTTTTTAATATTGTTCTATTCCTAGCCAGTCAATAGATGCAAGAAAAAGGAAATAAAACATACAAGGATTAAAAAGTATGAAATGAAGAAGTCAGTTGTTGGTGACGTTATTATGTTTTTTTTTTAATTTTTTTTTAAAAAGATTTATTTATTATATGTAAGTACACTATAGCTGTCTTCAGGAACTCCAGAAGAGGGAGTCAGATCTCATTATGGATGGTTGTGAGCCACCATGTGGTTGCTGGGAATTCAACTCAGGACCTTTGGAAGAGCAGTCGGTGCTCTTAACCAGTGAGCCATCTCTCCAGCCCGTGATTATGTTTTTAGAGGGAAGAAAATCTACTCATAAATCATGAGGATCAGCAGGATGTTAGAATTAATAAACCTTGGATTAGTGATAGGTTAGAATTAAGTAAGGGTTTTTTTGTTGTTGTTGTTTTCCCCGAGACAGGGTTTCTCCATGTAGCCCTGGCTGTCCTGGAACTCACTCTGTAGACCAGGCTGGCCTCGAACTCAGAAATCCGCTTCCCTCTGTCTCCCAAGAAATCAGTAAGTTTAATAAGTGTTGTAGATATGTTGTCTAGAAATGGTTTTCCTGAGTTAAAAAATGAAGAGGTAGAGTTGATACTGTTTCTAAGTGTCTTAGTTACCTTGCTGATTCTGGGATGAAATGTGCTGACTAAAGAGACCTGAGGAGAAGGAGCGTCGCCATCTAGGGAGCAGAGACGGAGGGAGCAGGAAGTGAAGCCAGGCTGTAGATCTTTTAATGCTTGTCTCCAGTGACCCACTCTGCCTAGAAATGCTTAGCCTTCTAAAAGTTTACACCTTTCCCGAGCAGTGTGACCATCTGGGAATCAAGTATTCCCAAGGAGCCTGTGGAGGACTTCAAGACCACAACCAATAGCAATAACCACGTTATCAAATACCTCACAAATTTAATAGGTGCTCAAGATACCAATATAGAGAATCACCGAGTGTTGATGTCAGCCCAAGTACTATGTGAAACTCATGAAAAAAAGATATCTTTATGACATTAGTGATCAAATTGTTTTGTTTTTTGGGGTTTGTTTTGTTTTGTTTTGTTTTTAGCTTTAGTCCAGTTTTAAATTTGGGAATTGATCTTGTTTTAAGAGTGTAAGTGGCAGCTTTCCCCAAAGGACCAACAATAGCTAAAGTAGTCATGAGGGGCGGAGTAGAAGGGCGGAGGCTGACACCTAGTGTAAAACTTCAGGAGTGAGGGCACCACAGCTGGGCAAATGCTAAATGTATTGACCAGTGCAGGAACACTTAGTCTTAACAGAAGATAAACCTGCAACTTAGCCAACATGAGTGAGTCATTTGGGC
>NW_022196891.1:78928832-78940652 GCF_008632895.1 Mastomys coucha | reverse complement strand
AAAAAAAGCCAAACACCAGGAAGCTTGAACCTGTCTCTCACCATAGGCTCAGATCAATGTCCATTTTGCTGCAGATGCAGATGTTAACAATAGTGAAGCTTCTAGAAGACAAAATGAAGTAGTGTTTTCGCAACTTAACATTGACAAATATTTCTTAGGACACAAAAAACATTAAAAGAGAAAAGGATTCTTAATTTGAAATAAAAGAAAATGAACTTCTTACAGTATCGCTAACAGTGAATAGGCAATGGGACAAGAATTGAATACAGTGAATACAGAATGGGACAAGATATTTGGCATCATATGTAAAGTAAAAGATGGGTCATTTAAGAGAGAAGTGGACCAGAGATTTATTAATGAATATAATCAGGAATTCACAAAAAGATTTATCTTGAAACAGAACACAAAAAAGGAGACGTGTGAGATAGCGTAGAGGGTGTGTAGAGCTGTGCAGCCTGGCTGTCTGAGGTTTATCCCTAGAGCCTACATAGAGGTGGGCAGAGAAACAGTGCCACGAAGATGTCATTTGACCTCTACACGTGCGCCAGGCCTGTGTGCCCTCTTCTAAGACGATAACTTAGGAATTATTTTAAATATATAAAGACCAACCCTGTCAGTGGCGGAGCTACACAGTATATGGAGCCATCCAGACCTTCATACACTGCTGTGGAATGGTAAATGGCAGGACACATTGAGAAAGCCATGTGGAGTTGTCTACTAAAATTAAATATATTTATGACTTATACTAGTCCAACATGGGTTCATGTCCAGTAAAATCATGCACTGTGTGTATCAGAAGATGTTCAATAGGATGTTCATGTCATTATTTGTAGTAGCCACAGATTCTGGGCAATAAAAATTGAGTAAAAAGTGAATGAATGGGCAGGTTATACCAACAAAACAGTGAAAACGAACACACCACAGTTGATATAAAAATGGACGACTCCTAATGTGAATCCGAGGAAGGAGGGCAGGTGGGTTTCTCAAAGTGGATCCTGTGATGCCGTTCTTATCAAATCCAAAATCATGTAAAACTTATTTGTATTATTAGAAATACTCTGACTGGATGGGAGGAGTCTAAAGGGGCCTTTACAATTAATATTACATTGTTGAATTTATAACTTCTCAACAAACACGTTAAAGTATGTTTAATGAAGTACATTGCTTTTTTGTTGTTGTTGTTGGTTTATTATTTTAAAACGGGCCTTTTGTAAATATAATATAGCTTTTGTTCGGTCAGTCTCACTTGTAGAGGCTTGCCTTTATTCTAGGCAACTGTCCCAACGAGTTTTCATAAAGTCTGCTAGGAGTAAGTTTAAATAAACACCTACAGTCTGGATTTATATTGGCTTCTTCTCTTATTTTCCCCGGTTATTAGCTGGCTTTATAATGAATTAATTGTCTTTTAGGTTGTGATAAACTGTGCCATTCCTAAAGGGCTGAAGTACAATCAGGCTACACAGACT
Organism: Mastomys coucha; assembly: GCF_008632895.1. Classification (NCBI taxonomy): domain Eukaryota; kingdom Metazoa; phylum Chordata; class Mammalia; order Rodentia; family Muridae; genus Mastomys; species Mastomys coucha. The sequence goes on along the minus strand of NW_022196891.1, from coordinate 78,939,186 downwards.
TTCCACCAGTGGAGGGATGCCAGACAGGTGTACGGCCTCAACTTTGGCAGCAAAGAGGATGCCAACGTCTTCGCCAGTGCCATGATGCACGCCTTAGAAGTGTTAAACTCACAGGAAGCAGGTAAAGTGCCTGTGCTTTCCCAGTATTCTCCAACGGAAATGCTGCGTGTGTGTTAGAGCTAAGCTTTCTGGTCAGCTTTTAAGTCATATATATATATATTTAAAATAGTTCCTAAGTTATTTTACAGAAAAATGTGAACACTTACTTGTTTGTCTTAAAAGTATAGTCTAGCTGGGCGGTAGTGGCACACACCTTTATTCCCAGCATTTGGGAGGCAGAGGCAGGTGGGTCTGTGAGTTTGAGGACAGCCAGGGCTATACAGAGAAACCCTGTCTCAAAAAGCAAAAGAAATAAATAAATTAATTAATTAATTTAAAAAAATTAAAAAGAAACATAGTATAGAAGCATAATGCTGTGAGTTTAATTGATACTAGGACACGAGCTACCAGAAATACAAGGTCTCTGTGTTGCTCAAGCCAGCCTCAAATTCTTTATTTCAGGCAATCCTCCTGCCTTCTGCCTCCAGGGTAGCTGGAACTTCAGTCATTTCCGTATGCCTGTTGTTATTTGCCTTTTATCAAGAAATACATAGGTTTATAAAATATACTTTTTAAGCCACCACTGAGCCTGGGGACTTAATATTTGAGTATCATCTCCTGTTGCTTGTCTCTAGGGGAGCCTTGGCTCCGCAAGGCTGCAACTCTTCACACCCAGTGACCCCCCCAACCATGACATTATTTTTGTTTCTTCTTCATAACTGTACCTTTGCTACTGTTGTAAATTGTACAGTACATAATCTGTGTTTTCTGATGGTCTTTGTTGGACTCCTTAATCCCTAAAGTGGTTGCAACCCACAAGTTGAGAAACTGCTAAGGGTTGTTTGAAGACTTGAGGCACACACTAATGAGCCTCATACTGATCCAAGCCAGAATTGGATTCTTAACACTATATATGTTGCTAAGAAGGAAGAATAGAAATAACTCACTTTGAAAAGCTCAGGTATTCAAAACCTTATGTCAGAGATACACTAAATTTTGTTTTGGTTTAAGAAACAGAAAAAGAAATACACAAATGTATGGTTCTCGTTCGCAATAAATTTTATGATCAGAAAATGTTATATATGAAAAAAATACAAACATAGTTACTTCTTGTGTTGTATGTTTGGTAGTGATTTTCATGATATAAATGTTCTGGATAAAATACATATAGTTTAATGAGGAGTATTATAGCAGGTAAAATATTGATATTTTGTTGATGATATTATAGAATTCTCAAAATCCATTATAAATGATCATTTATATATCTTACTCTGAAGCATGAAAGGTTTAAAGTATCTTAACTCCTTGCCTGTTTTAAAAATGAATTTTAGAGGAGGAGGCATTTTGAGATCTTGCAGAAGGTTTTATGCCATTGTACCTGTGTCTGTTTTATATAAAGTTTTCTTTAGAGGAAATTAACATCTATAAGGAATATTTTGTTCTCGTTGGATCTATTTTGAGGAAGTAAGCCACTTTGGTTTGCCTCTACAAGATGGCGAAGTCTGGTCTCATGTATATCACTTCTTCTAGTCGCTGTACTGTTTTTGTTAGCATATATTATAGGAATAGTTTTACACTGTGATAATTAGGAAGCAAGCTAGAATCATGATTCCTATATCGTAAATCGGTCAGTTACATAATTTGGAGGGTGTTTAGCAGTTTCTGTGTTTGGAACCAATGACCATTTTCGTTTCTTGGCCTTCAAATGGGGATCCAGTTAAGAACTAAATGTCACTTAGCATAGTTCAAATTATTGTTGATGGTAGTTTTGTCATTACCAAATGGAAAATATTGTTCTTATCACTGAATAATGTTACAGTTTGTTTTCCAAATGCCAATTGCTAATACTTGTTTTGTTCTGATTATTTGAAATTCAGTCTTTTTATGAAGAGACTCAAATTACATTCTTTTACAGAATAATAAACATTAATAAATAGTTTTGAATCATGTAAAGTCTTACAAGTATGAAAATTAATGGTTTTATTTGCTGTAGTAGCATTTCTGGTGTGCACAATATATAGGATTATTGTTGTGGGTAAGTTTGACGATGCATTGCCTCTTCTCTTTCGTGTTTTCAGTTGTAGTGTATAAACTGATTCAAGTTAGTTATCTCTGTCATGGACCAAGTTACTGGTGGGGAAGTTTTTGTTTCTATTTTGTTCATTCTTAGAGAAATCAAAGCATTAACATGGTTCATTTGTAGATAGCATGATTTACTTATTTAGGGAATTATTTCCCATTGTCAATACCATCTTCTGAGTTTTGATGACATTCATTGTCTTTGAAACAAAGCATGGGGAAAAATTGTTTAGAATCTAGTGAGTGGCTGGAGAGACAGCTCAGTGCTTAAGAGCACTGTCTCTTCTTCCAGAGGTCCTGAGGTCAGTGTCCAGTGATGACATGGTGGTTCATAATGCTGGGATCTGATGCCCTTACCTGGCATGCAGGCATATGCCATGGCAGAGCACTCATGTATAAAGTAAATAAATAAATCTTTAAACTAAGTGTCATCTGGTGGTGCATGCCTTTAATCCCAGCACTTGCTAGCAGAAGAAGGTGGGTCCCTGTGGGTTCAAGGCCAGCCAGAGCTACAGGAGCCCCCGTCTCAAGGAAGAGGACCTGGAGTGTCCTTGCTTGGGAAGGGGTGCCTTTTCTTGTTCAGATCCTCACTGTAGGAGGGGTATGTCCTGTGCTCCTCTCACCACCTAACCAAACACAGCCAATAGTCCTGATTACCATGGTCTTATCTTCCTTTGCCAAAGCAATTTGCTTTGGGTTCACAGCCATTGTGGGGTGTGTGTGTGTGTGTGTGTGTGTGTGTGTGTGCGCGCACGATTTTTGAAATCATTTTCTGTCAGTCTGCTAACGCAAGCTATTGGAAAGCTTAACTCTTTTGCAGACAGTAGCCCAACACAACTGATCAGAAGCAAAAGAACAAATGTATTCATGAAGGCAGAGCTGTTGTGTGCACCCATCTGCCTGATTCATACATTTTTGTCTCTTTTAAGTTTTCATTAGTATATATTATCTGTACAGAACAATGGATTGGATGATGTTGATATTGTCATACATACACTTAATGTACTTTGACCATGCTAACCTCCATTACCCTCGTACGTTTTACTTTTGTGTTGCCATTTTCCTTCTTTCCTTCTTCCTTCTCATTCTCCCTCCCTCTCTCCCATACTCCCTTCTTCCTTCCTTCCTTTCCTCCTCCTTCTATGGTGCTAGGAGTTGAACTGAATCCCAGGCTTTGTACCTGCTGGGCAAGCACTCCACCACCATTATCAAGCCACACCCTCCGCCTGGTTTACCTCTTTATAAAGCCATGCCCTACACTCACTATTACTAGTCGTTACTCTTATTATGTTATACGTGAGAATCAGCCATTGCCACTATCATTACGTCCTACTTAGTAATTCTCAGACTTAAAGGCCATGGACATGTTCAAACAGAATCTTTTTCTGAATCTCGGTATAGATGGACCAGAAGTCAGGGGAAGAGGTGGCGAGGGCATGTTCTCTGATTACTGTGAGGAGGGATCCACTGAGGCACTGCATAGCCCTCCAGAGCATGGGTTAGCTGTATGCTCCCTTCTTGCTGCTCAAGCCAGTGATGGTACATTTCTCCCTTTACTGGCTGCCATCCTTCAAAGCCCTCTTCTTTTTTTTTTAAAGAAAAAAAATGCAGTGCCTTTTGGACTAGTTATTCTAACCTTTACAAGCTGCACTTGCATATATGTGTGTGTTTAATATTTTCAGTTTTTTTTTTTTATGAAAAGGTGGGTGGCAGGAATGTTTTCCTTTATTTTGTTTTTAACATGGTATGCAATTATCTAATATACTGGAAAGTACAGGAGGTGCTAAATACAGTGTGTTATATTTGGAATTAAAAAAAAAACAGGAATTGCATGTTCTAACATTTTTTTAAAGGAGCTGAGTTAGTGCTTCTGTTTTTGTACCAAATGCTACAGTATAACTCTTCTTTTCACCAATGGAAACTGTCTCATTAATTTAAATTAATGAATTATATAGACCAACCAGCCATCTTTATTTCTGTATTTACTTATCAAGTGTATTTCTAGGCTTTGGATTATGTAAGCTACAATGCCAGTCCTGTTGATGGCTTGGCTGAGGTAAATTTTCACAGCCCTGTTGCATTTTTGTACATGGTTTAAATCCTTTGAAAGTAGGAAATATGTCTCTAAGTTCATTTTAAAAAAAGAAAATGCCGTACCAGTTAAATTATTCTGGTTTTGTTCAAACATGATTAAATATAGCTTACCAAAAGAAAAACCTCAAAATATTTTCTTACGATTAGCTAAAAGACTGAGTTTGTTGGGTTTTGTTTTTTTTTAACCTATTGTGAATAAGAACGTAGCCACAGATAGCCTTCATATGGTTAATAAATTTTGATTCTATTAATTTTTTAACATAAACTTGGCCAAATGTTACTTCCACTATGAGCTTTGGCATTACCCTCAGCAATATGTTTTATCTTTATCTTATGCTTGGAATTGATAGGATTTTCAAAATCTTAAAATATCCTATTCTTGAGGTTTTTTTCCTTTGTTTTTATTTTGTTTTGTTTTCCTTCTTTTGTTGTTGTTTTTTGTTTGTTTGGTGTGGGAGCAGAGTCTCTGTAACCTTGCCTGTCCTGGAACTCCCTATGAAAATCTCCCTGGCTCTGAACTCAAGAGACCCTCCTGCCTGTTCCTTCTCGTTGTTGGGGTTAAAGCCACAGCCACTGTGCCAGGCCCTAGACTACTTTGTTGCCAGTTGCACTTTTACTTTGAAGTCTTCTAGCTGCTGCTATTGAAAAGAACAATACTGAAGGTGGTAGCACACCCCTTTAATCCCAGCACTTGGGGAGGCAGAGGCAGGTGGATTTCTGAGTTTGAGGCCAGCCTGGTCTACAGAGTGAGTTCCAGGACAGCCAGGGCTACACAGAGAAACCCTGTCTCGAAAAGCCAAAAAAAAAAAAAAAAAAAAAAAAAAAAAAGGAAAACAAATTTGAGTTTATAATCTCAAAATTCCATCAATAATGCCCCTTGGTTCATATGTGCTGTGCTAGTAGCCACTGACACTAACACCAGTATGATATCCTTCTTGGGTTTCATTCCTGGCCTGGAGCTAGGTAGAAACAAAGCAGGAACATTGGGATAGTCTATAAATAAAGTTCGAAGTAAAGTCTTTGGAATGCCAAAGGAAATTCTAGGGTCATAGCAAACTTTGCAAACAAGAAAGCGTTTGGACTTCCTCAATAATAGAATATTCTGAGTGAGCTTGTCATGGAAGTGTGACAACCGGCAACAACACACCATGCTCTGTCTAGAGCGTGAGAACTGTGAGGACTGAGGCCTAGGGAAATCCTAATAGATAAGGCTGGAAAGCTTGGAAGGAGGCGGGTGGTGTCCTGGACCATTTTATCCTTCACCCTAAGCCGGGTAGTCAGCTCTGTACTGTAGCACAGACTCGGAGGGGTGAACATGGGAACATGGTGGTGAAGAAGGATGTGGCCTGATACTCAGAAGAGGAGGAACACAGGAGAGCAGAGGTCAGCCGTTTGCCCATGTCACTGTCCCGGCTTTCTGCTTGTGATCTCATTTTGTCATTGCAGCAGTTGGGATTAAACTCATCTAGGATAAACCTTACTGGTGATTTTTATAGAAACCCTGTGAGGTTAGTGATATTATTGTTTAAGAACATTTGGGCTCAAGGTCAGTAGACTGGCTGGCCCTAGGACCTACAGCCAGGCAGTTCCATTTGTCCCTAGATCTTATTTCGAAATGCAGCCTCTTGTCACTGTCCTGTAGGGAGGAGAAAAGGGTGCTTGGAGATGCTATCCAAGCGTGTCAGTTTGGAGCGCTGGTGAACTTGGCGCCATGAGCCGGGCTAAGAAGAGTGGGATGAGACTTCAGAGCAATAAGCCTGAAGTGGATGACAGAGTTGGTTCTGGATAGACAGACAGTATTTAGGGAACTTGATTATCACACTTGTAATAAAGCCATACATTTGGGCCTGGAAAGAGTTCCCAACATAATCTTGGTGCTTTTGCCTTCGTTGTTAGCTGTCCTGTACTATCTTCCAGGAAGATAACATTTAGACACACGTGTGCTGACAGGTGGCCCTTTCCTTTAGAAAGGGATAGATACACTGACTGGAGGGATGGCTCAGACATTAAGAGCACTGGCTGCTCTTCCAGAGGTCCTGAGTTCAATTCCCAGCAACCCATGGTGGCTCAGAACCACCTATAAGGAGATCTGAGGCCCTCTTCTGGCAGAACACTGCATATATAGAACAGGATACATGGAGGGGGGAGACTACTTTCTGTTTTTTTCTACTATCTGGTTTTATTTCTTCTCAGTACATTTTTCTATTCTTCAATTTAAAGCCTCTAAGGCATTTTCTCTTAAAAATGTATTTAAGGTAAGAAAGAAATTATTAAGAAACTATTTAACTACTTTTTGTCTTGTGTTTATTAGTCAAATTTGAAGACATTCATTACAACTTAGTGGAAAACTTAAATTTTGAATCATTTCCAGTTTTATTACATCATCAGTGGGGGGCAAGCAGGCCACACCCTCGAGAGGTTTCCTCATTTACACATCATGAGAAGAGTTAATCAGTGTGGCATGGGCACTGGGTGACCTGGGGGACATTGGTATTCTTAAAGTAGAAAATGTTAATTTGGGAAGCTAATCAAAAAATATAAAAATTTCACGTGAAATAACTTATTTTGAGAATAAAAAGTGCAGACTTTACCCGATTTTCTCCCTTTTTACTTTCACTCCTCCCCGAAGAGGAAATTATTTTCCATAGAAAACTAAGCTGTCCGTTGTTTGAGTGCGTCTACACATGCAAAGAGGAATTAAACGAAGGTCGTGTTCTTAGTATTCTACTATTAAAGCAAGACATAACTGTTCCAGGGCACCTAAGGCTGCACACAGAACCCCTGTCTTGAAAAGTCAAGGAAAGAAAGACAGAGAGAGACAGAGAGAGAGAGAGAGATAACTGTAATACAGGAGAGAGAGTCATACCTGAGGACAGATAAAATTCTGTAATTAACCTTGGACCTACACATGCCCAACACATGTACACATGAAAGTATAAAAAGAAGATGAAATTGGGAAACCAATGTTAGAACTATAGTTTAGCTGTTTATTAACATTTCACATAATATTTCTGAGTGTCCATTTTTCTTGGAGATGCGTAATCATGTTCTCCGAGTGGTAGTTACCTTCAAAACTACTGAAGTAAGTCTTAAAGGGTTTTCAAACTTGGCAGCATATCGTGAGTTTTAGTGATGTCATGAACACCCAAACTACAAGCTGCTTTGAGTCTGAAAATCACCAGTTCTTTGTTAGAGATACTATTACCTGAAACTATCCACACGTTCTAATTGATGATAGCGGGCTTTATGGTTGCACAGACGCTGAGAAGAACAGTATAGCCACAGTGGCTTAACTGAACATTGACTTTCAGTGATTTGTGAAAGAACAAAGATTAATTATCCATAAAACTTCTTTAGAATACCAAAGCTTGATAGATTTCTTAAAATAGTAAGAGACAGCTCAGCGGTTAAGAGCAGTTGTCACTCTTGCAGGGGACCGGGTTTCAGTTTCCAGCAGCACATGGCAGCCTACAGCCACCTGTAATTCCAGATTCAGATGATCTGATGCTCAAAGCACTCCATGACATAGTGCCCAAACAAAGCATTCAGATAAAAGAACAATAAATGAATCTGAAAGGGATGGAGGGAGGGGATGGGGGGGAATTTCTAGCTTTTGAAAAAGAACAGGAACTACTGAATCAAACTTTCCTTTTCTGTGTTCCCCCTCTTACACCTCGGTGACTAACATTTTCAGTCTGAAAATGATTTGGGTGACTAATTTCTCATTCTGACAGGGAAGGGTTAGGCGACTGGGTGTTCTCACCTGCACTGGATACACTGGGCCTAACTCCTCTCCGGAAGATCTTGTCTGTGTGTTTCCCTTAGCCCCACTTTTGGCCTCTGTTTTTTTGGTCCTGCTGTTTACCCATGAGAATTAGTTGAGTTGTGGGCTAGAATTAGGGCAAGAAGGCGACCAGTTTCCTAGAACCATGTAAAACCAGCGTTCCTCTTTTGTTGAGTTCAGCTTTAGCTTTTAGCATTTGTGCTGACGTATTTGAAATCGTTTCCTATCTAGTTCTTCTTGGTCATTAAAAGAGGAATTTGAGTGGGAAAGTAACAACAGTTAACCCATTTTACAGTGTACAGACTATTGTCACCAAGATCACACTGCAGTTTTGCTTCTTAACTATGGTATCCTCCTCCTTTGCCAAACCAGAGGTAGAATTAGTAATTTGAGCTTAAAACCCTTACGGAGGGATTCAGTAAATGTGGTCAAGGATACCTGAGTAGAGTTCCTGTTTGTATATTTACAAAGTGCTCCGCACAAAAGGGTCCCTTCTGTATGCATAACCAAACCAACAAGCTGAATGCAGAGAGCAGAAATAATCCAGTTAGTTGTCTTTTGTGAAGCCAAACATCCAAGGGCTTTTTATTTCAGCCCATTTCTTTTCCTGTAAGAGAATTCCAAACAGCGGCTGCATTATAAAGAAAAGTTTGTTAGCCAACCGTTCAGCACACTTGGGCGTGTATAGGACAGACTTCTGCTGGACTCTGCTGAGATCTCATGGTAGATGACATCATGGTACTGGTTGGTTACACGTGCCATTGGGAGATCACTTAGCCAGACTAGAAAGCCGCAGGCACGCCGAGCGGTGGTGGCGCACGCCTTTCATCCCAGCACTCGGGAGGCAGAAGCAGGTGGATTTCTGAGTCCGAGGCCAGCCTGGTCTACAGAGTGAGTTCCAGGACAGCCAGGGCTACACAGAGAAACCTTGTCTCGAAAAACCAAAAAAAAAAAAAAGAAAGAAAGAAAGAAAGAAAGAAAAAAAAAAGCAGCAGCAGGTGGACCTGTTCTCTTAGAAAAAGTCTTCCAGTGGATGACCCTGGCTCCCTTCTGAGGGCAGCACTCCCACGTGCTTCCTACCAGGGTATCCCGCAGTGATATGAAGCCCGCAGCAGCACATGCAGCATCGGAGACAAACCACAGCAGGGCTTATGAAAATGTAGAACTCGGTTGTTTAAGCCTCGCGGACAGGTTTGTTTGTTTGTCTGTTTGCTTGTTAATTGAGTCCTGTGAGAGCTTCCAGCCTGTGAGAGCTTCCAGCCGGGATGTTGTCCCTGAGTGCTTCCAGTTGGGATGTTGTCCCATCTTGTTGCCCTTACCTTCTACAGGCAGCCATGGCTGCAGTGAGTTCATGAGCAGTGGACATGTCAGGTCTAGATGATAGCATCTCCGAGCCCTCCTGCCTGTGCTCGCCCTTACAACATACATTCTCTCTGTCCTCTTTTTATGAAGTCTCCTGAATTCATGTCTGATTTTTAGGGAGCATCGTGTTAGTCTTTGGTGGTAGAACTTGCCCTTCTCCAAAGTGGGGTTATGAAAACTCAGAGGCAGGTGCTATTTTTGTGGTTAAGTCTGGAAGTCCCCAGTCTTAAGCCTTGTGGCCTGCGGTCCACGACACACCCTTGTGTGTTTGCATAGCCGGCAGGAAACTGCACTGTCTTCAGACTCACCTTACACCTAATTCAGTAGCCGTGCTGTTGGACTGCTTGCACACGTGTAAAAATTGGCACATATCTGTGGGGTTTTTGTTTGTTTGTTTGTTTGTTTTAGGCTTTTTGGTTTTTTCGAGACAGGGTTTCTCTGTGTAGCCCTGGCTGTCCTGGAACTCACTCTGTAGAACAGGCTGGGATTAAAGGCATGCACCCCCACTGCCTGGCCACATTTGTGTTTTTTATTAGCATTTTACTGGATGTCATATCAGTCTGATAGACGAGTTGGATGCCTCTGTCTTTGCACTGATTGAAGGAATGATCAGGAACCATTTCTACCTTGATGGAATTGCAACACAGTACAGCAGCTAAACCTTTTCTACAGATTTTACTTGCCTTGTCATTTTGAAGAGATTTTCACACATTTATCTAGGTGTAGCAGCGCCCACTTGCCCATGTCCACATACACATTAATACATTATCTCTGAGTTAACACCAGGCATTACTGTTTTCATAATCTACACAAGGTAAAAGTCCTAAATCAGCATTTTAAATATCAAGTGGTAGCACCTTTGAAGTTCGTGTTTCATATTAGTCTTATAATCTAAAAGAATAAAAGCCTCAATGGACAGATTTTTTTTTTTTTTTT
>NW_022196891.1:78899760-78928538 GCF_008632895.1 Mastomys coucha | reverse complement strand
TAAGGCAAGGTCTCAGGTAGGGTTCCTATTGCTGTGAGAAAATAATAACCAAAGCAGCTTGGGGAGGGAGGGGTTTATTTGATTTATACTTCCGTATCACTGTTCATAACGGAAGGGCGTCAAGATAGGAACTCAGGTAGGCCGGGAACCTGGAGGCAGGAGCTGAGGCAGAGGCCATGGAGGAGTGCTGCTTACTGGCTTGTTCCACATGGTCTGCTCAACCCGCTTTCTTATACAGCCCAGAACCACCTGCCCAGGGTTGGCACGACCCACAATGGGCTGGACCTACTCCCAGTCAACCACTAATTAAGAAAATGCCGCGTAGCTGTTTATTACAGAGGCATTTTCTCAATTGAGGTTCCCGCCTTTCAGATAACTCTAGCCTGTGTCAAGTTGGCATAGAACTAGCCAGGACAGGGTCTCTGTACAAAGCCCTGGCTGTCCTCCAACTCACTATGTAGACCAGGATGGCCTTGATGTCAGAGATCCACCTGCCTCTGCCTCCTGAGTGCTGGGATTAAAGGTGTGGACCACCATGCCCAGCTGATGTACTTTGTTAAGCCAGTGCTGTTCATATAAAAAGAAAGGAGTTTTTACTAAGGGATTTGTTTAGAAACATTTTCATATTCTTTTTTTTCCCCCCTCAAACCTTGGGTTCATATACCCTGAGTTTGAAAGTATTGACTAGGTAAGGTCACCATTGAGCCTCCCAGTCTTTTGCAGATTGTACTGACACTGAGAGCCCATGGCTAGAAAGAAGGTGGAGTGGACCTTTTCACGTGTACTAGGTAGCCCTGAAGCAGCTTGCTTTTTCTTTTTTTTTTAAAGATTCATTTATTTTATGTTTGTGAGTACACTGTCACTGTATACACACCAGAAGAGGGCATTGGGTCCCTTTTACAGATGGTTGCTAGCTTCCGTGTGGTGGCTGGGAATTGAACTCAGGACCTCTGACCTCTGGAAGAGCAGCCAACACTCTTAACCCCCTGAGCCATCTCTCCAGGCTCTGAAGCAGCTTTCTGTTAGACTGGTCCAGTCTCTTGGGTCTTTTATAACCAGACCTATAAACACACCACCTACACCCCATGAGATCTGTGGTGCACATCTTTCTCTGCCATCCCTTTTCAAAGCATTTTTTTAAATAGTTAATTTCTGGGTTCTAGACACACATTAATAAATCCAGAGTTAGCCATAAGTAGCACTTACTTGATTGTTAAAAGTAAGTCTCCATCGTGTCTCTTTTATATCACACCATTAAAGCCCAGATTTCTCTTTTCAAATGGAACCTATAGACCTATTAAGCTAAAGTGAAGGGGGTGTGTTTAGTGTAGTAATATACTGTTTGCATAAATAGATGTTGAATTTCATTCTTAGGAAGCCAGAGCGGTTTCATTGCTCTCCCTGGAACCTTTGGTAAGTCTGCTTACAGAAGCCCTTCCACCTTAGTAGGCATTTCCTCCTCAGTTGGAACATTGCAGTATTATTCTTGAGTTTCACATTTCTGTAAAAGAAGAGTTAACTATTTCCAACTCAGCTCTCTTTACTCTTGGAAACAACTCTGTACAGGGGTATATCTTTGCTTTTTTAGTTAGGATTTTTTTTTTCCTGGCTGTTTATGACAACCTTAAGGCCCATTAAAAGTTTCAAAATTACATTTTTTGGATTGTTTATATAATTACTAAATTGGATTATATAGAAATCCGTAGTTTTTCTTCCTTTTCTTTTGTTTTTGAGACAAGATCTTACCATATAACCTTGCTTGGCCTGGAACTCACAGGCCAGCCACTACCTCACAGAGACCTGCCTGCCCCTGCCTTCTGAGTGCTGGGAATTAATGGTTGTGTCGCCACAACTAGTGAGTATGTATGAAAGGTTATTGTAAGGAAACATTTCCTAGAATTTTAAGTATTGCTGATCTTGTATATTTCTCTTATTCCTTTATTATAAAATTACATACAGATTTCATTAATTTTTGTCTTTATTCTTTTTCCTCTTATTAGGTGTATTCTGGATTATCTAGATGTAGGTATATAGTACAGCTAACATGTAGTACACCTTCTTGTTTAAAAGTTGAGAGAATGTAAATTTTTTTAAAATTGTATCAATTACCTACATATCAAAGTATTTTATAGTTGATAGCAGTGGGAAGATAAATATGGTTGTTAAGTCTCAAACCTGGGCAGATGGCTGAAGAGCCTATTAACACATCAACACATCAAAGCAGACTTGGCCTCCAGGTTCTTGCAGCATCCCTCAGTCCTTAACAGTTACAGGGTATGGCTGACATACCAGTCCCCTACCATAAACTTCTCCAGTTCAGGATCTGGGCTGCCCTTCCCTATATACTCCAGCAATTTGGCTCCCTGGCCCTTTAGTCCACTCTTTACTCTCTTGGCTCTCCTTTCTTCCCTCGTCTCCTCACACAGCTCTGCTCAAGGGTCATGTTCAGTGTGACCTCTCCCAGATGTCCCAGCTGATGGGACATCTAACCTCCTCCACCATACCTAGGAGCAGTCATGTCTTTCCCTTCTTATTTCTTTTTTTCATTCAGTGGTGTATACATGTTACCTATCTGTGAGCAGCTTTAAGTCTAGTGCAGCAGCCAGCTAATTCTAAGCAGACAGTGGAAAGTAATAATCCAGCGATTGCAGGACAAGTTAGAGAAGAAGCCCGAGGCCCTGCCTGTGGTTATTTGGGTGTTTATAATGGATTGTTGAAAGTAAGGAATATTTCTGTTGCTTTGTATCTTTTTTTGAGGTTGAATAGTGGAAGGCTAAATTTAACATAGAAATTGTCAGTGAAGAAGTAAAATGTTGGAGGAACTGAATATCAGAAGTATTTAAACATACTTCCCACTGGGCAGTGGTGTCGCATGCCTTTAATCCCAGCACTTGGGAGGCAGAGGCAGGTGGATTTCTGAGTGAGTTCCAGGACAACCAGGGCTACACAGAGAAATCCTGTCTCAAAAAAACAAAACAAAACAAAACAAAACAAACCATGAAAATACTTCACTAGATTTACTGTATAGCTTTCTTAAACTGAAACAATTGATTCATGTTTATAGGGTTTTTTTAGTTTTGTTTTTTGTTTTTTTTTTTTTAATGGTCATTTCTGCTTTTACCTGTGTGTATTTGTGTGGAGGATGTTGCATCCCCTGGAACTAGAATTATAGACAGCAACTGCCATGTGAGTGCAAAAATTCTAGGTCCTCTGGAAGAGCAACCAGTGTTCTTCGATCACTGAACCATCTTCCAACCTCCCCCCTCCCATTTATGGATTTAAATTTTAAGAGCAGGAACATGACACCTGGTTTAAATTTCTTAATTTTTATGTTTTTTGTTTGTTTGGCTTATATTTTAATATAGTGTTTCCTCTAAATAACAAACTATGTGTTTGAAATGGCATGGCATTAGAAACAGCTTGAATGTAGAACAGGACGTTGTTTTGTTTGTTTAGACTGGGTCTGACTGTGTGGCCTTCTCAGTCTCACTGCTTCAGGCTCTAGAGTGCTGGTAGTTCACATCATTTCTGAGTGGGAATTACAGGTGGGTCCCTTAGCCCGCGTGACACGTATATTGATTCTGGGGATCCACACTCCTGTCTTGACACACGGGAGGCAATATCGCTGCGCTGTCTCCGCAGCCCTAATACAACCCATTTTTAACAGCACAATAAAAGAAAGGTGCATTGTTAACTGCACTTCAGAGATCATGATATTCAGTTTGTCAACATTCCGTTTGGGTGTGGGTGTGCTTGCGTGCAAGCATTCTTCTAGTCTGTAATGAATTGAACTCTGGTTGTCAGGCAGCCTTGCATGGTTGGATGATAGGCGCCTTGTCTTGGTTAGGGTTTCTATTGCTGTGAAAAGACACCGCGATCATAGCAACTCTTGCTTGTTTGCTCGTTTAAGATTTATTTATCTTCAGACACACCAGAAGAGGGCATCAGATCCCATTACAGATGGTTATGAGCCACCACGTGGTTGCTGGGAATTGAACTCAGGACCTCTGGAAGAGCAATCAGTGCTCTTACCCGCTGAGCCATCTCTCCAGCCCCACAGCAACTCTTATAAAGGAACACATTTAATAGGGGCTGGCTTACGGTTCAGAGGTTTAGTTCATAATCGTCATGGTGGGAAGCATGGCAGCATGCAGGGAGACATGGTGCTGGAGAGGGAGCTGAGGGTTCTACATCTTGATCAGTAGGCATCAGGGGAGAGCTGACATGAGCTTCCTAGACCTCAAATTGCCCCAGACAATGTAACACCTATTCCCCCCCAACAGTGCCACTCAGAATGGGCACTGTGCCTTCAACCCGGGAATCTCTGGAGGCCATTCCTGTTCAAACCACCTTTACCTCTGAGCCATCTTGCTCATCCCTTTGTCAACACTTTCTCATGTCATTTCAAATACTACCTGCTCAAGTCTTGGATTTAATGTATATAATAGGTCTCACAATGGAAAGCACCGTTTTAATAAAAGCATTAAAACTATTATAATAAAGTTTGGGTTATCTTGAATCTCAAAAAGAAATTATGTTATTTAGGTTCTTGCTGCCCTGTGTTACTTTAGATAAAGGCTTCTTAGTAAGCAACTTATTTGAAATATAATGAATTATTGTGCAGAGAGAAAGATGGACACAGGCAGTAAGGTTCTCATGGAACAGGAGCCACAGACCTGTATGAGGGGAACTGTCCTGGTTTTTGATGAACTGTCCTGACTGGATATATATGTTCATAGTTTTGACTTAAGGGATCTCTTTGAACTCTTATGCTATACAGTTTGATCTTGTTTCTTAAGAACAAAACAAAACAAAAACTAACATTTATTTTGTTGTTGTTTCAGTATTTATGAAAAGTAGCCACATTGCAGAGCTTCCCCATACTTTACTCATGTATTGCTTACACACATGCACACACACACACACACTGGTGTTGGCACATTGTATACATTATAAAACAAGGATAGAAAAATTTTAAAAGAGGAGGGAAAGTGAACAGAAGTGTTACTGTTTCTTCTTCCCTGAGCCTGTGCTAAACTTCTTAACACTGCACACTCCAAAGCACTAAGTCCTCGAACGAGAGCCATGCCCAGTGGAGGTGGGGAGGAGATGCTGGAAGGGTGCATGGGCAGGCTTAGGAATTGGTTAAGAAATAACGAGTACAAAGGAAGGGGTGTCAACGTTCCGTATTCTAGTTGTGCAGCTGAATAGATAATGCTGGTTGAAAGTTAAAAGGTATGCTAGTCATAAACTAAACATGGTACCACTGTAGAATGTCTTGACCGAGGGCAGGAGGGCATGAAAGGTGTTGATCTTGGAACAGTAGGATGGGACGGGAATGCTAAATTATAGACTCTCTAGTTGATTTGACTCTTAAAAGTGTCCTCGTGCAGAAACAGTCTATAGTTCCATGGCTAAAATTAAAGGATTCTCAAAGCCTGGCGGACTGAGGGGACTGCGCAGTGCAGGAAATGATTTGCAGTTAATCTACGGTTATGATAAAGTACATTTGAAGCCATAAATTGAAGGAGGATTACCTTTTGGTAGCAAAAGGAGGGAGATGTCAAATACATACACATATCATCCTGGATGAAATAAGGAAATGAGAAGTCTAGATGATGGGGGTGGGTTTCATATGTAGTTATAGCCACACTGTGTTCCATTTCTTGAGATAAATGAAGATTTTCTTTCATTAAACATTCTCATTTCAAAATAAAATTTGAAATTATACTGTGAAAGAGTTTTAAAACTCTAACCTGACAGTTCCCATTGCTTTGAATGAATTCATTGTTTGCATTCTCATGTCTCTCTACAGTACTGTGCAATGTGGAACGTGGTTGTTACTGCTTTAGGGTTTAAGTGTTTTTATTTAAAATGTGTGTTGCACCATTTCCCCTTCTCTTCTCTCCATTCAGACCCTCCCATGCTCCAACTCATTCTCAAATTCATGGCTGCCCTAGAACTTGCTCTGTAGACCAGTCTGGCTTCAAACTCAGAGATCCTCCTGCCTCTGCCTCCTGAGTGCTAGGATTAAAGGCCTGCATCACCACATAAATATATAAATAAATCCTGTTGGGTCTGTTTTATTATTTTCTTAATGTGGATAGCTGTCATTGCAGTGCCTGCCTCCAGGTGTTTAGAGTCATCTCTTCTCTTTCAGGAACCTTAGCCTTAGAACAAACACAGCCTCCTTTGCTCTGACTACTTGGCTATGGGCTTTATTAGAGTGCTGGGCAGTGCGAGCGCTCTGCCTTAGAATGCTAACATTGGGCTCATTCTGGCACTCAGAGACCAGCTTCCCAGAAAGGCAAATCAAATGCAAATCAGTCCTTAAGCATTTAACCCTTAGAAGCAAAAAATGCAGAGATGAACAGTGTTCCCCTTACAAATTAACTGGAGATGATTAATAGCTAATAATAGAAACAACTGAATATTTTTTTAAAGTACCAGTGCTCTAGAAGTCTGCTGTGGTAATGATGTAGTAGTGATATATAATAACAGAATGCAGTGACATGGACGAAAGCTGTAGAGTCTGTCATTTTCCACCACTGATAACCTCACTTAAACAAAGTCTTTTCATTTCCTTGTTTTTTTTCTTTTTTGGTTTTTGTTTTTTAATGTCAAATGGTAAAGAACTGCAACAGCAGTGGGCAAAGCCTGGAGGGTTACTGTTTTGCAAATTACATTGAGACAAACATCTGCAACAAGATCAAAGGCCAAAGTAGTTATCAAGAATGTTCTATTACTTCTAGAAATATAATAAAGACGTTAACTTTGACATTCCTGATTCCCTTAGCCCTAAGCTTCTATAATATGACTTTCTCTAAAAAGCAGTGTTTTTTGTAGATAAGTGCTAGTATTGGGTAATACTAGCATTACTAATTAATACTGAATTTACCTGTGTAATCAGTCTTCTCAGATTGATAAAGAGTTAACAGCATCCACAGAAAGCAGGGAGCTGCTAGCCTTACGCATAGGGTAGAATGAATAATTTACTATCTTCCGGGGAAATGCAAACTGCGGTAGAATTCAAGCAACCCTCTCAGAAAGTAAATCAATGTTTAACTTGATAACAGAGATAAAAGTCACCGGAGAGAAGATGCTTCCGGATGACAAATGCAGGACACTGCTTAGTAGTTCAGTTGTGAGAGAGACTGAGTTCTTGGGTGGAAAGGGTTAGGCTCCAGCCTCCAGCCAGCAGGGATCGCAGTGCCTGCATTCTGACGGTTGTCAGGTGATTCTGCGCTGAAATGATTGTTCATGGGATGGGGCAGCTTCTTTGCTGTCAGAAGCAAGACACTTTCTCAGGGTTTTCATGTAAGTTTTTCCTGATCATTGTCCTTGTATGTTTTCCTGTTTGATATGGATTAAAGGAACTAAAGGGTAAAACCTGATAACTAGTTGTGGTTCACTAATAAAGGTTTTGTGGAAGTAGCGTTTATAAATACTGGTAAGGCATATTTTTATAAAGGAGCTTAAGTTTAAAATCTATGGTAATTTTTCTAAAATGTTTCTCTCCTTTAGCATGATCGCATTAGTTTGTTGCACTCCTCTTTGAGTGCCAGTGGTTGGTTATATTACTGCTGTAAGTGCTCAGTGCATGCATCTGTGCTGATAGATGGGTGGGTGAAAAAAAAGACTTAGCAAAGCTGGCCTTGTCAGTTTACTGGTGCTTAAAATGCCTACTGTATTAATACTTTAAGATTTAATTGGATTATGTTGTCTCTTGCTAAAAATGATGACTTATATTGTATTAAGATAAGCCTTTGAATATAAATTAGTTTGGTTCTGATTTTACTAAAAACTTTTTACTTAGTAGGCGTTATCTTAAAGAATATACTTTTAGGTAAATCTAGAATACTGTCTTGCTTGCTTTAATATGGTCTTCCTTAAACCAATGTGTATTTGAGCCATTAACTGTTTTCTTAGTACCGATAAGAAAAAATCTCTCCTTGCTGAAAAGGGTTTTCTGAAAAATTATTATTGATGTGCCTTTTGCATGTTATTAATAGTAAGAGAAAAAATTTTCTCATCCCAGTTTTGATTTTGGATAAAGCATTTCTCTTTTCAGAAATTACTGCTTTCTCTTTGAATTTTTCTTCTTAAAAAGAATTTATGAATTTACTTCATTGATAAACTGAATTTTAATATAAATCATGTAGGTTACATGGCTGGTTGTTGTGGCCACACAAAATTTTTACTAATTCATTTTGTCAAATATGTTGTCATATGTAGGGAAAATTAGTAATAAAGTGTGTCTCTGTAAACCTTGTTGGTTATTGTTAAGTATAAAACAATGGAGATATTTATATATATACATATATATTATATATATCTTTATTTATAGCTTTGGGGTTTTTTCCAGCTGGTATAAATGAGCAGTCTTAATTAAATGAATCTTATGTATTTCCCCGGAATTTTTTTTTGACTATAGCTCTCCAAAATGGGAGGGTGGACTTCATGAAATTAATTCTATTGGCCATGTATCTTAACTTTCTATACTTCATTTTCACTGATGTTTTAAAAAATACAGTCTTAAAATGCAGATTGCATTCTTTGATTGTATAACTCAGGAAATAGTTAAGCTATAAACTCATAAAGTTTCCAGAATGAGGATCTAGATAGGACGCATGCGTGAATACATTTTGAACCTTTCAAAGCACCTTTTAGTTCGTGTGAAGTTCTTCAGACGGCCCTATTGTCCTCGAAACTTCTAACACCCAGGTGTCTGTTGCAGCCCAGAGCAAGGTTGCTGCTACCCAGGACAGCACTAATTTGCGATGTATTTTCTGTGGTAAGCACCATTATGTTTCCATTACTTTTTCAAGCTGTGGTACATACTACTTGCACATATCCATAACTTTTGTTTCTTTAGGCCCTAGTCTGGTTTGTGGTATTTTGAGATATGAAGCAAGCTTCTGCTTTATGTTGTGATAGGTTGTTGTGTTCATGCAGGTCATTTTGGGTTAGCTTTTGAGTTGGCTTATTTGTGAGGATTTAACTAGACATAGGGTCTTGAGATATTTTTTCACCTCTTCCAGTATAAATGAGAGAATTGTTTTTTATTATTATTATAATTTTCTTTGGGAACAGATATCCGATCTAACTCAGAAGAAAAAGGGATGCATGTCTTCATATGACTTGAGTAGTATAGTTGGGCCTTGTGGGGAAAGAGCTGTATTAACCTCGGCTTAGCTCTCTAGATGTGCATATTGTAGAGGCAGGCGGAAGCTGACTCTTTTCAGTGGATTGGTTTCAGAGAACAAGCCGCTTTATTTGCTAGCCTAGGTTTCTGTGCCTTAGAAGTGAGTGTAGGCTTATAGGTTGTTTTCTGTCACGCTCACTCTATTAAATATACATGTGTGTCTATACATGTATTATTTGCATGAATAAATTAGGTATATCACTTAGCCACTCCATGGTAGAGCTGATCAATCATTTATATATATAAACTTATATATATAAATTTTTGCACAGGGAAATAATTTATATAGATTAGTATGTAGATACATATTGTTTGAACTCTTCTTTTTTCTATTTGATTCTGAAACTTCCTATTTTAGAAACCCAAATTTCAAAATAAAGTCTGTCTTAATTATTTTAATTTTTTATTTATTTATTTTTGATTCACATATGCCTTTTTGATTCATACCTTGACTAGACTATTTTTGAGAGAAAATTCTAAAGGAGTCTGCTACAAATAGTTTTGAATTAATAGTTCAGCTAGTATGTGTACTTTTTTCCATGCAGCTCGGAATTTTTAGTGTGGTTTCTCAGTATTGTTGATAAGGTTTCTGGCTTTTAAGTTGATAGGCTTGGATTAGGTAAGCATGTTATAATAAGAAAAAAAGGAAAATTCTAATATATCTCATGTTCACATAAGTCCCATTTTGATCTGCTCCAGCTGATGGTTGATGCAGTGAGCACCTATTTTATGACTTGTTATAAATCTCTCCTCCTCTCTCCTAGACTCCATCTCAGCCCTGTAGATTTTTAGTATCAGTAACTTTATCTCTGGTCTATCCTGGGGTTCTCCTGGGCCTCTGTGAGCAATCTTTGCTACATGTGTGATTTTATTTCTCTCTTCAGCTCAATTTTGAAAATGTACTTGATATTGTAACTTTGTGCTTTTAAGCTTGAGATGATAGCCATGTAGAATGGCAGCTTACCCAGTTTTAAAGGGGAAAGGATAATTTGACCATATTAATAAAGGGGAGTTTTTAGAACATAAAATAACAGGTTTAAAGCCTTTTATTTACATACAAACAATCTCCCATCTGATTGCTAAGTTTAAGTTTAACTGTATTGTATATAGCAGCAACTGCTTGTCTTTTAGTCCTGTGTTTTTAAATAGTCTGTGGCTAATTGTTAGACTTGGGAGACTTAAAATGAGGCGACTAAGTGAAATGTGCTCTCACCAAACCTCAGAACTGAAGTGCCTCAAGGCTGAAATGCCGTTCTTTCTTATCGGAGAGAAGTTCATATCAGATTTCCATCCTTTATAGAATGTATACCAGCAACACTGCTACATTGTCTTTATTAGGAACGGTAATTCACAAACTTTGCTTTGCATTGTCTAGCCTGGGCAGATTAGGGCCAGCCATTGTCTGGCTATCAGGCAGAGCCTCAGACGGAGGACTAGAGAAGCGCCCCCCCCCCCCCCCCCCCCCCCCCCCCCGTTTCTGCACCTTGGTTGTTTCTCCCTTTTTTTCTTCTTCACAAAAGTAGCTGATCAACTGTCATTTACCCATTGAGATAGTTATGAGAGTACCTATTTTGTATCTTATGAGAAGACAGATACTTGATTTGGAATATGGCCCGTTTGAAAAAAATCGTATACACTCCAGGAAATAGAGCTGCTGATGACCTTGCCTAGCCCTAGTTTATGCTTTCTGTTCTTTTGTAATACCTTTGCTACAACTCACAATTTTATATCCCATCAGAATGTTTGGTGAGAAGGAAAATGTAATCGTGTGCCTCTAGTTTATAATTTACCCAGAATTTTTATCTAATAATTATAGTATTTTATCATTAGACTTAATTGCATATATATTTCAGGATGCAGGATTTTTACAATTTGGCAATATTGGTGAATAAGAAAGACAAAACAAGCAGATTAAATGTAGGTGTCGCAAAATGCCAAAGAGGGATTTTAAGAATGCCCAGATAAAACAAATGGCTTGTTATCATCATACAGCTATGTAGCAAAGAATTATAAGAGTTAATTCTTAGATCAAAATCCTCATTTTAAAGGATTCCTTGAAGTTTTCCTTTTTATGTGGTAGGAATAAACTATAGTGAATTTCCACATTCAATTTGTTTTATGAGTCATACCAGGATTCTTAGGGGCTTTTTGATAATTTTGTTCTGTTGAGTATGTTAGTTATATAAAACCCACGGTGACCCTGACCTCAAAATTCTCCTTTGATTGCCTCTCATGCTGAGGTTACAGGCATACACTACCATGCTGGGCCCAGAGCTAGATCAAAAACAAACAAAATTGTTTAGTAAGATCAATAAGAGTACATTGAAATTTTAAAATATTTGACTTGAATATATAGGTTTCTGCTAAAAACATAGTTTGTTTTTTTTTTAAGATTTATAATTTATTTATTATAAGTACACTGTAGCTGTCTTCAGACACACCAGAATAGGGTGTTATGGGTGGTTGTGAGCCACCATGTGGTTGCTGGGGTTTGAACTCATGACCTTCAGAAGAGCAATCAGTGCTCTTACCTGCTAAGCCATCTTACCAGCCCCTAAAACATAGACTTAATTCATTAATAGGATCATTGAGATGCAGTGCCTTCTCTAGATGTGAAAATGACAATTAGATTCCTAGCTTCCAGCTGTTCTGCTATACTGGCTGAAGTTTTCATTTAAACACTCAGACATTATTTTTCTTTTAAGTTGGTTTTACCAAATGCTTTTATTTTTTATTTTTAAAATAAAATAAATATAAGTATGAATATATAAATTATGCTCCTCCCAATTTTATAGGTCCTTAAATTTGTCCACCCAACTCATATGCCTCTCTACCTTTTTCTAAAAGGATCTTTTCTCTATAAAATAGTAAAACATTAATCTATAGCCCAGTATGGCAGTGTTTTTCAAAATGTCATTGTGTTACTTTTCCAAACATTCTGTTATACAACAGTTATATTTTCATTTATGTAGACATTTATATGTGTGTTTGCTTTTAAAACGTGGTTTTTTTTATTAATTACACAGGATTGATTTTATATTTTCTTTATTTGGTTCTCAAAGCATCAGGCTTATATCTAATGAAATACATTGCTGCAGTTGTCATCTAATTTGTCATTAGAGGGCGAATTAAATGACTAATCTAAAATCATATAAAGAGATGGAAAGTTTAGTAGGTAAGTTCAGATCATTTTCCTGCTTTTCCATCCTGGAAGGGGCCAGCGCTGCCTTCCATCTGAAGAGCCGTTGCTTCCAGCTGTGGGTCTACTCCACTAGGGGAAACAGCTGCTTTCATGTCCTCACTCAGAGCACAGGAGCATGCTCTACACAGCACTGATACTTTTTATAGTAGTGCACTACAAAACGCTGAGAAGCCAGGGTAACACTTCTCAGAGGGTGGAAGGGAACTGCCATATTACTTTCTTGCTTTTTACTGTTGTAGATTTCAAGGTTGGTCTAGCTTAACCTTAGATTGGTCATCTCATTGTATATTTTTATACTAGGTGCAACAAGGATCTCACTTAATTTTTATTTCCTGTGACAATAAGATTTCCCATAATTTAGTGACGATCTAAGATGCTAAAGATGGATCTGCATTATATATGGATGTGGGGAGTGGATGGACGGTCAGTGGTTGCTGATGACAGTTCCATGTTTGTGTAAACACAGGGTCTGCCCCCAACCCTGTGCCTTTCTTACCCCAATTGAAAAGTTGTTAAGATTACCTATAACATTAAAAATTCAACTAAGTAGGTCAATACATTATATGGAAGCTTAGCAAATGTTTGTTTCACCAGTAACTGAAAATGCCATGTCGTTAAGCAAAAGTGGCAGCTCATGTGGGCACGTTTGATGAATGCATTAGAATACTTCAGTCTAGTATGAGGTTCTCATGCTTTCTCTCTCCTGTTTTTCATTTCCAGTGTTCTATTTAGGTGAGTTTTTAAATTCTGATTTTTCATTTAAGTTTTTCCTCTCCACCTCATGAATAATTACCCCAAACAAAATGTCTCATTGTCTTAGAGAATGTCAAGCTCAGGTGCCTCTCAGATGCTCATTGAACACTTGTTTTACCAAGCTCTTCATATATAAATGTTTATTTTCCCTTTGTTGTTGGTGTCTCCATTTGTTTGAAGTAAGCCTTCTGGGGACGATGGCAGCATTATGTTGCAGTCTTTCATTTGCTGTGTGTTATGTAAAGCTTATATTTTATTTTGCTAGATGAAAAGAAGACGCATTTCTTTAATATGTGATGGTTTTATGTTGTGCTCATGATTTAATTTCCTCCACCCAGCTTAGTAGAATAGTAATATATTCATCTGTAATGTTTTCTCCCTTTATAGGGCCAACGTTGCCTAGACAGAATTCACAGCTACCTGCTCAAGTTCAAAATGGCCCATCCCAAGAAGAGTTGGAAATCCAGAGAAGGTAAATCTATACGTTTACACTTCCTGTTTTCGCAGCAGACCCAAGGGACCACCTGACCACACATTATGTCCTTTAGAAATTGTGACTTTCATTCTATCTGCTTTCTTTGTAAAAAGCATGCTTGTGATACATCTAAAACCATATGTAAGAGATTCAGGGCTTGTTCCCTTCAGTAAGCCTCTTTCTTTTCTCACTATGAGTGTGTGTCCCATGTGCCTACATCTAAAACCATATGTAAGAGATTCAGGGCTTGTTCCCTTCAGTAAGCCTCTTTCTTTTCTCACTATGAGTGTGTGTCCCACGTGCCTCGGCTGCCTTCATTTGCTTTCCATGCTATTTTTTGAAACAGTCTTTCACTGAACCTGGAGCTTGCTGATTCTGCTCCGCCAGATGACTGGAGAGCTCCAGGGATCCCCGGCCCCATGGTTTGGATTATGGGGCATGCGCCATTCCTAGATTTTCTTTTTCAATGTGTGCTGAGGATTGAATTTTAAGTCCTACTGCTTGCATAGGAAGCACTTCGCCAAATGAGCTATCCCCAGCCCCATTAAGTCTTTTGGTTTTTTGAGACAGAATTTCTCTGTATAGCCCTGGCTGTCCTGGAGCTCACTCTGTAGACCAGGCTGGTCTCGAACTCAGAAATCCGCCTGCCTTTGCCTCCCAAGTGCTGGGATTAAAGGCATGCACCACCACTGCCCGGCAAGTCTTATTTTTATACTAAATATCTGTGACCAGTATGCCTTTCCCATGACCAACTTAACTAGAAAGTCAGTGTTAGCTAAGTAAATCTTTAAGGCTCTGATCTCAAGGCTTTATAGGGTTTAGTAGGAGAATACAAGATAATCTGTTTATGGCTCATGTTGTTTAAACAGTGTTAGCAACATTATCTCCATCATTTCAGGACAATCTAGACGTAGGCTTGAAATTATAACAGTTTCATCCTTTCTCCACCTTTTAGCTAAAATCTAGTGCATAATACCTCATCTAGGGGTGGATTTTTCTTAATTAGAATATATACACACACAAGCGCATGTATCGCTTACCATTCCAGTATGGACTATGAAATCATGAAGACGGTTTACATGGGTTGCCGTGATGACTCGGTGGTTAAGAGCCGTGGTTGCTCTTGTAGCCCCCACGTAGCATCTGAAAGCTGTCTGTAGCCTCAGTTCTTGGGGGTCTGGAAGGTTCAGTGCTCTTTTATGCTCCTTGCAGGCACTGTACATATATGATGCACAGACATACATACAGGCAAAACACCCATCCGTACACATAAAATAAAAATAAATAGTTCTTTTTCAGAAAGACAGTTTGACCTGGGCATGATCTCAAAAGCCTTTAATCCCAGCACTCAGGAGACAGAGGCAGGCAGATATCTTGAGTTCAAGGCCAGCCTAGTCTACAGAATGAGTTTTGGGACAGCCAGGGCTACAGAGAGAAACCCTGTCTCGAAAAACCAAAAAAAAAAAAAAAAAAAAAAAAAAAAAAAAAAAAAAAAAAGAAAGAAAGAAAGGAAAAAGAAAAACCATAAATAGGGGGCTGTAGAGATGGCTCAGCAGTTAAGAGCACAGGTTGTTCAAATCCCAGCACTCACATGTCAGTTTACAACTAGCTATAATTCAAGTCGCAGTTGATATTACACCCTCATACAGACATACACGGAGGCAGAACACCAATGTAAATAAAATTAAAATTTTTTTTTACAGAAAGAACATACATAGATGTTAGCAAAGTTTACATCCTACTTTTCTCATCAAAATTCAGTGTTTATTTTATACTTAAAACATACTTCCTTTCTAAATAACCACATTTCTAGTGCTTAATGGCCATATATGGAAGGCAGTAGAGTAAATCTTCTTCTAGTGAAAATTAAATTTACATCCCCAAGATCCTCTTCTTTTTGTACTTACCCATTGTTCATATTAGTCTGTGCTTCAAAGAAGCCCAGTTTAAACCGTCTTCTCGGCCAGGGACAGTGGCACAGACCTGTAACTGTAACCTCCTTCCCTAAGCTGAGGATTCCAGATTCAAGGCTAAATGTAGTATATTTTGATATCTCATTTGCATATTTGTATTTAAACATAAGTACATATTTGTACTAACTTAAGTGTGGGCCAGTGCCTTTAGTATCTGTTTATTTTGAAACCCCATCTCAAAAAATAGTTTCCTTTTTCTACACAGCTTCATAGGAAACGATTAAATATTGTGTTCTGTTAAAGTGAGGGAAGAAATCAAGAGCTGGGTAACATTGTTGGGATTCAAGAAAAGTGGAATTGAACTTGAAAGAAAGAAGCTGGTGCATAGCTCGGGGGCAGCCTGCTTGCCTGAGTCAGGAAGCCCCGGGCTCCTGATGGGTTCCTCTAAAGGAAACCGGAGTAAGGGACCTGAGCATTTGACACGTTTACCCACATGAAGGGGTTGTGTGCCGTTCTGCTGGAGAGCTTGGGGTGGTAGAGGGGGACATATACAGGGTTGACATGGGGAAGAAGAAGGGGGAAGCCGAGGGAAGTGTTAGCACTTAGCATACGAATAGGAAATCCTTGGAAAATAGCTGATGGAAGAGAGCAAGGGATGAAATGCTGCATAGATACTGCTGGAAAAGGGGACTGAAGAGAAAATAGGGAGGTAGTCAGCACGGGAGGGGGCAGGGGCTAGAGTATAGCGCAGGGATAGAGCTCCCGGAGGCCCCGGGTTCAGTTCCCATTGCGGACCACCCAGATGGAGGGAATGAAATCATTTGTCGAGTAGGAAAAGAATAACATGTAAATATGAGAAGTCAGGAATAGATATTTGTAGAGAACTTGCTGTTCAGAACCATGAGATAAATGCAAGAGTGTTTAAACTGCATTGCTTCTGTAGGAAGAAATCAGTAGTGAGCATTGCTAAGACGCTATATAATACTCTTTTAAACTTTTAAACTAGGCATGGGTTTTATGCATTTACTTTTTATTTTAGTCGGGATAAGGTTGTTTGATATTTTAAATATTAAACTTGGTTGACCTAATACCTTTATTATACCATAATACAATATTTTACGTGTGTGTGCGTGTGTGTTTGTGTGTGTGTGTATTTGTGTGTGTTTGTGTGTGTTTGTGTGTGTTTGTGTGTGTGTTTGTGTGTGTGTTTGTGTGTGTGTGTGTGTGTGTGTGAGAGAGAGAGAGAGAGAGAGAGAGAGAGAGAGATCAAATCAGTTCCTGGTTCCTACTCATTAATATTTGGGTTCCTTGGCTGTGATGGGAAAACATATTCTAAGAAGCATGAGTCAGTCCTGTGTTCATCTCAACATAGGAGAAAGTTTAGTTAGCATCTATAAATAGCTTTCAAATCATCGCTGCTCCCTGCAAGTTATAAAGGGGGGAATAAGAGCCCAGCACAGGACTGAGGACCCGCAGTAATGAAGGTGTACCGCACTCCCATTACCCTCCAGAGGCAGGATGGACCAAGAGTCGATCGCATGCTGGTGTAAGTATCGACTCTTGTCTTAGGAGCTTTGTGATATTAAAATTCAACTATCTTTTTTTTCCCATCCAATAGAGAGATAAAATGCCCACATAAGACAATAAAAAGTATACATCTACAGCAGCTGTAGGAGTGCACGCCTTTAATCTCAGCACTTGGGAGACAGAAACGGGCAAGTCTGTGTGAGTTCAAAGCCAGCCGGGGCTTCATAGTGAGACCCTGTCTCAGAACTAAGTTAATTTAAAAAATACTCCTTTTTCTTTCCTGGCATGTCAGCGTTACTCAGTGTTAGCGACCGGAATGCTTTTCCTGGTTTGTTTCCCACTTCATTTTATGAAATTGAAATCTATATCTACCTAAAAACTGCCCTAGGTAAAGGTGAATAATATATGTCTTGATATTTTATTTGTATTTTACATGTTTCACAAGACTGTGTCTTCATAAAAACATAAACTAAACATGTGTTTGTATGTATGTGTTGATTTTGCTGTGGGCCAGTTTTTTTCTTGTTGGGATTGTGGGGGGGGTTGGGGTGTTTTTTTTGTTTTGTTTTTTGTTTTTTTTACATTTGGGGACTTATGTTTTGGAAAAAAATACTTCAGTGATAGAAGAGAACCATATCTTTTATGTTTTCACTTAATATATTTAAAATAATGGCCATAATAGTATTCACTTATATTTGTTTCTAGAAAAGGTATGTAATTGTTTTCTCTGAAGAACATTCAAATTATTGAAAATGTGTATAACTTAAAAAAAAAACAAGCCTATTGGAATTTTCTCAAACCTCAGAATTCAGATGCATGTGCTTTAGCCAAATCTGCAGGGGATTCTACTAACGGGCAGGCGGCAACCGGATGTAACAACCTCTAGAAGGGTTTCTTGCATTTCCTGTTTGCAAGCTGGTAGTGATGATTCTGAGGAAGGCACGGTTTATTTTGGAGACTCCTTAGAAAGATTTGGGAATATCTCACTTTACAGCTTAAAATGTTATAGTCAGACTTGTGAGCCTTTCAACTTAAGTAGGAATTATTCATGCCACCACCAATTTGTAAGTCAGAAAATTTCTGCTTGATAGTATTTTCAATTACATGTACATAGACATCTTTTCAATGAGCAGGCTAAGAGTATTCATTACTTTATCCAAACATCAGTCTCTTGAAAGTGGATCAACTGCATACTTGAGTTATCTAACAGCAAACTGGGAAATAGTCTTTGACGTCCTGCTTTTTTCTTTAGTACACATTCTATCTCTTATTGACTGGGAGCCTTTAAGATTATTTTGACTCAAAAAAAAAAGATTATTTTGACATGTGGGACAGTCAGTACCTTCTAGTTATAAATTATTCTAGTTTCAATACTGCTTCCAGCCTCATCGATGCCTAGCTTACTTATAATGACTACCGAACGTTACTTATTCTTGTGTTTTGAGAAACAGATGTAACGCTCCTTCTTCTCCTCTTCCCCCTTCCCCTCCTCCTCTTCCCCTTCTTCCTCCTCTTCCTCCTCTTCCTCCTTCCCCTCTTCTTCCTCCTCCTCCTCCTCCCCTTCCTCTTCCTCCTTCCCCTCCTCTTCTTCCTCCTCTGCTTCCCCTTCCTCTTCCTCCTCTTATTACTCCTCCTTCTCCTCCTCCTCCTCTTCTTCTTCTTCTTCTTCCTCCTCTTCCTCTTCCTCCTTCCCCTCCTCCTCCCCTTTCTCTTCCTCCTCTTCCTCTTATTCCTCCTCCTCTTCCTCTTCTTCCTCCTCCTCCTCCTCCTCCTCCTCTTTCTTTTTAAATGCCCAGCAATTAGAATGGAATGAATTGCAGCAGAATGCCATGTAGCTCAGCTGTGGACAGTGATTCTATAATGTTAGTGTAACCCTGACATTGATCTTCCTATGGCTATATATGTGAGTATATAGTGAGCCTGGTTATGGAAGGCTTTTGCCATTAGACAAGGGATATCCAAAGTTAAGACACAAGAATCAGCTAAAATAGGAAATAGATGGGGAAATGTTAAGGCAGTAAGCTAATGGTTTGTTGTGTTGTAAATTATGTATATTCTCTATATTCCTTTATATGAATGAAAAGAGACACAGAAGAACAACATGTAAATATCCTAAAACTTAATCCCCCTGCCCCCAAATAGTAGTGGGCCCTTTTCCTTTTCATGTGTGTAGGTGTTTTGCCTGAAGGCCAGTATTGGGTGTTGGATCTTCTAAAACTGGAGTTACAGACCGTGGTGAACCACTGTGTGGGTGCTGAGAATCAAACCCAGGTCCTCTTTAGAGCAGCCAGTACTCTTTGGGGTTTTTGTTTGGTTTTTGTTTGTTTGTTTGTTTGGGGTTTTTTTGGTTGGTTGGTTGGTTGGGTTGTGTGTGTGTGTGTGTGTGTGTGTGCGCATAAGCACACTGATGGCTATCCCTCAGAACTGTGGTAGCTCCTAAGTCATCCGTAGTGTAGTAGATGTACACTGAAAGTCCGATTTCATTAGGAGCCCGTTTGTGAACCACTCAGAAGCCGCGCTGCAGTCAAGTGGCTTCCTTCCTCATAGCCGTCAGTCTGTGCTGGGGCAGCGTATAGAGAAAAAGCTGTGAGTAAACAATTGAGTAAGAGCAGTAAACAATTCATGCGAAGGCTGGGGTTTTCCTTGCTTTTATAGCCAGCTCAGACAGGTGAAAGTTCTTTCTCCAATATTTTACTGATTTTTTTGATAATTCTGAGAAGCAAAAGGAAGCTGACACTCTTTTCTGTAGCTCTCGGAGCCCAGCTAGATGGTTAGTCTAAATTTTTCTGAGTGATCATTAATACTACAGTTATGGGCTACTATAAATTTTAAAGAGCTTTTATTATCTTCTTGTTTGTTTGTTTGTTTTGGTTTTTCGAGACAGGGTTTCTCGATTCATATGTTAAGAATCTTAGGAATTATGTGCCTGTCCGCCTAGAACCTGTGATCCTGTAGAAGCAGTTGGAGGAGGTTTCAAGGGTTAAGATAAATGCTTAAAGGTTTATTTATTTTATTTTATTTGAATACACTGTAGCTGTCTTCAGACACGCCAGAAGAAGGCATCAGATCCCATCACAGGTGGTTGTGAGCCATCAGGTGGTTCCTGGGTATTGAACTCAGGACCTCTGGAGGAGCAGCCAGGGAGTGCGCTTAGCCCCTGAGCCACCTCTCCAGCCCCCAAGATAAATGTTTATTGTAATATTAATAATAATAATATTAGGGTAAGTTATATCCTATACTGGAGACTGCTTAAACTCAAGAGCTAAGCAGTGGTGTTGACATGTTCGTGGGAATTAAAGATGCCAGACTAAGGGTTTAAAGGAGTTTTTCCAGTGTGTTTTGTATCAGAAAAAGCAGATTTCAGAGTCGTGGTGAGATGGTACTGATTTACTTGAATTTTAAAGTTTAGTGTATGTTATTATAAGGCAAAGGCCTACACATATGTACCAAATAACTATAGTTACCTATAGATACAAAGTTTTGGTCATTTATAGTTTATTTCTTACTTAACTGGGTTTATTTTCAATTCAGTAAATGTTTATTTAGCTGTAGCTATGATCTTTGTGTTTTTTGAAATAACTCGTGCAGCTAAAACGTTTCATTTTTTAAGAAAAGATTACTTTGGGCTGGAGAGGTGGTTCAGCGGTTAAGAGCACCGACTGTTCTTCCCTGAGTCCTGAGTTCAATTCCCAGCAACCACATGGTGGCTCACAACCATCTGCAATGAGATTTGATGCCCTCTTCTGGTGTGTCTGAAGACAGCAACAGCATACTCAAATACATAAAATAAATAAATCTTTAAAAAAAAGATTACTTCGTTTTATAATTATTTCATCATCAGATTAATATAATGACTTGGTTATCAGAGTGGTAGGTTTATTTGCAACTCTCTAGTCTCACAAATTGTGATTGAGCCCATTGGTGGGGGAAAACAAATTTTTTATATTCTGTATATGCAGATTTTATATATTTGTAAGGAAGCCTTCCTTCGTGGGGAAGTGGTGACAACGGGTTCTGCGTCTATCTGAATCAGACGCGAAGTGAACATCCTCTCACAGTAGTGATGTATAGCCATAAATGCATATTTTTATTCATCCAGTGTTTCATTTCAGGCAACTGCAAGAACAGCAGCGACAGAAGGAGCTGGAGAGGGAAAGAATGGAGAGGGAAAGGTTGGAGAGAGAACGACTAGAACGAGAGAGGCTAGAGAGGGAGCGCCTGGAACAAGAGCAGCTGGAGCGGCAGCGGCAGGAAAGGGAGCACGTGGAGCGCCTGGAGAGGGAGAGGCTGGAGCGCCTGGAGAGGGAGAGGCAGGAGCGAGAGCGGGAGCGCGAGCGAGAGCGCCTGGAGCAGCTGGAGCGGGAGCAAGTGGAGTGGGAGCGAGAGCGCAGAATGTCCAATGCTGGTAAGGAGTCTGGGACGCTGGGACAGGCACGCGCGCCTCCCACAGCCGAGCTGGGCCAGCTCTGCGCGAGGCTGTCATGCGCAGTGCTTGGGGATAAGCGGTACAGTTTGTAGTTAGGATAAATGCTCAACAATTACTGTTTCAGTGTTTCTTTTATTGCTTAGAAACTACAAGGAAGCTCTTGGGGGATTTTTAGTCTGTCGTTTTAATTTTTCTTGCCACCCTAAAATTCAGCTATAAAGTGTGAATGTGTTTTTATGTAAAAAAAAAATTTTTTTTTTATAATGATCTTGGAAGATATTTCCCTTGTGGCGTTGCTTAAAATTGTCACACACACTGTCTGACACACACGTACGGCAAGAAGTTAGCTTGGTTATAGTTAGATTTCTGCAGGAAAAATTAAAATAGATGAAGATATTCTCTCAAAAATAACCAATTTTTTTTTCTGGTATGGTGAAGAAAAGCACAGTCTGATGGAATTTATAGTGTCATAGAGAATTATGATAAAGTAAACATTTAAGGTGGTTAATATTTATCGAAGAATTTTATTCTTGAGCTACATTAGAAGCCAGTGCGGGTTCAGTATTGGTTAATTCATTGTTCTTAACTGCATAACTGTCTGGAGTTACGCTAAGAAGATAAAAATGTCCACAAATGAGCACTGAGTTGGGCGTTCCTTTCCCGTTGTAGTAGACATTTTGACAGATTTGAAACCACAACTCAGCTTATTGTGCTGTTTGTAATAATTTTGATGCTGTTTTTAGTGGACTAAGTAGTAAACGCTAAGACTGTTACTGTCCTTTTCTTATAGAGGATAAGTTGTTATTAATCCACATATTTAAAAGATCTAATTTCATACTCTTTCGGGTTTCGAAAATGTGCTTACAAGTTTAAGTTCTCTCCGGTGGAGACAGTTATTTGCCTAATTCTCAGGTGCTAACTGTAATCCACGTTTATACGTTTTTGTGCGGATTGCTGGTTTCTGTGGCTTCACTAGCTGCCTTTTTCTCTCTCCCTTTTTATCCTATCTTTTGCCGCTGCTTTCCACCTTATGTCCAGCTCCATCTTCAGACAGCTCCCTGTATAACGCTCCACTTCCTGAGTATTCCAGCTGCCAGCCTCCTTCAGCACCTCCTCCATCATATGCTAAAGTCATCTCAGCTCCGGTGTCAGACGCCACTCCTGACTATGCTGTGGTTACTGCCTTGCCACCTACTTCCACACCCCCTACACCACCACTGCGACACGCAGGGACACGTTTTGCAACTTCTCTAGGTTCAGCCTTCCACCCTGTTCTTCCCCATTACGCCACAGTTCCTCGTCCTCTGAACAAAACCTCTCGACCTTCTTCTCCTGTGAACACACCTTCTTCTCAGCCTCCGGCTGCGAAGTCCTGTGCCTGGCCTACTTCCAATTTCTCGCCCCTCCCTCCATCTCCTCCGATCATGATTAGCAGCCCCCCTGGCAAAGCTGCTGGCCCACGGCCTGTCCTTCCCGTCTGTGTCTCCTCTCCTGTGCCCCAAATGCCTCCGTCACCAACAGCACCCAATGGGTCGCTAGACTCTGTTACATACCCAGTGTCTCCACCGCCTACCTCAGGGCCAGCAGCGCCACCTCCGCCGCCACCGCCACCGCCACCGCCGCCGCCACCACCACCGCCGCCACAGCCGCTGCCTCCCCTCGCCTCACTCTCACACTGTGGATCACAGGCTTCTCCTCCTCCTCCAGGCACCCCTCTTGCCTCAACTCCCTCATCCAAGCCCAGTGTTCTCCCTTCTCCCTCTACAGCTGCCCCTGCCTCTGTGGAGACCCCTCTAAATCCTGAGCTGGGAGACTCCTCTGCTTCCGAGCCAGGCTTGCAGGCAGCCTCTCAGCCGGCCGAGACGCCCACCCCGCAGGGTAAGGTTTCACTACTGCTGGTCTTACAGAGTAGTGCATAGCAACCGCTTCGCTTCGACTGCCTACAAGAGTGCATCCGATCGATGGTTTTAGTAATCGAGCATCTCCGTGCCAAAGTATTAACATGGGGTTTTTATTTAGAAAATTAGAATGAAGAATTTTTTTTTAAATTCTGGTCTTTCACTATATATAGGGATTTGGTATGGGAGCCGTCCATATTAAACTTAAGTTCTTAGATCATTTGCAGTAAGCATTGTATTGTAGAAGGTGCTTTCCAATATTTAGGGACCCCCCAATGCTTAGACATTCCTTTTAAACTTCACTAGGAGAACTTGACTGTTTCATCTTCCGTGGGGCAAATATGAGATATTTTCCTTGAAACATGGAGATCTGATAAATAGATAAATCGTCCCTGAGTTTTCCCTGGAGCACTTCTGCCCTAAGACCCCTTTTTCATTTCGTTGAACTCTGTGTAGTAGACCTTTAGGGTAGGTAGGTAGCCTCAGGCCCTTTGCAGAAGGTAGAGGGTTGGCAGGCTTGGTGTATCCCCCAGAGGATTCCACTGCAAGTGTTGGTATAAAGGCAAGCAAGATCCTTGAAGGGTTTCGGCAGACATGGGGGCCGTGATGTGGGGCAGCAGGGAAGGGGCCGTGTGGCAGTAGGTGTAGCCTGCGTCCAGAATGATGGAAGCTCTTATGTCAGTAAGAAGGTGCATGGAACCCTGCTTTTTGTTGTTGTTTATAAGTATAGGATGTAGAGAGGATGCTGAAAACAAATCCATGCTTATAGAAACAATGTTATAAGCTGGATGGATTTAAACATACCTCTTTTGTTTTGATGCTATCTTACTAGATTTCTGTAAAAAGTGAATAAAAATCTAGTATGTGTAATTTAATATCTTTCTGATTGACATCTGAACAAGAGACACTCCCAGGCTGAAAAGGCTAAATGCCCTCCTACTGTTGCTCTCAGAACAGTCTGCAGGAAGGGACAGCTCACCTTCAGCCCTTCGTTGTTCTGTGTGTATTCCTTGTCAAGCCTCAGAGGTGATAGCTCGCTTACTTTACAGAAACAAAAATTAGCCCTGTTAAGCCTTAAGTAAATACTTACTAATTTGGTGTTTTTAATTTTAAGTAAGTTCTTTACTCTGTATTTTTTTTTACAATATTTAAATACTTCCTATATATCTACCTTGAGGGCCAGAATAGCTTTATATTTAAATTCTTTCCTGGGGGTGGGGGCGGTTTCGAGACAGGGTTTCTCTGTATTGCCCTGGCTGTCCCAGAACTCATTCTGTAGATCAGGCTGGCCTCGAACTCAGAAATCTGCCTGCCTCTGCCTCCCAAGTGCTGGGACTAAAGGCGTGCACCACCACTGCCCGGCTATATTTAAATTCTTAATTCTCTGTTAGTTTGAGGTTTTACCTGATATTAGTTTATCTTATTTCTTTGGTAATTCGTAATTCAGGATACATGTAGAATCATTTTAAGATACTAAAATCTGAGACCCACTTCTCTAAGGTTTTCATCTTGTCTGTCTGTAATCCAATAACATTTGTCCCCCATAGTAAGGTTTAGGATTATCCCAGGTCTGTTATCTCAGGCAGTTCTAACTGCCAGTGTGTGTGTGTGTGTGTGTGTGTGTGTGTGTGTGTGTGTGTGTGTGTGTGTGTGTGTGTAAAACACTGCATAGTTTTCTAGATTTGTACAAACATTTGTCTTCAAATCCCTGGAGGGAGGGACTCATTAGTTTTATTATAAAAAGTTTAATATTAAATGGTTGTATGTGCACTTTGGCTTTCAATTCTAGTAACTTTAGTTAGAAACTAGTATTATGTATTAAGTCATGACAAATTGTTTTGTTAAATGCAGTGTCTGAGTCACTTAATTGAGGATAGCATTCTATATATGTGCCCATGTAAACTACAGTGATTTAGCTCTGCCATTCATGACTGTTAACTTTTCTTTCTCTCAGGCCTTGTCTCGGGACCACCTGCACCTCCGCCACCACCCCCACTCCCATCAGGCCCTGCCTACGCCTCAACACTTCCTCCTCCTCCAGGACCCCCTCCACCACCTCCACTGCCATCCACTGGGCCTCCTCCTCCACCCCCTCCACCACCCCCTCTTCCTAATCAAGCTCCTCCCCCTCCTCCCCCACCTCCTGCTCCTCCCCTCCCTGCATCTGGAATTTTCTCTGGATCCACATCAGAAGACAATCGCCCTTTAACTGGACTTGCAGCTGCAATTGCAGGAGCAAAACTTAGGAAAGTGTCCCGGGTAAATTACCAAATTACTGACCTTTTAAATGTGTGTCTTATTGTGTCTGAATGTCTAAAATACTGAAATTACTGTGTTATGCTGGTATAAACACTGGCTTTAACTTGATTAATTAAAAACTAGCATAATTTAAAATTTTAGAGAAGTTTGGTGTGAGGAGTTTCTGAGACCCCATCAGCTCGAGGCTTATCAGTTGACGTTTGACTGACATTTGCCTTTTGTCCACGTTGCGAGTATATATCCTTTACTACACCTCAGTGTAAATTTGGAGAGAGTAGCGAATGATTTTTACACCATGTTTTTTTCTGGTTCAAGATCGTTTGTTAAATTTAGTTGTAATGTCTCTTATTTTAATCAGTGACAGTGGTTCAATTTCTACCACCTTTAAAAACAGTGACAGTTGTTTATTAAAATTATTTTTCAGTTTGGTTTGTCACATTTTCCCCTCAATATTAGATTTAAATTATATGTTTGAGTTGAGGAGAAACCATGTCAAAGATTTTATCTTTCTCAATGTATCGTATGGCCAAATACTGTTTCATCCCATTGTTGGTGATCGTAACTTTGATAGAATTCTCACTGATATATGAAGTCTATGTTATTCACTCTATTGGCTCTTCAAATTAAAAAAAAAAAAATAGTTTCGGACTATCAATAGCAACATGTTCTGTGTTGAATATGTTGGTAAACATTATTATCTACATAGGAAATTATGTGTGTGTGTGTTCTCATTAAGGTGGAGGACGGCTCCTTCCCAAGTGGAGGGAATTCTGTGAGTGTGAGCTTGGCCTCATCCAAAACAGATGCTGGTCGTGGGAACGGACCCCTTCCCCTAGGGGGGAGTGGCTTAATGGAAGAAATGAGCGCCCTGCTGGCCAGGAGGTAAGGGGTTTACTGGGACATGCGTGTCCAGACTCGGAAAGGTTTTGATGAGTTTGTCCTCTTCCTTTTTAGATCAAGAGTCGATAGGTGATAGCCAGAGGTAGGTAGTAGGTAGGTGATATAAAATTTTCAATGGATTTGCCTTTGCAGGAGAAGAATTGCTGAGAAGGGATCAACAATAGAAACAGAACAAAAGGAAGACAGAAGTGTGAGTGGACCTAAAATCTCTCTCTCTCTCAAGCGGTGGAACTCAAGCCTAGCTCGTTCAGAAACGCATGCGAAGATTACTTAATCTGAACTTAATGTCTGATCTTATGTTTGCTTATTTTATTTCTAACTACACCGCCAGTAAAAATGGCTTGAGTGTTATGTGTTAAATCGGATTCTCATTCTTAGTGAGTTGAGTTGAATCTGAGGAGGTGTGGGGAAATTTGAAGTTCAAACCCATCAAAGTTAACTTATTCTTAGACCCACCTTTAAGGGGGTGAAGGAATTCTTACAGATTTCCTAATATGTTGGGTTTCTCAATTTCTTTGTGCTATGTCAGATTAAAGGACTCCACAGTCTGCATTCTGCGCGTTAGCGTTACGGCCCTGTACTTACTAGCTAGGCCCCGTAGGACGATGCCCCTTACACCTGCTCCTCGTTTCAGCCGGGCACACTTTTATCTGTTCTCTCTGTTGTTGTTGAACATAGGGTTTAGTAGTTTTCTCTGCCATCTATCTGGCCTCCTCATAGCATTACTCAGATCTGTCCCATCAGGTTCCTAGGGGTGACCAGGACAGGCGCTTAGAATTTAGAGAGAAAGCGCTTTGGGAAGGTAGCGGGGGAAAGCAGAGTGTGGAAAGGTGGATGACAGAGGACCTGGGAAGAGAGCTGTACTTTCCAGTGAATGTGACGCTAATGTGACTCTTTATGTATATTTAGGAAGATGCAGAGCCTATAACTTCTAAGGCCCCAGCAACAAGTACACCTGGTAAGTTCAGGAGAAAATGATCCCTAAGTGCTAATTCTCTCTAATTAAAAAGTCCCAAGCCGGGCGGTGGTGGCGCACGCCTTTAATCCCAGCACTTGGGAGGCCGGGGCAGGTGGATTTCTGAGTTCGAGGCCAGCCTGGTCTACAGAGTGAGTTCCAGGACAGCCAGAGCTATACAGAGAAACCCTGTCTCAAAAACGGGGAAAAAAAAAAAGTCCCTTTTCCTCTGTTGGGATCAAGTGACTGCTTGGTCACTAAAATGTTAAAGTGCTTTGTGTATAGATGAAGGCACTGACCTTTCTTCTGCCTTTTGTGATCTTATAAATCAGTGCTTTGCTTCCTGACACTAAAATCTGCTAAAACAGAACATTTTGTTTGTGCTGTCTAGGAAAATATCATTTTGTGTGTGTGTGTGTGTGTGTGCGCGCGCGCGCACGAGCACTTATTGTTATACACTTGAGAATATTCATTATTACAGGAAACTATTTAAAATAGTTCTTTTTTTTTTTTTTTTAATTTTTTTGAAAGAATTATTTATTTTATGTATATGAGTACACTGTCTTCAGACACACCCAAAGAGGGCTCAGATCTCATTGCAGATGGTTGTGAGCCACCATGTGGTTGCTGGGAACTGAACATGTCGTGTCTAGGGGATGCGCTCTTGTAAATGTGTGACGTTTATTTGCCAGTTGTAATTATCATCTCGGACGCTTACTACTAAGTTCACCCTTCCTAGTTCTTTCTGAACTCTGGCTGGCGGCTTCACCTCAGCCGTTCTGGCTCAAAACTTCTGTCCAAGCTGACTGATTCAGACTGGCTTCTTTTGTCTTCTCACTGAATCTCTCTGCTTGGCCTCAAACTAACTCTGGCAATTTGTTCTAATCTTCTGGCTCCTTCTCATTCTCTGGCTTATTCTGTCTTCATCTACAACCTGTCTCTGCAAAACTGTCTCAATAAAACTGACTCCCTGTCCATCCATCCATCCATCCATCCATCCATCCATCCATCCGAGCTGCTCTCCTAAGTCTCCTTTCTTTCCTATGCTGTTCTTGTGAGTCCTAAAAGTCTTCTACACTGTCTAGCATTAGGCCTGGTCCTTTGGCTCTTAGAAGCTTCCCACTCTGTGATCTGTGATGTTCCTGAACTTTAGATGTAAGAGTTACATTGCAGATAAACAAATTGGGGTTGGCACACAGTCCGTCATTTATTCTGCCCAGTTGTGGATCTTAACAATAGTCTCCATCTGTTGCCAAAAAAAAAAA
>NW_022196891.1:78879663-78899750 GCF_008632895.1 Mastomys coucha | reverse complement strand
AAAAAAAAAAAAGATGAGAGTCATATTTATCTGAGGCTATAAAGACAAGTATTTAATATAGTTCGAAATTATATTAACTTAGGAAAATGACAGTAGTAGGTTTTCCACTCAGGTCATTTTCCCACTCAAAAAACTCTTAAGCACAAAAACTCATGAGATGGTAACTGGGAATAATCACCCCGTCCAGTGGGCTATCTTTGAAGGAAATGGTGCTGCGTTAGACACTGCAGAGTGTTTGGGTTGGCTGTGTTCCTCAGAGAAGAGACACCCTACCCTCTGCTTCCACGGGGCTGAGTGGATGAACAAAGAGGTGTTAAAAGGGGCTTCTCCCTAATTGAGATTTTGTACCACTTCTACCAACTTGTTCCCTGCTTACACCCTTCTACCCGCGTCATCTCTGATAACATTGGCTCTCTGGTCCCCCTCCCCCTTGCTGCTATATTTCCCTTCCATTATTACTTAGGTTCGTGTGGTAGTTGTATTCTTTTTATTCCATCCATCTTGTCTGTGCTCTGGTTTTTCTTTTTTTGATGTTCTCTTGCTAGCTCTAGAGCCTGCCATTCCTGTGTTCACTGACAGAATGCGTTAGCTATTCCCACACAAAAGGAAAAACGAAATGATGATAAAGTACAGGAAGATCAATGGCAACCCTACGGTTCTTCCCTTAGACGCCTGTCAACAGCAATCCAGAGCCCAAAGCAGGGCTTCAGAGCAGCTTAAATTTAGTTTTGCATACATTTTTGAAGAGACTATAAAGCCACCTGGGGAGACATTAGAAGATGAAACAAAGTTCTTATATAAAACTATACAGTGACATGTGACTTGTATATAGACTTGATTTGAATGTGACTCAAATGCTACTCCTTGTGACAGAGATTCGCTTTTGTCTCAGGTTATCCAGTCAGGTCAATGATAGAGAGCATGAGTAAATCAACCAAATTAGAGAATCACAGTTGAGAGCACCGTAGGTAGG
Organism: Mastomys coucha; assembly: GCF_008632895.1. Taxonomy (NCBI): domain Eukaryota; kingdom Metazoa; phylum Chordata; class Mammalia; order Rodentia; family Muridae; genus Mastomys; species Mastomys coucha. Next base: position 78,898,777 of record NW_022196891.1, on the reverse strand, counting down.
CCCATCATTAGACAGTGTCTCCTGAGCCTCAAGAATTGACTGACTTGTCACATTTATTTGGAGCTGTTTTCGCTAAGAGGGCGAACAGAAACACATCATAGATTATGTTTTTTATTTACTGTTGGCACAGAAAAGTTTAGTCTGTTTGAATTTATTAGATTTTAGTATAAATTATACTAATTTCTTTATCATGTTTATTACCATTTATCATTTGGATTATGGAACTGTAATATTTTAGATTTTATAATATATGGGTGTTTTCTTCTTGCTATTTTCCTGTTCTTCCCTCTTCCTCCCTCCCCCCGCCCCCCGGTTGTTGTTTGGCAGTGTTTTTTTGTGTGTGTTTGGCCTTCCTAGAGCTCACTTTGTAGACCAGGCTAGCCTTGAACTCGGATCCACCTGCCCCTGCCTCCTGAGCCTAGGTCTATAAAGGCGTGTGCCGCTGCCGTCACCACCACCTGGCTTTGTTTTGATTTTTTTTTTTTTTTTTTTTTTTTAAGACAGAGTCTCACTGTGTAGTCTTGGCTGCCTGAAACGCAGTATGAAGACCAGGCTAGCCTCAAACTCATAGCACTCTGCCTGCCTCTGCCTCCCACACTTCTGCTTTAAGTTCCCCAGTACTACAGTTTAGAATTCTCACTTCGTAGAGGTTTTGGGGTTGTTTTATTCGTATTACTGCCGTGTGTATAGAGTGATGGTACTATTATGTCTTGTTTCATAACGATTCTGGAAGGATCTGAGACGTGTTTAACCACACTTGTTTCTTATTTTTGAAGAACCAACCAGAAAACCTTGGGAAAGAACAAACACAATGAATGGCAGTAAGTCACCTGTCATCTCCAGGTATTGACTTTCGTTTCTAAGTTTTATGTTACGTGTGTGTCTAAGAAGAAGCTAAGTATTCATATTCAAGAGCACTGTATTCCTATATTGAACAGCTACTGAGTTCATGATATTTTTGCTACTCCAGCTTATCTGATAAATTCTACACATACATTTGTTAACCACATTGACTGATATTTTAGGAGAGTTTCATCCCTTTTAATTTGTTTATTTTTAAAATTCAAATTAAAAGGAAAACCAGTGCAGCAAATAGTAAAATACACCTATCACTGAAACTTAACAAGTAGTTACGTGTCTTAGAGCGTTGCATCTATATGTTTTCTCTCTTACTAGTTTGAAAGAAACTTGCAAGTAAATTGTGTTTGACCCTAAATCCTTTGACAATTCCCCAAAGAAGCAAGGCTATCTGCAACATAACCAGAGTAGAATTACTGCCCCATGGTAATTTAATATTGAACAATTACGAAAATCTGATACAGTAATACAATAATGTCCCTTTAGTCCCTACATAGTTTTAAAAATTGGAATTTTAGAAGAAAAATTTATGCTTTATATTGGAAAATCAGCTAGATATTATAGAGAATGCAAGAGAGCAAACAAGAATTTGCTGTATCTTAGTCCAGTTTTCTAAGTGTGGACTGGAGAAATGGCTTAGTGGTTGTTCTGGCAGATCCAGGTTGAGTTCCTGTACCTATATAGCAGCCAACAACCATCCTGCCACTCCAGTTCCTGGGCGATCAAATGCTGTTTTCTTTCTGGTCTACGAAGGTACTGCATACACTTGCAGGCAAAACACCCGTTTGCATATTATTTAAAAAGTAAACAATCTAGATGTGGCATTCCGTGCACACTTTTTACTCTTAGTGTTCAGAGGCCAACCTGGACTACGTAGAGAGACCCTGTTTCAAAAAAATCAGTCAGTCGAGAGCGTGTCTCAAATATACAGAGCAGTCACCCACCTCTGGCCTCCACATCCACACGCACACATCCACACACACCACAGAAAAGGAAAGGCAGGTTGGAGGTGCGGCTCAGTTGGTAGACCGCTTACCTAACGTACAGAAAGCCCTGCTGTGTTCAATATCCAGCTCTGTTTCAACTGGGCATGGTGTCACATGCCTGTAATCCAGTACTGAGGTGCAGGGATTGGGGTTGAGACAGGAGACAGGTCAAGCTCATCCTCATCCACACGCAGGTTGAGCCAGTCTGGCCTGCATGAAAGAAGGAAAAGATAGTCTTGGAGTTCTCTGTAGCAAGAACATTGTGATGAAAAGGCTTTAAGATGAGGGATAGTTCTGTGGTTTTCAGTCAAAATTGACTGCCACTTATTCTTGATGGGAGAAAATGTTCTTTCCGTGCTCGTGAATGCGTAGTCTGTTGGTTTGATAGTCATCGGATTGCAATGTCTCTGTTTGCGCTCTGATCCCTGGTAAGTGGGTAGCTGCAGCCTACAGAAGTCGCCATTGTGTCCTTATGTAAATTAGTTTCAGAATACTCCTTTACATTTGGTAAAGTAGATATTTTAAGGATAATTAACACCAGTTTTGTTTTTGTTTTGCTTGCTATATAACTATAAATCAGTAGCATCTTGGGAATTATTTTTTCAAGTTCTACTGTATACCCTTTAAATGATTTTTCCCCTTCGTAGACGGGATTCTCCAAGGAAAAATCAGATTGTTTTTGACAACAGGTCCTATGATTCATTACACAGGTATCATCCTGCTGTGACTTTGTGATTTCCGACTTTTCAGTGACATGTCCAGCATAGGGCTGAGCTTTTTCTACCTGGATTGGTAATCACCACAAGGGAGACATTTAGGTTTTTTTCTGTGTTAGCTATAGTTTGACACTTTAAGTAGAACCCTGCTATCGTTTGATAGTCGGATTCATGAGAGCCGGCACGAGGAGGCAAACCATCCTACATTGTCCAGTTGGGAGCTTCAGCATTTTCCTGAAGGCTGTTATCATGATTGTGTGACAGGGCTTTTTAAAAACAGAATTAAAGGTCCTGTGCTGGTTTTTCTAGAACACAGGATAGAATTGTAGCCATAGGGAAGCTCTTAGAATACAGTCCCTGTTTCCTTGATGTAGTACAATGAGTGTCTCTAACAGTGACATCCTGAGCACATTGTTCCTAAATCAACTCAGACCTCAGAATGTTAAACATACAGGTATGGGAGTGGGGCTGAGTGGTCAGCCATGTCCTTAGCACACATATGGCTCTGGGTTCAATCGTAAGCATTGCCCCCAACACCTAATGGGCTGGTGGCCAGGATCAATCATCTCCTTCTTTTCTTTCTTTCTTTTTTTTTTTTTAAGATTTATTTATTATTATATATAAGTACACTGTAGCTGTCTTCAGACACTCCAGAAGAGGGCGTCAGATCTCATTTTGGATGGTTGTGAGCCACCATGTGGTTGCTGGGATTTGAACTCAGGACCTTTGGAAGAGCAGTCAGTGCTCTTACCCACTGAGCCATCTCACCAGCCCTCCTTCTTTCTTAATTGAAAAAAAAGGCATTTTTTTTTTAAAAAACAGTCTGCAGATGCTTTTCAGCTACTTGCAGAATTAATGTGAAAGAGTAGGAAGTTAAATATTGTGGCATCGTAATTTTATAAGCAGATTGTCTAGGTAGTGCTCTCTTAAAGCTAAAAACAAAAAACAAACAAAACACGTGTAGCCAGGTGGCGCACGCCTCTAATCCCAGCACTCAGGAGGCAGAGACAGGTGGATCTCTGAGTCTACAGAGTGAGTTCAGGGACAGCCAGAAACCCTGCATTGAAAAACCAAGAGGGGGAAGAAAAGGAAAGAAAAGGGGGGGGGGGGAACACATGTATTTAAACATGGAATAAACTTGGGTTTTATTCTCAAGGTGAATAGAAAGTAACATAAAGGTACTTGTGTAACGTAAAAAGTTACATAAGGCAAAAAGTAACCCGACATAAAGATGGACATGGTAGCATGTGCCTGTGATCTCAGGATGCTACTAACGCAGGGCTATGAAGTAAGGGTAGGTAGCCTGGACTAGCCTGGACTACATAGTGAGACCTTGTCTCAGATAAATGATTGAATACATAAACCACTGAAATATGTGTATTTTATTAGAAGTATATTAATGTATGCCAGGCACATGGGATATTCTTTAATTCTAGTGTTCTGGAGTCAGAACCAGGATCTCTGTGGGTTTGAGGCCAGCCTGATCTACATAGAGAGTCTCAAGGCATCCAGGGCTACCTAGAGAGATGTATTCAAAAAAGAAAAAAAAAAGAGAGGAAGGAAGGAAGAGAGAAATGTTATAATTTTTTAATGCACATCAGACAATACACATCCTGTTTTATACACAATTACTGAAAACATGAATTAAGTAGTCTGTAGAGAGGCTGTCTGTGTCAGTAAGTAGATCTATAATTGGACTCTAATCAAATTCCTATTTGCTAAAATTTCTTTTATGCCACTGGCAACCAAAATATTTGGCAGGTTTATTTTGCTGACTAGTTAATTTCCCATAAATGCCCAGCCTTTTTTATTTGTCTCTTTGAAGTAGGCTAATTGTTCTGAGCAAAAGGTTTGTTAGGGAAAACCTACTGGAACATAAAGAGAAAAACCAGCAAAATCTTCTCAGTCACGTCACTGCTACCCACACCTGGTGCCAGGATAACGTTCCTTTTAAAAAAAGAAAAAAGAAAAGAAAGTGGTGATTGCTTCCTTCCTTCAGTATGAAAAGTTCCCCCCGAGTCAGTCTGCTGGTGCTGGTGCTGGTGCTGGTGGTGGTGGTGGTGGTGTGGTGGTGAAGGTGGTGAAGGTGGTAGTGGTGGTGGATTGCATGGTAGCATGAATTAATTTTTTTAAATTGCATGTTTGCACAATTGTTTATTAACATTTTAAACTGTTTAATAAATACAGATATGTTTATATACAATAGCATATTTCTTCATTAAGTAGCAGATTGTACCTATTGGTTTGAATGTCAGAAATATTCATTATATATCTTGGGGGAGGGAATCACTAATTGATCTCAGATAGGAAAAATAAAAGCAGATTATTAACAATTTAATTCTGGAAAGCAGAAATAATTAACAAGTATAAAATGCAGTGTGCCAACCCTCAAAAATATTTACTGCACCTGACTGTTACTGTATAAGCAGATACCTCATAAGTTAAAATTGGTAGCTTATTCTTGTTCCATAATAAGCTTTCTAAGCAATAATATGTTTTGATATTAAAGCAGATTAACTAAGTATTTCATCTTCATGAACAATACCTTTGGGTTAGGAGTATCTTATGTGAATTATAAAATACAGCTTTATAGCAAGTTACATATGTTGGGACTTAATGCAGAAACATTTCTAATGTTGGTGCTGTGCAAAATTGAAATACATGGTTGACTAATGGTTTATAAGAATGGTTACTGTTCTAAACCAGAAAATGGAGAAGTGAGTGACTGAAGCTCCAGGTTTCCTACTGAGGGTTTTCTCTTATTTCCAGGATTGGAGAGGGAGCCATGACTGATTTATTTTTGGTGATGGAACTTATCAAATATGCCTAATCCCTAACACTTATTTTACTATGTAAAAATTTTAATAAAAGCTAAATTTTTGAAAGTTCAATTGTAATTGACAGACAGCTTCTGTCTTAGAATTTCCCATTTTTTGTTTTTATTTATTCCATTTTCTTTCTTCTTCTTCTTCAAAGCCGAGTGCACTTATAGACTTACAGGGACTTAGAGTGAATTGGATATAAACATGCTTCTAGCCCAATAGTCAGTTCTCAGCTTTTTGTCTAAATACTTAAAATGGAAATTAGGCTTATGAAATTATTTCTTCCTAGAAACTGTGGCTCAGAACTTACAGACTGGCCTTCGTTAAATATTCTTTCCCTTTATTGATTTGCTTGCTATTTAAAACATGACTGTATGGGCCTTGAGGGTTTCAACTGGTTGCTTTGTTGTGTTCATGGGCAGCATGCCGTGTGTTCTCTGGTACCAGGGGGCGCTGTCTTCTCTCTTCATAAAGGAGTTTCACTGTATTGTCTCCTTTTTCTTTTAATATAGATGATTAAATTGATAAAGTAAAAGTTATTTTCTGTTGCCTGTTCTAATCAGTCCTGAAAATTTGACAATTAACTTTTTAGCAAAATGTGTTTAAGAAATGATTTTAAATCTGGCTTTGGGATGACAAATTTATACTTACTTACAAACTCATTCAATGTTGCAAATATAATTTATCTGTCCTGGCAATTTCTTTTGTACAGACCCAAATCCACACCTTCCTCGCAGCCGAGTGCCAATGGGGTCCAGCCGGAAGGCCTTGACTACGACAGGCTGAAGCAGGTGGGCACGCAGCGGAGCTTTCTTTAAACTTGTTTTTTAGGGAGAGAATGGGAACCTTACCCATACGGGTCCTGGGAGTTCTCTGAAAGTTCACACAGGCACAGATATTTTAGACACATTAATATGGTGTATCCCCGTTCCTTTCTGGTTCGTTGAGCTCCCTTTAAATCCAGCAGCAGGGGAAAGCATAGCTCAAGTGTAAGGGCTGAGCTTGCAGTTCTGTCAGCGGGCTTCTACCTTTCGTTAGCATATTGGCAGTGATAGACCAGACAAACCTGAACAAATGTGATTCTGGCAAGGATCTAAGGAAACGGGCGCCCTCACAAACTTAGGATTTCTAAGAAGCTGTTGGGAAGCAAAGCTTTAACTTCTGACCAGCGAGTGTATTTGAAGTGATTTATAAAAATAGATTGGTGCAAAAGTAAAGGAATTTTAACAGATTGGTAGTCTTTGGCCTCATTTGTATATGAAAAGCTTTTTCTTCAATGAATTTTAGGAGAGAATATAAATTCTTCCTCAAGTGAACAGCATAGCTCATCTAACTTAAGAGCAATTCTTCCAAAAGCAGCTGTTGTTTTTTACCAGTCATTGTCTTTTAAATTTAAGTCTACAGTTGAATCTACACACATATACATACACACACGTATACATTATATATATACACACACAATGATAGTCTCATAAAAAAATGAACAGGTGGGGCTGCAGAGATGGCTCAGCCGTGAAGAGCATCTGCTGCTATGGCAGAGGCCCCAGATCGACTTCCCGACACCCTCTTTTGGTCTGTACAGGCATCAGACACACATGTGATGCACATAAGTCAAATATATGCTCGATGGTCTGACATTTTAATGAATTGTTTCATTTAGTGAATTATTTCTGCTCTCAGGAGCCAGAAGGGGGCGTCAGATCCCCCTAGAACTAAGTTCAAAGGCTTGTGGGCAGCAATTTGGAACCACACCTGGCACCTCTGTAAGAACCAACCCCCCACAATATTTTTAAATAGGAAGTCTGAAATCTGGTGCCTGGTTTACACTCCTAAGCCATCTCATTTCATTCTAACTTCATTGTAAGAGCTCGGCAGGTACGTGTGGCCGCTGCCTGCTGATGCGTCCTTAAAGTAGGACTTGGCAGCTGTGGTGCCAGGAAGTCGCCATTCGTCAAATGAGGTGACAGATTTGCCAAGCGCTGATAATTGTCCAGCAACCTCTTCCTTGAAACTTTAGTATGTGTCGCCTCTCGGGAAGCTGCCAGAGGGCTGGGCATTGCAGCCATCTGGGTTGACCTCCTCTGCCTGACCGTTTAAGTGCTAGCCTTTCTATCTCATATCTTACTAGGCCGGAATAAGCAAAGGTGGGTAAGGAGGAAATGATGTAACAGATTTTACCAAGGCCAGTTCTTTTCTAAGAAATAGAATTGGAACTGTGGAATCAAGTGTCGGGGTGTAGGGACCCTGAGGAGATCAGCAGCAGCATGCTCACTTGTGGCTGAGTGTACAGATCTGACCTTGATCCCTGGAGCCCAGCATACCGGGCATGTTGATGCATAGTGTCCTCAGCTCGCTGGCCAGATAGCCTGGCCTACTAGATGAGTTCCACCAGTAAGAGATTGTCTTACAGAAGGGGGTTGGGGCCCTGTCCTTGTAGAATAATATCCAAGACCCCTCTGGGTACATACACATATACCGCCAGGCGGTGGGGGCGCACACCTTTGATCCCAGCACTTGAGAGGCAGAGGCAGGCGGATTTCTGAGTTCAAGGCCAGCCTGGTCTACAGAGTGAGTTCCAGGACAGCCAGGGCTGCACAGAGAAACCCTGTCTCGAGAAACCAAAAAAAGAAAAAGAAAAAAAAGAACTCTGTGTCGTGGTATGATCTCTAACCTTTGTCTTAGCCATCGCTTCATTTTTGTTTTGTTTCCTGATGTTTTCTTTTGATACTGTAGGACATTTTAGATGAAATGAGAAAAGAACTAGCCAAGCTGAAAGAGGAGCTTATTGATGGTGAGTACCTGGCACGGGGCTCCCTGTAGACGGCTTTAAAAATGGCTTCACACTCACTTCCCCCCGGGGTCTAGCCTTTACTTAGGTTGTTGTTAGAAACCTGCTGGTTTCTTACAATTGGAGTTATTTGTGAAAATGAAAATAAACAGATTTCTAAGTGTCGAGTGTAGAATTTGGTGGAATACCAGTCAGGCAGATTTTTCTCAAAGATGAGTCTCTCTACTCGTCCATTGCACCGCACTGCCCTTGTTTTGGAGCCCACAGAACCGGTGTTTTTGTCTTGAATACACAAGGGAGGGGGTAAGTGGACATAGCCATGTGTGATTAGTATCTTTATGAATCAGAGATCTTTACAGTGACGATTTAAATTCTGTTATCTTTTTATGCGGGAGTTCGAACAACCCTGAAGGTTTCTCGGGAATGACTCGTTCACCTGTAGCTCCTTTCTGGTGTATTGATTTTGAAAATCGTTTCTTCCCTGTTGCAGCAATCAGGCAGGAGCTGAGCAAGTCGAACACTGCATAGAGAAGCAAACTAAGGAGGGCCGGGACTTGAATCTGGAGAAAACAAAGATTCCTACAAACAACTCTTAACAACCCCCAAAACTTTTAAGCTGTAAGAAGAAAATGGATACACAGTCAGGAGGGAAACCGTCAACCTCTGAAAACCTTCAGACAGTGACTCTGGCAATCAGCTGTACCCTCCGGTGTGCTGCTTTACTCTGACCTTTTACCACAGGATGGTGAATTGTATTGGAGTTCCCTTAGCAGTACTAACCCGTCAGGCAAGATCACCGTGCATTGAAATATTTTCATGTCTAGATGGGTCTGCACGTTTTCCATAATCCATTGCTAAAATAAAGATGAGAAAGGCTTAAGAGGTTTTTTTCCAGAGGGCGCTGATGAAGAATCTGACTTAGTAAGTTCTGCTGTTGCATTGTAAATGTTTCTCTCAGGTTTGTCTTCCTATCATATTTGATATTCCGTGAACAGTTAAGATCATAAAGTATGGAACAAATGGAACTGTATGTGCTTTCAAAGGGTGGTATTTATAAGAAAGGTCCTAAAACGTTTAGTCCCACTTGAGGAATTTTAGAATGATAGGGAGTCTCTCGGGTTAGCCTTCATGCAATTTTGTAGTTGAGAACATAAAGTCCGTCCAGAAATTACAGTTAGATGCCTTCCTAAATCGTTACAATGCTTTACCAAATCTATGACTTCTATACGACAAACAGTGGTCAAATGTAAAACACTCTATCATAGATTTACTGTAGGTTTTCAACCTTTTTTAGACATATGCATGTGGACGTTTTTATAATGTAATTACAATCACCACAAAGTTAGCTTTTTTAACAGACAATAATGCATGTCACACTAAATGTAGTGGCCTTTTCAAGGCCTACTCCCAGGGAAAATATTTTGTAGAATATGGGGAAGTGGGAGGGAGGGAAGGAATAATTTTTTATTTAAAGTTAATTTCTGCACTATCTTTTTTTTCTCAATTATCTGCATGAACTATAATGAGAAATATTTTGTGACTTTAATCAGTAAACATGTTAACAAAACCAAGTACTTAATCTTTTACATCATGTCTTCAGCTATTTGTATTTTAACCAGCAATTTCAGCTGTCTGAAACATGACCCTGAGCTTCACATGAATTACATCTCAGTGTGGAACTCAAATGTTTGATCACTGAATTTGGCAGTTATTTTCACTAGGTTCCCCCACAGTGCTGCAGGTGTTTGGGTGCGCGCTCTTCCAGCTGCTCCTCGGCCTTCGCTGTGCTAAAATACAAGAAATACCAATAGTGGCAGCAAGTAGGGTCACAGAGATCACTGGGTAGGGACACCAGTGAGGAAGTCTGCAGTTTTCTTTTAATAAAACTAAAGTGAGGCATACGTGATAGGAAGTGTCCGATGCTGTCCACCTTGACTGTGTGTGTGTGTGTGTCTATCTCTGTATGTGTGCACGCACACGGTGGGGGTGGGGGAGAGTGCGTGCATGTGATAGATACGTTCCACTCTTTCATGGAAATTTATAATTGGCAAGATTAAAATAAGGGAGAAAAATTCTATATTATTGTCATGTTAGCATTTTTGGAAAATCTAGGAAATCAGAAATTCTCCAGGCTCTCCATCATGATTTAGGCTTGAGTTATTAATGTGCCATATTTGCTTTGGAATCTTTGGTCATCCAGACTTTTACTAAAAAAATAGTAGAAGGAACCCACTTTCATTTGCTTTCTGGATTTCATGTGTCTCAGCTGTAAAGCAAAGTTTGATGAAAGTAGTCTTCTACATACTGCAGTTTGCAGAGGCGTTTGAATGAGGGGTTTTTGTTAATAGCATCTGTTTCTGTAGAAACTTTAAAGTGTGAGGGATGAGGGAGCGATCCTACGTCAACTCTGTGGCTTTCTCTACCCATCAGTCGTTGTCTCGCGGTGATAGGAAAGGCATTAGAGATGCGGCAAGCGTGTACGCTATTCTAAAAGACGTAGGCATCTCGTTCACTGTCAAACGTTTGATCGCACAACTACTTTGGTCGTGTAGATGTGTACATCCCTTACAGATCTGATCAAAAATCGCTTTTCATTTTGTTGCTAAAGTTAAATAGTCTATAGTAGGTAGAGTACTGGGTCTAAATGGTCCAAAGTGAGACAAAAAAAAAAAAAATGCTGAAGTCAAATGCTGAATCCTAAACAAAGCTGGTTTATGCACTAAACGTTTTGTGCCTTGGTCTAATATTTAACACAATGTAAAAAAGAACTGACATTGGCTCATGCTGTATCTGTATCCTCCATGATAGTACAGTTGTCCCATGAGTAAACATGCTCCTCCCTAGAAGTGGCCTCTTCTATACATCACTGTCACCAGGACAGGCGTGTCATCGCTAGAGATTTCAGTGACTACGATGGGAAACTAAAGCTTGAGTGGTTTACTCCCAAAACTGTTCCTTGGAACCATGTTGTGACGATGGGTTCTTCCTTCTGCGTGTTGACAGTTTAGGGATCCTCTGTGAGGACAGGAAGGCTCCGCTCTCCTCAACACTGTGATCTGACCTGCCACAACTCTACAGGACACTCTGAATGGCTAGCAAGTCAATAGCAAACAAACTGAATGTACAAACCTTAGCGCGGTGCTGAAATCGCTTCAGAATAGTAACCATGATCTCAAGTCTGTTCAGAAATTTACGAGCAGAACGTGTCAATCCGAACTAAGGACAAACGATTGACGAATGTTCAGTCCTCACGCCGCAGGCTTGTTTCCTGTTCAGGTTTTCAGTTCTCTGCTGTTCCCACCATAACTGTTCCATTTAACTCTCCTACACGCTAACTTCATTTGTGCGATGGAAATAAAATTGCAGTATGTACATGTTTTCTTGTTTGTGACACTTAGGTGATGATCTGGAATGATGTGTTAGTTCTTTACCAAGTGATACTGGGTGTAAAATCGGCACCTTCTAAGGCCCAATGCTTCACTGTTTTCAGTTTAAACATCATGTCACTGTTCTTTAAAGATTTCATCCAGGTCGGGAAGAGTGAATAGCACAAGCGGAATATGTAGTCATCCATCTACCTTTTGTTTTGCAGTAGGTGCCGTGTGCCTCTTCTGTCTCACATTCTCCCAGCACAGCTTGACAAGGTGTCTTTTGTAGTCAAGATGGTGAAAAGTATTTTACTCCGTCCTTGTTCTATGACATGGTCATATATATTTCACCTCATTATAGTTCATTTGTTTCTTTATGTAATTTGCATATTAAAGGATATTGCCGAGCAATTAACTTTAAGTGTAGCACTCTGTACCATCTGCAGTGACCTCTTTAGGTTGGCTCTATGTCTGTAAGCCTCAGCACGTTTATCTATTACAAAGTTCCATTTTCAAACTGTCCTCATTAGGAATACAACAATTTGTGTGTGTGTGTGTGTGTGTGTGTGTGTGTGTGTGTGTGTGTGTGTCTTCCCCTCTTTACCAGACCCCAGCCTCTATCTCAAACTCCTGCATCCTCTCTGTGTACTTCCTGTTCCTGGCATTAATTTGCATTTGTAACCATTTTATGTTACTCACTGTTGTGAAAAATGCCAGCTGATTTTTCTCTTTGTCCTAACTTATACTCCTGCTTTATCTACAAATTAAAGTCTCTTAAATCCAAAAATGAATTAAGCAGCAAGTGCTAAGCTTTTCCATTTGCTTGGCTAAAGTTACTATCTCCTAACTTTTACCCATCTTTGCAGCGGTGCTGTGACAGACTCATTTTTTTTACGATTCGGGGCTTGCAAAGGTGAGCTGCAGGACCTGTTCGGTTTCCTCTCGTTGCCATGAGATTTGTTTAAGCCCTTTACCATGGTCTCTAATCCTATGGACATACCTGTAATCCAGCATCCTGAAGACAGGGACAGGAGGATTGTGGATCTGGGGTCAGGCTGGGATGCATAGAGAACCCTTCTCTAAAACAAATCAGTAAAATCCTATGGGTCATAGGCTTAAAAATGACACCATAGAACACAGAGTGTAAAGAAACTCGAAGAGGATGAATGTAAAGCACAGAGTGTAAGAGGGGATGTCTGTCCCTTTATCTCACCAGAAAACTCACTTCTCCTAAAGACAGTCTAGTTTTCACATCCAAACTCAACTTGTTTCTGGTAGCGCCATTTTTGTTTTTAATAGAATTGGTATCAAATCATCTCCCCAGAGCTCTGAGATAGATAGGGATCCTAAGAATTCACTGGAGTTGATGCCTCTGACTGTTTGGTGAGAGCCGTTTACTGTTTTATAAGCTCAGCTCTTTTTTTTTTTTTTTTTTTTTTTTTTTTTTTTAAGTCAAAACTTGTTGTATTAAGGAATCTGGCCGGGCGGTGGTGGCGCACGCCTTTAATCCCAGCACTTGGGAGGCAGAGGCAGGCGGATTTCTGAGTTCGAGGCCAGCCTGGTCTACAGAGTGAGTTCCAGGACAGCCAGGGCTACAGAGAAACCCTGTCTCGAAAAACCAAAAAAAAAAAAAAAAAAGGAATCTGATTAGACAGTTACTCTGGCCAGTGCTTTATGTGAAGATCCTGGAGAACATGTACTTCCAGGAATTGCTTTTGGTTAAGCATACACCTGTTTGACTAAGAAACTAAAATTAGTGATCTCTCAAGAGAAGCCATTTATTTAGGCCAAATATTCTTGGGGTTGAGGGCCGGGGGTATGATAACAGTCTTTCCGTTCCCAACATCAAAATAGGCTGCGGACTAAATCCCACTCCCTTAAGTTTTACCTTGGTGGTTTTTTGAAGTTCCACGACTCTTTTCAAAGCCTCCTTGTGGGTGGAAGTGAGTGTGTGCATGTAGAAACCAGTGTTCGGTCGTGACACCTACCTACTCTGAGACAGGGTCGCGAACTCAGCTAGACCTGCTGGCCCGCGAGCCTCAGGGCTCTTCCTGCCTCTGGCACGTGCTGCTGGGTTTTACTAGCTTGTACCACCACTCCCAGCATTTTTTTGCATGGGTTCTGGGATCTAACTGGTGACCTTGTGCCCGCAAGGGAGGCCCTTTTTTGACTTAGCTAGCTCTCTAGCCCCCCCCCTTTTTTTCTTTATATCTTAATGTTGGAACGATGAAACATTCAAAATTTAAACTGTAAGCTTGATTAGTTGATTAGAAAAGAAAGTAAAATGGTACAGTAAGTTTATAGGGTTGCAGACAGGGGCCTTCTATCGGTACAATACTAATGAGTCGTCACCTCACATAAGGAATGTTGGGCTTTTGGGTAAAAGGGTGAATTTGAAAATTCTAGAAGTATGAACTATGTTAATTTGTAAAGCATCAGACACTGAAAGGCTAAAAAGTGACTTGGCTATTGACTTGGTGTTAAAAAGACTTTTCTACAATCATTGGTTCTATTTGTTGAAATCTAAAGCTAGGGATCATATGAGGAAGAGAGGCCTTGGGAAATGGCTTTTCCTTTCTGTTATTTATAGATGTTGTGTTGTAGAAACTCCCCGAGCCCCTGTAGGTTCCCAGTGCTTGCTCATTAACATACAGAATAAATGAAAACTGAAGCTTTGGTTAAATGTTTGAACCAGAGATCAGTCACTGTAACCTAGCTTGAAGCAAACCCTAGAATCCTGGATAAAGGGGGACCTTGGTCAGGGACCCAAGTAACAGCTGAGAAGGAGCAGAGAGCTTGGCTCACTTGAATTAGGAAACTCAAGAATACTGCTGAGTTCATCACTAAATTCAGCCTTTTCTAAACACAAATTAAACCGAGAGATTCGAATAGAACTTTGCCTTCTAATAAAATTTAAAAATGTCTGTGCACTTCATTAAAGAGCTATTTGTAGGTAACAATCTCCATTTTTTTTTTCTGTAAATCTGTTTTAGCTGTCCCCTCTTGATCCCGGGAAGATTTCTTTAGCAGTAGGTAACAGAGTCCCTCAGAGGAAAATCAAGTGTCTAATACAGGCAGTGGATGATGTTGCCGGTAGATGTGGTGTTAGCCAGTGGTGGTGTCGAAAAGGAAATGATGCTCCAAAGGAAAGAAATGTACATAGATTCTAGCTTGGGGATGCATCTCAGCTGTGGTAGAATTGCGGAGTGTGTGTGAGAGTTGATCCCTAGCATTGAAAAATCGATGCAGTTTTAATCATGAAGTAAATGTAACACGGGAACCTTTTAAAAGTTTGGTACCTAAAAAATTTGAGAGTCAATGTTCTTTGGTCAATTCTGTCTACACAGCCTTCCTTTAAAGCTGTTGCTGTTGTTGCTGCTGCTGCTGTTGTTGTTGTTTAAGATTTTAAACTTGTTTTAGTAGAGATGTAGAAGATTGTCACGTCTCACCTAGATACTGGTGAGTTTTGGCATTTGATATTCTAACCTGTGGAATTTCCCTGAATGTTTTGATCCTCAATTCTGAGGTCTGTCTGTTCTGGGGAATTGTCTAACAATCTTAAAAACCACAAGTCCTTCCTGATGCCAGAGCCACCAGGCCTCTCTTGTTTGTCAGGAGAAATAGAACTGAGCTGACTTCGCCCTTTGGGGACCAACCTTGGTGCATAGTGTGTGGTACCAGCTTTTCACTTTGCCTGGACACACTATATCTCAGAGAAAGGTAATTGGGACAGTCTCAGGATTTAGGGGGGAAAACCAGGTTAAAGTCTAGATATAATTTCTATTTACTCCAGGGGCAGGGAAGAGTTTCAGGAAGGAGTTTGTCTACTTACTCTGGACACCTTGTTTTCACTCGCTGACAGTGAACGTGGGCATCTATGGCTCCTGTGAGACCTCTCAGATGTGTATCTTGTCTCTGGGCCCCTCCTTTGCTGTGCAGTGTGAGCCCTGAAGCAGCCAGCCGTTGACTTGGGACCCTGTGCCAGATTACTCGTGTATACGGTCCCTTCTGCTTTGGAGATTTAGTTGAGTTTCTTCATTCACCTGTCCTCAAGCTGGGATCACTTTCTTATTTCACCCAAGAAACAGAATTATTTTTTTATGCATATGGGTGTTTGACCTGCATGTATATCTGTGCACCACACATGTGCCTGCTGCCTCTGGAGGTCAAAGAAGGGCATCAGATCCCCTGGAACTGGAGTTACAGACAGCGGTGAGCTGCCCTTCGGTTGTTGGAGCTTCTGAAAATACATACAAAGTGCTGTTAATGGCTCGGCCATCTCTCCAGCTCCCTTCTCTCTGATCTTAAAGAGCAGCTCTTGAATGTTTAAAATTACTAGATCGTGTTTGGTGAAATTTTTATATCCTACGTATGAATCAAGAAGTGAGAGCACATGGCCATCCTGAGATCAGGCATTGGTGATTGTCAGCCCCATCTACGTCAGCCGTGTGCTTTCATAAGCTGAAACAACCGGGGACAGCTTTTGGTGACTTCAGTACGAACATGTGCCATCAAAAAGGCCAGTGTTCTCTCGAGGTTCTCTTCAGACCTGGGCTCCACTGAGCTGTCTGGGATAGAGAGTCCCGCGTGCTCTTCTTCTCATGCCTCATGAGCTGTTTCTGCGCTAGCTGACTGCTGAGCCGCTGCGGACAGTACCTTAGCCCTCCTCTTTGCCTGGGGAGAATGCGCCTCAGCTGTGTTACTGTGTCACTAGCAGCTTGAAAAGGTGACAATACATGTCCCTCTCTACCTTCTTTATTATACAAAGTCCGTTCCTTCCTAGCCTCTTGTTTTTAAACTCCAGCTTTACTGCAATTAATTGACTGGCCCCTCTGATAGTGTTCTGATCTCTCGTTTGCTTTTTTCTTTGTTTTGTTTTCTGTTTTTTGTTTGTTTGTTTGTGTTTTTAAAGCAGGGTTTCTCTGTGTAGCCCTGGCTGTCCTGAAACGCTTTGTAGACCAGCCTAGCCTGAAACTCAGATTCCCCCCACCTCTGACTCCTGCGCACCGGGATTAAAGGCGTGCGCTGCGGCCACCTGCCCCATTGCTTGCTTTTTAAGATGAGTGACTAGAAGTTAAGTTTGGGCATCTTGTCTTACTATTGTACTTTTCCTCTGATTCTTTCCTGGTTTATGTGTCGAGATTCGTTTCTCCTTGACAAGACTTGCAAAATTTTCATTGTGTGTGAAGGATCAAGTTATTCCCGTAAATGTAAGCAAGTTATCTTGAGGCGTCTGTAGTTGATACAGAGTTTATCTAATACATAACGGGCATGGGGTACTTTTGAGGCAGCCTCTGTAGCCACCCACTGAGTCTCCGAGGTCCCCCATTGGAAGATAAAAGGCCACTGCATCCATGGCTTATCTAGAACAGAACTTACGGATTCCAGCTAGAAACACTTCAGGGCTTCACCGTGAGAGAAGGTGCGGCACCTCTGCCTGACTCTGCCTGATGACGCCAGCTAGCCTGATGACGTCAGCTAGCTGCTTCCTGGGAAGCCCCTGGCAGTCAGAGCGAGTAGGCCAGTGTGTGGCTTGAAAGCTGTTTCTGACTTTGATTTTGTTTGTTGTTTGTTTGCTTTTTTTTTTCTTTGTTGTTTGTTTTTGAGAGATTTTGGCTGGTCTTGGTTTGGGTGCGGTTTTTGCTCGTTTGTGTTTTGAGAGTTTAGGAAGTCAGTGATGCCTCTTTCTGGCTAAAGAACCAGATTAAATCCTTAAATACATTTTCCTCCTCAGACCTCAACTTGATAAACCAAAAACCATACACTAGAAGAGCACAGTGGGTGGGACTGGAAGGAACAGTCTTAAGAGATGAGATGGGTAGTTAATGGAGCCCTTTTCTTACAGCACACTGAACTTTTAGTCTTGTGTTCTCTTCCTTTGCTGTAGATACTAGGAATATTCACGTATGTCCTTTAAACAGGCTCACGGCCGGTTTAATATTTGCAGCCTGCCAACTGGGTCTTTGATCCTGTAAAGTCAGGGGTGCAGGCAGCGTCACTGTCGTCAGACTTTAGAAGTTAAGTAGATGCTCCCCCGTATGGAAGAGTTTCATTCTAAATCATTTGCTAGCTAGAATTTTGTGTGTCTTATCTCATTGATTCTTACGGATTATAGGCCTTGCTAAAAATTCAGGAGAAAAGAAACTGGCCACAACTTAACTGTGCATTTCATAACTTGCTGCAAGATTTATTTTGTTCGCGTGACTGAAATTATTTGAACATCTGTAATAAAACACAATTTCATCATCAAGTCACACCATCATCCAAGCTTGGGACATGCTATAAGAAGGGGAAACAGGAGAGAGGGCGAGAAGGCAAGATGGGTGATTTAGTAGGATCAGGTAGCGCCAGAGCTTGGCACCAAAGTTTCTAATGATTTCATACGGAGGACCACTTGTGATCCACCCTGGGAAGACTTGCCAGAAAGTAGCAGTTCCTGCTACACAATACAGTGCCTTCCAATGATGTTATGTGTGAATTGCATGCAATGTCATGTAACCCCGGAGTATAACATGTATGTGCATGATCTGTCCAGCGTGTGCAAAGCTACGATTCAGCAGAAAGGGCTGAGCCCGGTTGCGGATGGGTCAGCGAGCTGCTGGAGTCGGACTTGGGACTTAGGCTTGCAGCCTTGGATCCTGGGGGTTTGCACTGAGATGGTTTTGTCATCCAATCAGATCTGTCTCCCTTTTAGCTTCTTTCCTACTTTGCAGCTTTGCTGATTTTAACTGCTTCGTTCTTCTGCTTCTTGGTATCTTTCTTTTGAAATAAAAAGACACAATAGCTAATTCAAGAGAGATTTGTATTTCTTTTTTTCAGTTCCTCTTCATTTCCCCAATCTGTGGCGTGAAAAAGCCTTGCGCCCTGTTCCAGGGCTGTGACTCTCACTGCACTACATTTGGTTTGTCCCGTCTTCTGTATTCCCATCCAAGGAGGAGCAAGCAACCTGCTTCTGCTTCCCAGGATGCTCCTCTGCCCCTTTATCTAACAGCGCTGGAGGAAACTCATTGATCTATTCAATTAGTGCAAATGATGGGGCCCTTGGTGGAAGAAGGTCCTAGCCCCTCTTACTAAGTAACTCTACTCTGCTTATTTGTAAGCCTGGTTAGTTTGTTTCTTCCTTCCTTCCTTCCTTCCTTCCTTTTTTTTTTTTCCGAGACAGGGTTTCTCTGTGTAGCCCTGGCTGTCCTGGAACTCACTCTGTAGACCAGGCTTGCCTCAAACTCAGAAATCCGCCTGCCTCTGCCTCCCAAGTGCTGAGATCAAAGGCGTGCGCCACCACCGCCTGGCAAGCCTGGTTTCTAAGTAGCAAAATATGCTAGTCAGTTTTCTGTTGCTGAGACCAAATTCTTCTTCTTCTTCTTTTTTTTTTTTAAGATTTATTTATTTATTTTATATGTGTGAGTACACTGTAGCTGTCTTCAGACACGCCAGAAGAGGGTGTCAGATCTCATTGCAGATGGTTGTGAGCCACCAAGGGGTGGCTGGGATTTGAACACAGGACCTCTGAAAGAGCAGTCAGTGCTCTTAACCACTGGAGCCATCTCTCCAGCCCCAAGGCCAAATTCTTTTTTTT
>NW_022196891.1:78877514-78879653 GCF_008632895.1 Mastomys coucha | reverse complement strand
ACTTAAAAGGAAGAAAGGTTTATCTGACTGCGGTTTCAGACCATGATCGTGAGACCCCCCTGGCTTTGGTCTTGGGGTGCAGCGGCACACCATGGCAGAGAGAAGCCTGGTCCTGTCATGGTGGCCAGGGGGCAATAGGAGCAAAAGGAGAGGACTGCTGACACCTCTGAAGACACAGACTACACAACCTAACTTTCACTAGATCCTGACATCCAAAAGTTCAGCCTTATACTTCCACAGACCTGTAACCAAGGCCTGGAGCACTCCACATCCACTCCTGCAGGGCACAGCATGGGGGGACTAAGACAGGGTTGACCCTCAGGTTTTATACTTTGTTTCTCTCTCTGAATTAAATCCTCTTATCACAAAAGGACAAACGTGTATATGCTTCCAGAGGATCTGACCTCCACAGTCATCAGGCACACACATGATACACATACAGGCAAAATACATAAGGGGGAAAACAAAGAAGGGGGCTGGTGAGATGGCTCAGTGCGTAAGAGCACTAACTCTTCTTCCAAAGGTCCTGAGTTCAAATCCCAGCAACCACATGGTGGCTCACAACCATCTAAAATGAGATCTGACGCCCTCTTCTGGTGTGTGTGAAGACAGCTATAGTGTACTTAGATATAATAATAAATCTTTTTTAAAAAGAAAAAAGAGGGCTGGCGAGATGGCTCAGCGGGTAAGAGTACTGACTGCTCTTCCAAAGGTCCTGAGTCCAGATCCCAGCAACCACAACCATCCGTGATGAGATCTGACACCCTCTTCTGGTGCATCTGAGGACAGCTACAGTGTATTTATTACGTGTGCGAAGCAAGTAGGGCTGGAGCGAGCAGAGGTCCTGAGTTCAATTCCCAGCAGCCACATGATGGATGGCTCACGGCCATCTGTACAGCTACAGTGTATTCATACACATAAAATAAATAAATCTGAAAAAAAGAAAAAAAAATGAACATCAGATGAGATGTTGAGACTGGTAATTGGACAGTTGTCACTATGACTCATACAATACCCAGAGTTGAATTTGTGAAGCCAGGAAGCTCAGTTGTTATGTAACCTGAGACAATTCATTTTTTGTGGCTCTGCCTCTGATCCTAGAACGTTTGGAACCTAACTTTGAAGATAGGTTTCAACCTGCTGAGACAGGTGTGTCCCCCACCAACAGGCCATGGAAATGCTGAAAGGAGACTTGATAGTTTTTAGCCAGAACTCGGACAAATGCGTGAGGCTTCTTCCCATCGTGTTTGGCCCTCTTATCACATAAATAAAGCAGGAAACTGGCTACACACAGCTCACTAAGTCCATGTATGACTAGCACTATGGTCAAGAACCCTCTTTATGGGATTCTCTGTGAGCCCCCTCATATTTTCTATAGCTCACAGCCAGCCTAACCTCTCTTGGCTTCTCCACCACACTTCGCTGTCTCTTGTGCTTGACATAAATGGAACTGCCTTTTTTGTGCTTGGCATCTTTCTCTCAATATTGTACATGAGACTCATCCATATCACATAGTGGTGGGTGGTCCATTCTCAGTGTGATAAAGTAGTTCCCAGCTTGGGGCTATTACGAGCAGTGCCACTATGAATATTCCAGCATGTGTGCTGAACAGATGGGTGCCTTTCTTCTGGGTTTGTATCTAGGAATAGCCACGGTGGGGCCATCACAGATGCCATGTCGCTTCAACAGGCACCTCCTCTATGTACACCACGGCAGTAGCCACCTGGGAAGATATCAGAGGGGCCAGTGAGCCTCCTGTTGTGAGCCTGGCATCAATCCAGCAAACATCCAGAGATCCAATCCTGAACAGACTACTAACCGAATTCTTTTGTTTTCCTGAATGTAAATGAGCTCCTTGCATTCATCACTACGTGGATTGAAAGGAGCACCTGGGGCTGGCGAGATGGCTCAGTGGGTAAGAGCACTAACTGCTCTTCTGAAGGTCCTGAGTTCAAATCCCAGCAACTACCTGGTGGCTCACAACCACCCATAATGAGATCTGATGCCCTCTTCTGTTATGTCTGAAGACAGCTACAGTGTACTTACTCATAATAATAAATAAATGTTTTTTATTTATTTATTTATTATATGTAAGTACACTGTAGCTGTCTTCATTATGGGTGGTTGTGAGCCACCATG
>NW_022196891.1:78875097-78877334 GCF_008632895.1 Mastomys coucha | reverse complement strand
AAAAAAAAAAAAAAAAAAAAAAGCACCTGACAAGACAGGACTCCCTGCCCATAAAGATGTTTGATTCATTTTTTAAGGGGTTGCATATTTAAGTTGTCGCTTAGCAGCAAGATGATGGAGTAGTTTCTCCTTTCTCATGGGGTAGACTCTATGAAGTTCCCACCCAGCAACGAGATGAGGCATTTACCCAATAGCCGCTTTTTTTTTTTCTCTGAAAGCTATTCTGTTACAGTGATTCTCAACCTTCCTAATGCTGTGACTCTTTAGTACAGGCCCTCATGCTGCAACCCTCAACCACATTATTTTCACTGCTCCTTTTTTTTAAAGATGTTATTTATTCACATATATGTCTGTGTGTATGTGTGTGTATGTAGATAGATGATAGATGGATAGATAGATAGATAGATAGATAGATAGATAGATAGATAGATGACAGATAGATAGACACACCAGAAGAGGGCATCAGATCCCATTACAGATGGTTGTGAGCCACCATGTGGTTGCTGGGAATTGAACTCAGGACCTCTGGAAGAGCAGCCAGTGCTCTTAACCACCAAGCCATCTCTCTAGCCCCTCATTGCTACTTTTATTTTTTTTAAAGATTTATTTATTATATGTAAGTACATTGTAGCTGTCTTCAGACACCCCAGAAGAGGGCGTCAGATCTCATTATGGATGGTCATAAACCACCATGTGCTTGCTGGGATTTGAACTCAGGACTTTCGGAAGAGCAGTTGGTGCTCTTAACCACTGAGCCATCTCTCCAGCCCCCCATTGCTGCTACTTAACTGTAGTTTTGCTACTGTTAATGAGTCATAATGTAAATATCAGTGTTTTCTGATGGTCTTAGGTGACCCCTGTGAAAGGGTCATTCTACCCCAAAGAGGTCACAGCCCACAGGTTGAGAGCCACTGTTCTAGAAGTTCTTGGTTTAGGGAGGTGCTTCTGCCCTTCATAATAATCTAAGGCTTTTAAGCACAAAGTGGAAGATTGACCTGTGGTGTGGAGTGACAGGTTTTGATAGAATGGGAAATACACACACACATACACACACCTATACATATATATCTCAGACATGTAAGTATACATGAGAACTCACAATCCCTAGTCCGCCCTTCAGCATCTAACGTGGATTTTGAGCAGCATGAGATGCCTTCCTCCTTGAAGCCTTTGTCTTTGTTGAGTAACTAGTAGTACCATCCTTTCTTGCAGCCTGATAATAGGCACAAAGGCTAAAACTAGCCACTTGACTCGCCTCCATGTTAGGAAGGGGCGGGGGGGGGTGAGAAATGCAGAGGGATCACCTCTAGAATCTACATAGACCAACGGTAAGGCGGGTGCCGGAGCCACACTGCAGGCTCAGAATCAAGAGCATCGTCAGCTTGCTGCCGGAACACTTAAGCCTCAGCTGAGCCCGCCCTTCACCTGGGCCTCACCCCAGCACCTTGGGCAAAGGAACATCTGAGTGGAAGGGATAGGGTGTGATGACTTCAGCCTGGAGCCAGGTCCAGCACCTTGGTAAAGAATCTGAAACCTGAAGACATTTTGCCCAAGCTGAGAGCTTCGTGGGAAGGCCTCTTTTCTGTGTTAAACATGGTTACACGCAAGAACCTTAACACCCAGAGAAGAGACTGATGTTCGTGGGTCGTAGGCTCCTTGTCATTTTTCACCTCTGCCTAAAATTGTGGGTGGAAAAGCAGAGCCTTTATTTATTTATTTATTTATTTATTTTATGTGTATGAGTACACTGTAGCTGTACAGATGGTCGTGAACTATCTATCATGTGTGTGGCTGCTGGGAATTGAACTCAGGACCTCTGCTGTCCCCGTTCTCTCCAGCCCTGCTTGCTGCTCAGGTGTAATTCACTGTAGCTGTTTTCAGACGCACCAGAAGAGGGCATCTGATCTCACTACAGGTGGTTGTGAGCCACCATATGGTTGCTGGGATCCGAACTCAGGACCTTTGGAAGAGCAGTCAGTGCACTTACCCGCTGAGCCATCTCGCCAGCCCGAAAGCAGAGCCTTGGCGATGGCTCAGGGTTTAAGAATATTTTTTGTTCCCGGCGGTGGTGGCACATGCCTTTAATCCCAGCACTTGGGAGGCAGAGGCAGGCGGATTTCTGAGTTCGAGGCCAGCCTGGTCTACAGAGTGGGTTTCAGGACAGCCAGAACTACACAGAGAAACCCTGTCTCGAAAAACCAAATATATATATATATATATATATATATATATATATA
>NW_022196891.1:78873941-78874533 GCF_008632895.1 Mastomys coucha | reverse complement strand
TCCCTCTCCCTCTCCCTCTCCCTCTCTCTTTCCCTCTCTCTCTCTCCTCCCTGCTCTCAACCTCACTAGCAAGTTCATACCTTTCCTGGCATTAGAGCCTATTTTGGAATTCTGGTGAATACTGAAGACCACAAGACACCCACTCTGGTGGACTAAACAACTACAGGAGTTTTGAACCTTCTGCTCATCGGCAGCCATTGATAGGTTAGCTGGAGTACAGCCTGTAAGCCATTCTAATGAATCCGTGTGTGTGTGTGTGTGTGTGTAGGTAGAGATTCGTTCTAAGTTGTTACTCTAGAGAACCCTGACCAACACAAACATTAAGACTGAAACGCCCCACCAGAACTATAACCCACAAGGCCTGCCTCACAGTGGTCCATTTCTTCAGTAAGGTTCCACTTCTTCAGTAAGGTTCTACAACTACTCGAAACAACCAGCACTAGCTGGGGGCCAATGGTTGAGTCCCATGAGCCTCCGGGCACAGTCTAGACTCAAACTGGAAAGCCTCCAGGTAAGTGCTAGTCCCAGTGTCTGAAAAGGGCATGGCACAATCCATCCAGATCCACACAGATGAGTGAGTGCCAGTGTCTGA
>NW_022196891.1:78869474-78873894 GCF_008632895.1 Mastomys coucha | reverse complement strand
ACACAGATGAGTGAGTGCCAGTGTCTGAAAAGGGCATGGCACAATCCATCCAGATCCACACAGATGAGGAAACGTGGACAGCCTGGAAGCAACAGGTCCCCACTCCGAGTGAGCTGAGTTCCAAGAATGGGCAGAGGTTCAGGAACTGGAGAGACTGGCTCAGCAGTTAAGAGCGCTGCTCTTTCAGAGGTCTTGAGTTCAATTCCCAGCAACCACACGGTGGCTCACAACCATCTGTAATGAGATCTGATGCCCTCTTCTGGTGTGTCTGAAGACAGTTACTAGTGTACTCATATAAATAAAATAATTTTTTTTTTTAAAGAAGCAAGGGTTCTTCTACAAGGAGCAACAATTTAGGGGGGCGTGGTGGGGGGAGTGTGAAAGTACAGGCTGCTGTAGAGCCAGGAAGGGGTGAGGTAGAACGGCTGCACCTGTACCCACAGACTTAATATCTTGTGAAGGTCTTTTCCCCTGAGACTGCAGGCCCAAGTCCAAGCCCCTCCTCCTTAAGGAGCCTGCCACCACTGCCTTCCACACAAGACCACAAGGTGTCGCAAGTTCAATGTGGCCCCGCCACCTTCAGGCTCCGCATCCTTCTCCACAGTCACCTTCAGGCTCCATTTCTGGGCATCTCTTGGGTTTGCCTCACCCGCCCAGAGTTAAGCAAGCTATGGCTCTGCTTCTAAAGGATCCTCGTGATGAGCCCACCCGGTCCAGTGCCCCCCCACCCCCAACACACACACACCAGTTTCCTTCCCTCCTCTTAACTACTTAGAGCACTATATGACCAAAACATCCCTATCTGATGAATGTCTTTCGAGGCTCCAGGAGCTCAGATGGAAGTCTGAGCTCCTTGCTTGCCCATCATCCTGGGGCCAGCAGCTAGAGGAGACAGAGACCCCATGATGCCTGGACTATCTGTTCCCTCTTCACCTCCACCCCCTTCCTCCGCTGCCCTGATCCTGACTTGCTCAGGTCTCAACTGAATTCCTTTGATCTCAAGAATGTAGATCCAGACTTGCTCTGAGAAGCCTCATGGCTCTTTCCAGACAATGAGATGAAATGGGACATATTTTGGAAACGTTCAGCAAAGACTTTTAACTCCAACCTAAGAGGAAGATCAATGTGGAGAAGCACTTTGCCCATCACTCTTCATCCTCTTCCTCGTAGCGAGCGACTGCAGCCACTTTGCAATAGGAGGGAAAAGTTAGACCGAGACACCAGACTTGACATTACCAGACCCGCTAGCAAACTGCCTTCCTCGGTAAAGAAAACCAAAGCTCTATTGTTCAGGCCACGCCTAGGCAAAGGATTCCTGTAGGAATCCCTAAGGAAGGGAGAGTGGGAGACAGGAAAAAGTGAAGATTTTCTAGAGGCACCTGTGCGTGCAAGCGCAGCACATTCCCGGAAGTGCTCCCAGGGGACGGACGTGGAGCAACTGAGAAAGGGCCAGTCTCCTGTGGTGAGATTTGGGGCCAAGTTCTGTTCTCCTGCAGCCACTTTGACACAGCACTTCAGCCCTAGGGACACACCCAGAATAACACTTGCCCAAATGGTCTGGACACTCAATCATCCAGTCAATTATGACTCTCAAAATTAACCATCACAGGTATGTGATCTTCCCCCTAGCTTCCAAGGACCCTGGAAGCTCCAATGAACGAGGTTTTTTTGTTTTTTGTTTGTTTGTTTGTTTGTTTGTTTTTGTTTTTCAGTACCTACAGCTGGATTAAATGCTGAGCCTAAATATCCTTCCCGGAGGGAAGTGGGGAGCTACAATGTGACCATTTTCTTCTGCCTCCTTCTGACCAGAGAAGGCATGTCCCCATCTCATCCCCGGAGGGAAGCAGAGACCCCGTGTTTGCTCAGCACCCCAGGAACCCATTCCCACCTTCCCCATCTATTCTGGCTTCCGTGCCCGGGGAGCTGCACTGAGAGCAGTTGTCGGGTCTGGGCTTATGGTTAGGTCAAGCTAGCTTTGGGATGGCCCAAAGCTGGCAGCGAAAGTGATGGGGAGAAACCAGTGTTCCTCTGCTCGTCCCTCTCACTGTCTCTAAAGATTGCCGTCACCCAGCTGGCCCGGGCTATCCAAGTGCAGTGTTCGGGCGCCCCCCAGCGGTAGCTGTAGGCAGCGCGTCTCCTGGCGGCTAGGCAGCGCTCTCTGCTGGCTGACGTCTGTTCCTTCTCTTCTCACAATCGGGACCCTATTGTCATCAAGAGCAGTTGCTATTCCAGGTGAGTTTGGCCCACAAGGCAGCCGAATAAGACACTTGGGCTGCTGCATCTGCGTTAAGGTTGGGAAGCTAACATGAACTACAAAATGCCCTACGACAGAGATGCCCTGACCGCTGCTCTAGTCATGTGTGAGCTGCCCTAGAATCCGGCTTTTGGAAGAGCACCAGTGCACAGCCATGTATGTTGATGGGTGGTCACGGGCTCCAAAGCCTAGGATTTGCTAGGAAAAAAATGAGAATTTAAAGCTGGAGAAAGTATGCAAGGAATCTGAAGGGGGACTTCATACACTGTTGTCGCTGTGGTGAGGGGGGTCCCTGAGTGCGTTAGATTCTACATGGACCCTCCAGGCAGGCCAACTTCTACAGTCCAGGATGTTTTACTGGTCACGACTATGCTGGGAATGTGAAGTGCGTGCTGTGGGTAGAGTGGCCGGTAGGGTCAAAGCAGAAGCGCTTTCTTTGTACACGCCTGTGGTTTGGGGTAGAAGAGTGGTCTCGGCCAGGGGCATGGCTAGCCATTGAGCATGGGGAGAGAAACAACAGAGACAGAAAGAAAGCAGGAAGTTTCCCTGAGAACAGAACACGGCCAAGGGCAGATCCTGAGCATTAGTGAGCAACAAAAATGAAGGACAGGGAGACACAGTCGTGTGTTGAAGGCGCTGTGGAACTGAAGTGTGGATCTGTCACCCTTTGTACCCATGGTAGCCATCAGGGGGGAAGCAATCAGAATGGAGGCTCCCTCACTGGTCACCAGCTGCATAGGTGCCTTTGGTGTCCTCTCCCAGCATGTACCACGTAGTGGAATATGCTGAATTGCAGAAGTCTGTCTGCCTACAGCATTCACATAGACCTTCACCCAAAAGTCTAGGCTAACCAGAGGAAGCTAACAGCCAGAGGACCATAGTGGAGCCGGGCCTAGAGACCATCTCACAGCCCACTGCTCGGGGTTTCCTCTTTGGGTCCACCAGCTAGCAATAGCTGAATATGGTGGGCTCTGAGGGAGGCCATCTCCATGTCCTCTAGACTGGCTCTCCCAGTAAGCGGTGAGGGTTGAGGGGCCCTGTACCCACAGTTGACAAGTTGGTCTATGTGTAGTGACAAATCTTGTGGCTCATGGCTACAGATGGCTTGAGTGGAGGCTTCTGTTCTCAGGGAGCTACAGGCAATGTGGGTGGACTCCCCAGGCTCATAGTGAAACTGAGCTGGGAGAAGAGCCACTGGCTTTCTCTAGGCACCAATGTCAGCCCTGCCTTGGGCCCAACATGTTACTTACCCTAGGGCTCTTAGTCCATTCTGTCACTGTCCCTCTCTGCTCAGTCTCCTGAACGCCAGAGAAATTCAGCAGTAAACACTGGCCCCAGACTTAGGAAAGAGCTGGGACAGGAGGCAGGAGACATTTGTCCTGCTTCCTCTGGCTCTGGGGTCCACCTTGCCCAGTCACTTAGTGGCAGGGCAGATGTGATGGTGACTTTTTTTTTAAGATTTATTTTATTTATTTTATGTGTATGAGTACACTGTAGTTGTACAGATGGCCGTGAGCTATCATGTGTGTGGCTGCTGGGAATTGAACTCAGGACCTCTGCCGGCCCTGCTCACTCCTGTGTAATATACTATAGCTGTCTTCAGGCAGCACCAGGCTCCTAGGCTCCCCCACATCCTTCAGTCCCACCCAGAGATCAGCTGGAGCAAACTTCATGGACTTCATTCAGGTTCATAGCAAAAGCCATGTGGCAGGCTTGGTCTGCTTATATCTTATATATATATATATTATATATATATATATATATATATATATATATATATATTATATATATATATAATATAAAACTTATATGTGTGTGTATGTATTTAAAGATTTATTTATTATATGTAAGTACACTGTAGCTGTCTTCAGACGGACCAGAAGAGGGCATCAGATCCCATTACAGATGGTTGTGAGCCACCATGTGGTTGCTGGGATCCGAACTCAGGACCTTCGGAAGAGCAGTCAGTGCTCTTACCCGCTGAGCCATCTTACCAGCCCATGATGTTGACATTTTTGCCCTCCAAGTACCCCACTTGCCCTGGGTTAACCTGGACACGTGTCACCTCCCTGTCAGCCTGTCATGGCCCTGAGTGAAGTCCACACAAGAGTGCTCTCTGCTCCGGCTGACTTGTCTTTGGTTTTTGGTTTTTTTTGTTGTTGTTGT
>NW_022196891.1:78865539-78869090 GCF_008632895.1 Mastomys coucha | reverse complement strand
CCTCGAACTCATGATCCTCCTGCCTCTGCCTCCTTCAGCAAATCCTACCGGCGTGCGCCACCACAACCAGCTTGTCTTTGTTTTGAGGCCAGGATACAATGGACAGTGCCAAATAAAAAACCAAGCTGCTATATACAGGTCTACTGATAGAGCGTTTCCCTAGCATGTTAGGAGCTCTGAGATTGATCCCAAGCCACAAGAAGACAGGATGTGGTGGAACACACCTTTAATCCTAGCACTCTGGAAGTGGAGGCAGGAAGATCAGAAGTTTAAGGTCGTCTTCAACTTCAGTGAGTTTAAGGCCAGCCTGTCTATAGGCTGTCTATAGGCTCAGCGGGGAAGAGCACCGACTCCTCTTCGGAAGGTCATGGGTTCAAATCCCAGCAACCACATGGTGGCTCACAACCACCCATAATGAGATCTGACGCTCTCTTCTGGTCCATCTGAAGATAGCTACAGTATACTTACATATAATAAATAAATCTTTAAATATATATATTTATATATATACATATATATATATTATATATATATAAAAAATATAAGCAGACCAAGCCTGCCACGTGGCTCTTGCTATGGAACTGAATAGACTCCACGCAAGTTTGCTCCAGCTTCGAGGAGCACTGACCTCCGGGTGGGACTGAAGGGTGTGGGGGAGTCTAGGAGCCTGGGGCAGGTGGCAGTAGCTGTTTCCTGCTCACACAGGCTAATACTGAGAAGGGTTCTCCTCCATTGAAGACCTCTCCCTTCTCATGGGATCAAGACCACCGAGTGGGTCACCCAAGGGCGTTCAGCAGAGCCTCTCTGCTCCTGTGTCCAGAGTTCCTGAGGCCCAGCCTGGGTGTTGAGAATGGCAGATCAAAGTGTCCCCCACCTTCACTAAGGAAACTTCCTAGCCTGCCAGATAATCATTCGCTGGAGCGAGGATCCTCTTTTGATCTTAGGGGGCCTGGGTATCTGGTGATCTGCATTGTGCTGATGGCTGGGCTCAGGGAAAAAACAAGGTAGTCTTCTACTGTTTGCTTTGCTTTACTTTGTTTTGTTTGTTTGTTTTAGTTTTGGTTTGGTGTTTTGGGGTTTTTGTTTTGTTTTGTCTTTTGTTTTTTTGTTTTTTGTTTTTTTGGTTTTTTTTTGACAGGTTTGCTATGTAGCCTTGGCTGGCTGGACTGGAACTCACTATGTAGCCCAGGCTATCTCCAAACTCATAAATAGCCACTCGCCTCTGCCTCCTGGGTGCTGAAATTACAGGTGTGTGCCACCACATCTGCCCCTTCATTTATGTGGGGTATGCGTACGAGAGGGGAGGGGAGAGGGAGAGAGAACAGGACCACCTGAAAGGGACAGCGGATTCAGAGCCCCTGGAGCTAATCAGTGTGGGTACTGAGGGCAGAACTCCGGTCAGTCCTCTGCAAGAACAGCCAGTGCTCTTAACCACTGAGCCCTCTCTTCCGCTCCAGATGGTCTTTCTATAGTGATGCACAGCCTATTTGTCCTGAGAGCACAGACAGGCACTGGAAGCCAGAGCCCACCACCACCACCACCACTTATGTGCCTGCGAGTCCTCCTCCACTGCCTGCTCTCTTGTCTTCAGCCAGAATATCTGACAATCCCATGGCTGCCAGGGAGCATTTACATCCAGCGGCCAAATGTCCCCCACACAGCTGTTAGAAAAACAACCTCTTTAGTCTGTCGTGTGGCTGGGGTCCCACATCACCGGTCGTTTAGATGAGTCAAAGGGTCCATGAAGTGCAAGGTAACTGGAGGCTTTGTCCCAAAGTTGTTCTCCATTGGGAATGTGCGGGCCATCCCACCTGGGTAAGCAGAGAAAGACCGGGACCAGGAGGAGAAGGCAGAGCCAGCTCCGGGCTCCAAGCCCAGGTATCTCTTTGAGGTTCCTAGGAATTCTATGACAGAGTATCACTGGCTGGAGGAACGGGACAGGGTCCCAGAGGCCGGAGTGCAAGCTCATGGGATCAACAGGGTTGTTTCCCGTTGAAGCGCCGCCTTGGTTTATATCTGGCTACCTTCTTGCCACATCTCCTTATGGCCTCCCCTCTGTATGTGCACATCCAAATTGCTCCTTTAAAAAAAAAGTTTTTATTTCTTTTTGAAATATATTTTCTATTTATTATTGTATTATACATATATTTTATTTATATTTACTTTATGTATATGAGTGTATTGGTTACTTTCCTATTGCAACCTACAGAAGGAAGGGTTTATTTAGGGTCTGCGTTTCCAGAGGATCAGAATCCATGACGGCAGAGGGGATGGAGAAGGTGGCAGACAGAGAAAGCAGAGAGAGCACTTGAAACCAAGCGCCATACTTCTCTCCAGTATTCATGTGCCTAAGATTTACAAGGACATCTTACTCAAATCACCACAGTGAATGTTTGCTTGTGCATGTGTGTGTGTGTGTGTATGTATGTGCAGCGTGTGCGTGCAGTGCCCAAAGAAGCCAAAAGAAGCCATCAGATCCCCCGGGCCCTCTGTAAGAGCAGCAGGCACTCTGAACCACTGAGCCATCTCTCCAGCCTCACAAATTGCAACCACCTTTACCAAGCGCCAACTCACATTGGTGTTTCTGATGAGCTCATCCTCCATGGGGCTAACTACAAAGGTGGTTCTCAACCTGTGGGCTGTGACCCCCTATGGCAAACCTCTATCTCCAAAAATATTTACATTATAACTGCAGTAGCAAATTTACAATTAGAAAATAGCAACAAAAATAATTTTATGGTTGGGGTCACCACAACATGAGGAACTGAATTAAAGGGTCGCCTCAGCATTGGGAAGGTTGAGAATCGCTGGTCTGGACAAACCCAATCTTGTGCCACATTCTCAGGTCCTATAATTAGGGCATCTGCATAGGAACTGATGGAAAACAACCTTGAATACTTCCTACTCTGGATGGCTGTGGTCCTTAAGGGTGTTTTCCATAAGAACGGTCTAGAGCTGGGTAGTGGTGGCACACGCCTTTAATCCCAGCACTTGGGAGGCAGAGGCAGGCGGATTTCTGAGTTCGAGGCCAGCCTGGTCTACAGAGTGAGTTCCAGGACAACCAGGGCTATATAGAGAAACCCTGTCTCAAAAAACCAAAAAAAAAAAAAAAAAAAAAAAAAAAAAAAAAAGGTCTAGAATAGCTGTAATTTCAAATGAGTTAATCTCTAAGTATATAGGAAGCAAAAGTTTTTTTTTAAAAAAAGCAAGTAGTAGAAAATAAAACCCCATCACATTGGGGGCTTACAGCACCCAGCAGAAGGGCCTGGGTACGTCCTGCTGAAAACGTCAGGTTGGAGTTCCCGACTGGCAGATTCCCCGAGGAGCTTCTGGCTTTGAGTTCCCACTGTGGCCGCTTTCATGAGACAAATGATAGACACATAGAGTTGGAAACAGTCTTCCCTCTCGTTGTTCTCAAGGGAGCACATGCTCTTTGCTCTTCTTTTTCCCTGTGACAGAGTTGGGGCAGGAGGTGGGCTGAGGCTCACTCAGTTGGTGGCCCTATAGACTCCAGCTAGCGCCTGCCTTTTCTCTATTCTGGGGGGGGGGGG
>NW_022196891.1:78842427-78865515 GCF_008632895.1 Mastomys coucha | reverse complement strand
GGGGGGGGGGGGTCGCCAAAAATAGCAACTAACAATGCAGGAGAAGCTGTCCTGGGTGGAGAAGCTGTCCTGGGTGGCGCATCTGCAGCACTCCAAGCATTCAGGAAGCTGAGGTTTGAGAGGATCATTTGAGCCCAGAATTTGAGGCCAGCCTAGACAAGGTGACAAAACTTTGTCAAAGCAAATGTATGTGGGCTGGAGAGATGGCTCAGCAGAGCAGAGCTCCTGCAGCTCATGCACGGGCCTGGATCTGGTTCCCAGCACCCCACAGTGGCTCGCAAAAGTCTGGAACTCCAACTCCAGGGCTTCTGCTTTCCACAGGCACCAGGCACACATGTGGTGGACAGACAGACATCTAGGCAAAGCATCTATGCACATAAAATAGAAATAAATAGATCCGGGCTGGAGAGATGGCTCAGCGGTTAAGAGCATTGATTGCTCTTCCAGAGGTCCTGAGTTCAATTCCCAGCAACCACATGGTGGCTCACAACCGTCTTGTCATGGGATCTGATGCCCTCTTCTGGTGTGTCTGAAGACAGTGACAGTGTACTCACATAAAATAAACAAATACATTTTTTTTTTTTTAAAAAAATAGATCTTATTTAACTTATTAAAAAGCAAGCGGTTTATTAGAAATTCCATTTGGACTGCCAGTGTAGGTCAGTGGGAAAGCCTGGATGTATTCAGTGTGTGTGAGGTCCTGAGTCCATTTTCTGTCACCAAAAACTAAAATGAAGGAAAAAAACAAAAACAAACAACAACAAAAACCCACTACCCGGAGGCTCAGTTACATTTAAATTTCAGATTGACCGCAAGTAATTTTAGAGTAAAAATTATTTTATTTATTTATAGGTGTGACATACACCTCTCCCCAAAAGTGAGTGACTGTTCACTTGTTGACAAAAGGCCAGGAAGCAGCTCAGGTGAGGACTTCCAGCAGCAGCAGACACCAAGGAAAGGTGTTGAGGGAGCAGCAGGTGTGCCTGGGGTGTTTCTGAAGCTAGCGTGGAAGGGCTTCCTTCAGTGTAACCACCTTAAAGTGCAGATTCTGGGCCCTCTCCTAGGCTGGTGACAGATGGGAGTGACCACAGCCAACCTGTTTCCTCAAGGCTGTGGTGAAGTTGAAATGAAGAAATAAAAAAAGATGTCCTGTAAATTGTGACATGCCCAGGACCACGTCTCCCTCCTCCTCTCCCTCCTTCTCTTCCTCCTCTTCCTCTTCTCTTCCTCCTCCTCCTCTTCCTTCTCCTCTTCTTTATCTCCTTTCTCCTCCCCTCCCTCTTTCTCCGTTTTTTTGGCTGTTGTTTTGAGGCAGGGTCTCACTATGTAGCTATGTATAATAACACCCAGCCAAACACTGTTTCCCACATCAAGTTAAACCTAACACCAGCCTGCACCTCCCTGAGGAGGTGCCCAACCGTCCATCACTGTTCCTTCTCAGGAATCCCTCTCACTCAGAGCTTACACTCCCTGCCACATTGACCTCAGGCTATGCCCAAGGACTCCCTCCCTGTTCTCCAGCCCTGGGGATCTGTGGACCTGTGCAAAGCCCAGGTCATTGCCCAGAGGGTAGTGTAACACCGCTTTAAACAGTCCAGCCGAGAAAGCCTCTCCCTGCTGGGCCCCAGGCTACCCCACGGATGGTTTTTACATCCTTAGAAAGGCTGTTCTTCCCTGCCTGGACACTCTCAAAGCACAAAGGATTCCTTGATCTTTTTTTACTTTTCCTGCTCCCCAACCCCGTGTGTGTGTGCGCACGCACACACACCCACCCACCCCTTGGCTTAGAAAGACCAAGACATGCCTTATCCTTATCCTCAGGCTTGGAAAGAGGCTACTGCTCTCCCCAAAGAAGATGTGTGGGTCAGGAAAAAAAAAAAGGCGTTTGCAGTCCAAAAACCAGGTGGCGCTCCAGGCCCACCCTGGGACCTGCCATCATAGCTCTTTCAGGCCTAGGCCAGCCCAACATTTGCCACATCCTGTTTCCTGTCCCACTCAATCTTGCTAAATTGCTTCTCACTTCCCTCCCACTTGGGCTCTCGGGACTCCTGAGTGCTGCCAAATACCCAGCGTGCCCAGGGCTGGCTAGCTGGCTGGCGCGGTGCCAGGGTGTATGTTGGTCTGAGCTTTCTTTCTCAAAGGCAAAGGCAATAGCCAGGGCTTCAGGCCACACTGGCCTCTGCACCATGGCGGTCTTCTGGACACCTGAGAGGACCCTCGCTGGTGCATCCTCTGGGCCACCCTCCCCCACCAAGAAGCTGACCCACTTTTTCTCTTTCTCCATCCACTGCTGCACTGGATACTAGGCGCCTTCACCCAAGGAACATGAGTCTATCTGGGCCTCTGGTCTCTCCCTCTGAGGCTTTAGGCCTTTGCTGCCAAAGTAAGAGCTATGACACAGAAATTTCCCGCCAACCTTAAGTCCTAAGAGAGTATCCGAGTGAGGTCCGCCAGCTGGACCTGGGTTCCAAGTTCCCTTGGGGCTGCTGCCTGAAACCTGGGTTAGGGCAGATCTGGAAAGGGCTTCCCAGAGGTAGGTCCCTCCACCTAGAGGCCAGGCTTTCATGCCCCACCTCATCCCACCCCTACCCCACTCACTCCATCCTTACTCTGCGGCTCACCACATGGTGGCGCTGTGACAGAGCTTTTCTGGCCATAGAAGCTCTTAGCACCTACCCTTTTCTCCCCGTTCACTTGGTCGAGGTTCGAGGGTCCACAGTGGTCTGGTGGCTGGGTAGTTCTTTCACACAGTCCTCCAGGCAGTGGGGACCAGATGAGGATATAGATCACATCCATCCCAGGCTTTGGGATGCTCGTTGCCGGGTCTGGGAGCCCCAGGGTGCTGAGACACTGTGAGCTGAACTGGCTGTGGATCTAGGGAGAGCACAGACTAACCCAGGTGCCTGCCAGAACTTGCCAGGCCATCTGCTCCCAGAGAGGAGGATGGGAGTCCTCGGGAAGGAGCTATTCTTTAGGGTAGGGCTTAAACTTTTTCTGTTCACCTCCCCTTGTATGAGACCTAGCTATATAGAGACAAAAATCATGCAAGCAATTAGATTTATAGGTAATAACTCACAAGGAAACTTTAAAAGCAACTCTTAGGCATGCATATAATTATAGCATTTATTAAGAAAATGCTATATTTGCTTTATTTATGAAAGCAAGTTTGTATAGAGGTGAGGTGGTATGGTTGTTTATATTTACATAGGGAATATGATATTGGCTATATATTTCATAGCATAGAACATGGAATATCTTCGGTATTTTTCAGAGGCGATGTAAATTCAAAATAGCAGAAATATGTTTAGAGCCATTTCAGAAATTGTGGGGAATTCTGTCTTAGTCTCCAAGCCACAATTCATGTAATGATTCTTAAAAAAAAAAAAAAAAAAAAAAAAAAAAAATGAAATTCAAGTCAGCAGCTCAAACAGCAAATTTTAAAATCAAATATGCTTACATAATACAACCCAAGGATATATTCATGGGACACATGCTGAGGGGTGTCAGTAGGAAAATATTGAAAGCATTTGTTTTCCGTAATTAAACCTTCATGTTTTTGTAAGAACAGAAGACTGTGTGTGCAGTTAAAAAAAAAAAAAAACACTGTGGTTTTATCACACCGCAGTCTCAGATCTGAGCTGAGGGGGTCAGGCAGCCTCCACTGGTCATGTACCAGGTCCTGCACAGTGCACAGCACACATGTGTGTTCAAAACCAAGTCTGCAGGGAGGCCACACTCTGCAACATAGTTGACCACAGCCTGAGATGCTCAGGGCTCACCGCATCCTTAATTCTGATTTAACATTTGCTCCATCCCATACAGAGCTGTGACCACAGCTGGGCTTTCTCTCTCTCTCTCTCTCTCTCTCTCTCTCTCTCTCTCTCTCTCTCTCTCTCTCTCTCTCTCTCTCTGTGTGTGTGTGTGTGTGTGTGTGTGTGTGTGTGTAATTTTTCTTAACGTCTTTGGCCTGAGTATGTTTTGTGCTCTCAGTAAAGCCCACCATCTCCTGGGTGACCTCGAAATCCTAACGGGCCTCAGAAGGCTTCTCCCCTGACCCACTTCCTGTCCTCCCGATCCCAAGCACATATCAGATATGAAAGGAAGAGGAAGAAAAGGGGGAAAACAAAGGGGGACGAGTAGAGGGCAACGAGGAGAAGCAGCCCCTCCCTCCAGGAGCTGGTGTGCCTCTCCCGCTGAGAGCCAAGCAACTCAACACACTAAAAACCCGAAGTCCCAACAGAGACAACGTGTGCTTCCCCACAGACAACCCAAACCAAAGCATTCCCGGGACAGGTGGAGTGCGCTCTCTGAGACTCAGCATGGTTACAACTGTGCCATGCGGTAGGAGGCAGGTGTCAAGGGCCCACCTGTGCTGGGCACTGAAGGGCAGGTCTCCGGGTGGCATGGCGGTCTCCAAGTCTCTATCTGTCTTCCCCTCTCATGCTTCCCTGCCTGGATTGGATTGGATTTTTATGAGTCCTGGGCAGAAGGCAGCTTTGGCCACCAAACTAGGCATCAAGCTGAGAGGAACAAGGCTTGCCGTCTGCTCTGCCCCTGATTGAAGTAAGTGCAGCACCACCGAGGCCTCTCTTTGCCCTTTGTTGGGGAGTGGGTAAGCATTGTTTGGATATGCTAACGGGCACCTTGTCTTAGTCAGGGTTTCTATTCCTGCACAAACATCATGACCAAGAAGCAAGTTGGGGAGGAAAGGGTTTATTCGGCTTACACTTCATGGCTGTTGATCACCAGAGGAAATCAGGACTGGAACTCAAGCAGGTCAGGAAGCAGGAGCTGACGCAGAGGCCATGGAGAGATGTTCCTTACTGGCTTGCTTCTCCTGGCTTGCTCAGCCTGCTCTCTTATAGAGCCCAAGACTTCCAGCCCAGGGGTGGCACCACCCACAAGGGGCCCTCCCCCCTTGATCACTAATTGAGAAAATGCCCCACAGCTGGATCTCATGGAGGCACTTCCCCAACTGAAGCTCCCTTCTCTGTGATAACTCCAGCCTGTGTCAAGTTGGCACACAAAACCAGCCAGTACACACCTCCTTTGGCCTTTGGGTCAAAGAAGGCCTTTGGCCTTCTCTTTGGGTCCTATCAACAATCTTGAGTTTTACTGCATTGAGCTCCTCACTCATCCTTAACTCTAAACAATACACCTCATAAAACCACTGAAAAAAGGAAACACTTGTACAATAGGAAACTCTTCCTTCAAGAGGGTAAAAAAATCCACTGAGTTTAAGATAAAAATAAATAAATAAATAATAAGCAGTCAGGTTATATATGTGTGTGTGTGCATATATAAACACATATACAATATATGTATATATTATTATATATATTATATAGATCAATATATTGTATATAATATATATATATATATATATATATTACCTAGCTTTTAGGTTTTATTTATGCTTTAAAACTTGGAGATTAGAGACTGGAGAGACGGCTCAGCGGTTAAGAGCATTGGCTGCTCTTCCAGAGGTCCTTAGTTCAATTCCCAGCAACCACATGGTGGCTCACAACCATCTGTAATGGGATGTGATGCCCTTTCCTGGCACAAAGGCGTACATGCACATAGAGCACTCATATACATAAAATAAATATTAAAAAACAAAACTTGGAGATTACAGCTCTGAGAAGTGTAGGCGTAAAGGATGGGGATGGCGGGTGTGTGTGTGTGCGTGTGTGTGTGCCGGTGTGTGTGTGTGTGTGTGTGTGCGCGCGCATGTGTGTGTGTGTGTGTGTGTGTGTGTGTGTGTGTGTGTGCGCGCGAGTGTGTGTGCACACACGTGCACGCATTTGAGTATGCACCTTTAATCCCAGCACTGGGCAGGCAGATCTCTGTGAGTTCCAGGCCAGCCTGGTCCTACAGAGTGAGTTCTTGGAAAGTCAGGAGTACATAGAGAAGCCCTGTCTCAAAAAGACAAAACAAAACAAAAAAATCCTAAGCATAAACCAGATGTAGTGGTATACAATTTAATACAATTTGATTCCAGCATTCTGGCCAGGTAGGGCTTGACTCTTTCTTTCTCTCTCTTTCACACACACACACACAGACACTAATGTAATTCTCTCTCCAGAATTCTTTACAGTTGTCTGGGGGATATATATGGTCCTTTCCACAAAAGACTTATTTGTAAGAGTATTTGAGGCTGGGCAGTGGTGGCACAGGCCTTTAATCCCAGCACTTGGGAGGCAGAGACAGGTGGATTTCTGAGTTCAAGGCCAGCCTGGTCTACAGAGTGAGTTCCAGGACAGCCAGGACTACACAGAGAAACCCTGTCTCGAACCCCTCCCCCCCAAAAAAGAGTATTTGAAAGGACCGGTGTCAACACAGGACACCCCAAGACCAAATTCTCAACACAAAGGAGATTTATTTGCTCCAGAGAGACAGAGGGCAGGGAATAAGAGACAAAGACAGGAGAGAGAGGACAGGGAGAAGGGGAAGGGAACAATGGAGAGAGGGGAGGATATCTGTCCCGAGGGACAAAGGACTGCCTCTGGATAGAGGAGACATGTGTGGCCCATAGGAAATACCAGTTTATAAAGAGAAAGGGGACCCTGTGCTGGGAGGAGTTGGCTTGTTTTAATTGGCCGTGTCAATCAGGTTAGCCAGGGGGCTTTTGATGATTGGATTTCAAAACTTTGATAGCCAGACCTTGGTGGTCAGTCTCAGGAAGAAATGGTCAATAAGGGAGTAGACCTTGGTGCCTAGTTTTAGGAATTGTAATGTAACATTTTTGCAAAGGATGGCAGAGGACGAGACCTGCCAGAGCCATGTTTGCCATGGTTGGGCTTTTAGAGCCCTTCAGTATTTACTTTATACTATTTCACTCTGGCTCATCCTGAAATTTTTTTTTTTTTTTTTAAGATTTATTCTGGGGCTGGAGAGATGGCTCAGCAGGTAAGAGCACTGACTGCTCTTCCAAAGGTCCTGAGTTCAAATCCCAGCAACCACATGGTGGCTCACAACCATCTGTAATGGGATCTGACGCCCTCTTCTGGTGTGTCTGAAGACAGCTACAGTGTACTTGCATATAATAATAAATCTTTAAAAAAAAAAAGATTTATTTTATTTTATGTGTATGAGTACACTGTAGTTGTACAGATGGCCATGAGCTATCATGTGTGTGACTGCTGGGAATTGAACTCAGGACCTTCAGATTCACCAGAAGAGGGCGTCAGATCTCATTAAGGGTGGTTGTGAGCCACCATGTGGTTACTGGGATCCGAACTCAGGACCTTCTGAAGAGCAATCAGTGCTCTTACCCGCTGAGCCATCTTGCCAGCCCCCTCATCCTGAAATGACTACTTCCTGTGATTTAGTCCACGACCCAGCTTTCCCTGGGTGACAGTCCTCGAGGAGGGAAGGAAGGGAGCTCTTAAGACTGTTGACGACAGTGTGGGGCTGTATCTGTCTCCTGGTCACTGCAGACAAGTAAAGAGAAGGGTGAGTCAGGTCTCCCTCTTCAAAGGTGATCCGGTCCTGCCAGGTCGGGCAGGGGCGGATAAGGTCCCCCTGCCACTCACACAAAGGCAGCTGGAAATAGAAGCAAGCCGCTGAAGGCTGCCGCAAGTTAATCGCTGAGGTATCTGTCCGTGGCTTGGGAAAGCACCCGCCCTTGGGAAGAACCCTACATTCTTCTGCCTTCTAGCCATTAGACGCTAATTGGCATCGTGGTTTGGAAGGCTCTTTTTCTTTGCTTTTGCTTTTGGGTGCTGGAGATCCAAGCCAGGAGCATACGCTCCCACAGCTAATGGCTTTCTGGGCTAATAGATCTGTGTCATGGGAGTAGCTCGGGTTGGTCATGATGGGTGAAAGAAAGGTGTGGTGAAGGCCCTGGTCTGCATTTCACTGGAGGGGGCTGGCTACTGGGTCGTTCATTCATCCATTCATCCAACAACTATTGACCTAGAACAGATGGAGAAGGTGACCTTTGAAGGTGGGACGGGCAGGGTCACATTCAGGTGTAGGGGAATATTCAGGCTGTGAGAATAGAATTAAAACCCACTAGTTTGATTTATTTGATCACTGTGGTCTTCCACCAGAACACACCTTCCCGGACCCCCAGGAGCTCTATCTTGCTCCTGTGTGCTTGGAGGCTGGAATATGTTCTCAACAAAGAGACATTGAATCAGCTAATGGTTAACCAACAATTTGTGTTTATCAGTTTCTTATTACTGTAACAAACACCGGAGACAAGTCAACTTACAAAGAGAAAAGGTTGTCTTTGCCCACGGTTTCAGACTCTTTGGTTCGTGACTGGTTGGCCTCGCTGCTTTGGGTTTATCAACACATCATGGCAGAAGTATGTGTGGAGTAAAGTTGCCCACCTAGTGGCTGGGAAGCTAAAGAGAGTGAAGAGGGGCTGGGGTCCCAGGATCTGTTTTGAGGATGCTCTCCTTAAGATGCCCTGCCTATTAAAGGTTCTATCACCTTCCAACAGCACATAGCTGGGGCGCCTGCAGCACAGGGGGACTTGGGGACAGTCTAGGCACAGCACACTGCTACTGACGCTGATTCCTGGCAGCTATTGTGCTAGGTAAACAGTGGTGTTTGTGGAGGGCACCGGTGGCTCAGAGATGCTCTGTGCAGCAAGACAGTTTACATAGGGGTATTCCCCAGAATGCAGCTATGGCACCTGCTCCTCCAATAGCATCTTCATTCTTCTCTGCTCATCAGCAGAGGCCTTTGCTTTGAGGGCTTACAGTGTGGCGGATCTTATGCCAGGTATGTAACTTCTTTCCCTCTTCTATCTGTCGGGAGTAGGCTTTACTAGGTAGGTGCTACCCACACACACACACCCAGACACACACACAGACATACAGACACAGACACACCCAGACACACTTACACACACACACATATACAACTGATGTTCGTGGAAGCACTGCCTTACCCCCAAATCACATGGCTGCTAAGGACGTGAGACTGTCAGAACTATGAGTCCAGAGTGATGCTCTTGGTTAATGACAATGCCTTCCTTCAAGAAATAGCTAGTTGCCAGGTGGTGGTGGTATGTATACTCAGGAAGGAGAGGTAGAGGGGTCCTGTGAGCTTGAGGCCAGCCTTGTCTACAGAGCAAGTTCCTGAACAGCCAGGGAGGGCTACACAGAGAAACCAGATCTCAGAAAGAGACACACACACACACAGGGAGAGAGAGAGAGAGAGAGAGAGAGAGAGAGAGAGAGAGAGAGAGAGAGAGAGATTGAAATTTCATCTGATGGGTTCTGCCACTAACACACCCAGATGTGTACTCTCAGTGGCTGATGTGTGTGCGTGTGCATGTGTGTGCGTGTGTGTGTTGCTGTGTAAGCTTAGGGTTTTACACAGGCTACAGAGGCAGTGGGTCACTGAGTAACATCAGTTCACAGAGAGAGAGACCACGTAATGAAGGTCAGAGGACAACTACACGGTATCCGTTCCCTCTGCCTGCTGTGTGGGCTCTGGGGACCAAACCCAGGTTGTGAAGCTCGGCACTGAGCCATCTCAGGCTTTGTAACCACATCGTGCTGTTAAGCACATTCAGACCACTGCGCAGCATCTTCACAGCCTCCAGGCCCCCTTTCCACACGGAAACTCACGTCTGCCAGACACTATTCACTAAGTGAGAACCTTCCCTTTGCTTGTCTTGCAGACCTGGCAACCGTTCCTGCTGTTGTCTTCCTTTAAGACCTGACAATTCTATGTATCCGAGGCAAGTGAAATAATGCTCTTTCTTTTGTGTCTGGCTTATTTCATTGAACATTATCCTCATGGTTCATGTGTCAGACTTCTTCCCTCTTTGTTTGAGACTGGATCTGACTAGGTTGCCCAAGATGTTCTCAAATGTAAAGTCCTCCTGCGTCAGCCCCCAAGCACTGGGATGGCAGGCAGATGGCACCATGCTCTACTGATTTCCTTTCTTCAAATGCTGGGTGATGCTCCATTGTGGAATAGCACCTTGTGCTTGTCCATTCATTTTAGTGGGTGCTTGGGTGGCCTTTATGTTTTGTAACTAACCCTCCTATAAGTATGTGGTAAAATCAGGTGTCTTTGAATTGATGAAGGAAAGCAAATCATTAGTGGTCTTGGGTATTTGGTCAGGCTTCTCCCACTCCCTGGAGGTTGAGCCAGGCCAGCCATTATCCTAAGGGCTAACCTATGCTCCCCGGACCTGTTTCTGATGAGACAAACTCTGGATGTCCTGGGTGCCCCCAGCACCCACTTTCACTCTTAACCGTCACTCCATGAATATGCCTCTGTCACCAGACCTTGAGGTCACCAGAAGGTTGTCCTCTGTACCTGAGAGCTCTGGCTCTCTCATGACAAGCCCATGTGGGAGCCCTGTCGCTTGGGAGCCAGAGAAGGTCTATGTGCCCAGAATGGGATTCCCACAGAATTCCTCAAATAGAGACCCAGAAGTGGTCAGTCTATATTGACGGCTTGAGTCCTGGGCCAGTTAGAGGCCATAGCTTCTCTTGGATCCTGTATTAGTCAGGGTTCTCTAGGGTCACAGAACTTATGGGGAGTCCCTATATCGTAAGGGAATTTGTTGATGACTTACAGTCTGTAGTACAACTCCCAACAATGGTCAGCAGCAGCTGTGAATGGAAGTCCAAAGATCTAGCAGTTGCTCAGTCCCACAAGGCAAGCAGGCGAAGTAGAGAGAGAGCCTTCCTTCTTCCATGTCCTCATATAGGTCTCCAGCAAAGGTGTGGCCCAGATTAAAGGTGTGTGCCACCATACCTTTAATTCCAGATGACCTTGAACTCAGAGATCTCCCTGTCTTAATCTTCTGGGATTCATAGCCACTCTGCCTCAAGATCCCCATGCCAAGATCCAGGTCAGAAACTTGTTTCTCTCAGCCTCCAGATTAGGATCACAGGTGAGCCTTCTAATTCTGGATTGTAGTTCATTCCAGATATAGTCAAGTTGACAACCAGGAATAGCCACTACAATCCACCCCTTGTCAACTTGACACAAATAGTATCTCATGTCCACATGAAAAAACAACAAGATCATGGTATCTTGCCTACCATGACATAACTATTCCTCATACAATCACAAATGCATTTGTAAATTTACAATGAGCCAATGTCCCGTGGGAACATTCTTTTAGTGTCTCGACTTAAATACCAATTGATGTTAAAGAAATTGGAAGAAAGACAAATATATTCTTAACAGTTCTTAACAAAATAAGACAGAAGCATTCATATTACTTTATAATCCTCGTTTTTGCAACTGGTTACGTGGCCTTAGCTGATATTTATAACTACTGTCCTCTACTACCCATTCTGTATTTCCTTCCCCCTCGGCAAGCACCTCAGCAGGTCATATCTCTTTTCCTGGAGGAGTGACCCA
Source organism: Mastomys coucha (assembly GCF_008632895.1). Lineage (NCBI taxonomy): Eukaryota > Metazoa > Chordata > Mammalia > Rodentia > Muridae > Mastomys > Mastomys coucha. Next base: position 78,854,166 of record NW_022196891.1, on the reverse strand, counting down.
TTCCTTCATTCCTGATGGCTCTGCGTCCTTTGTCAACCTGCTTGGATTGGGCTGTTGTAATTTCGCATTGACTTTTTTTTTTTTTCTTGGTTTTTCAAAACAGGGTTTCTCTGTGTAGCCCTGGCTGTCCTGGAACTCACTTTGTAGTCCAGACTGGCCTCGAACTCAGAAATCCACCTGCCTCTGCCTCCCAAGTGCTGGGATTAAAGGCGTGCACCACCACTGCCTGGCTTGCATTGACTTTAATCACAGGACATGGAAGTACTAAGAGACGCCCTAAGGGATCTCCTGCACTCCAGACATAATCCTGCTTACCTCCATTGTGAAGAGGCAATCCAATTTCTCCACGATAATCTGGATCTATCACTCCTCCTAACACTGTAATTCCTTTCTTAGCCTGTTGGTTTAAGGGCATTAGAAGCCCAAAATGACCAGGGGGAAGGCTCAGCTTCCAGTTCAATGGAATGTTTGTTGTGGCTCCTGGTACAAGAACTCTCCCTTCTGGAACCAAAACTTCTAGGCCAGCAGAAGCTAGGGTTGTAGGGACAGGAAGCAAAATTTTTCCTAGAGGGTCACTAGGAGTGATAGTGAGTGGAACTATTCCCTTTTCCACCCCTTCATTCCTGGACCCATGGATCCTGGCTATGGGGGAAACTGTACCATATATTGGATGCTGATTCAAAGCATATACTGCCTTCTGAAGAACTCTGTCCCAGCCCTCCATGCTGTTGCCAACTAACTGGCACTGTAACTGTGTCTTCAAAGGCCATTCCATCTTTCTAGCAGAAGAGCCACTACAGATCCCAATGTGGCTGGGCTAGGTGTATCTAATTTCAGGTGGGTTTGGCTCTCAGAAACTCGCCTCTGTTTCCTTTCTTGGGATCCTGTCTTGTCATCTGGTCTCCCCAAACCATCGACAGTACCCGGGGACAAAGTACCCCAGTACCTGGGGATTCCTGGCAGCTATAATTCCTACAAAACATTTTTTAAACTTAAAGGTTCTAGGAGGACTGACCTGTCCTATGGGAGGGGTCTCAAGTATAGTTTCCAAATGATGGCTGAATTGGCCAGGTGTCCCAGCACTCATAGGGGTAGAGATGGGAGGACTGGGGATTGAGGCCAGCTAGGGTTACATAGTGAAACCCTATCTTAGACCTAAAGTAGAACAAAGAAATGACCAGGTTCAGTGGGTTCCAATAGGGGAGGGGACTACCAGGGACTTCGAATGGCTGCCACCTCACGGGGGACGTTCATATCTGTACTTGATGTTCAAAGGGTACCACCACAACCACATTCTTCTGAAGAAAGGGCAGCAAGCCACTCAGAGGTGCCTTATCGTGCAGTCTAGACTAGAGTCTGGACTCGTTCATTCCTTAGGTCCTTCGAGCATCACTGTAGATCTAGGGATGAAAGAGAGAACAAAACAGGTACTAGGTGCTATGGTTCCTACTCCAAAACACTGAACAGCATGCAAGAGTATCTGTCTGTCTGTGAATCCTTCCTACCTGCTGGAAAGTGCTACAAAGGACAGGAATGGAAGTAGGATTGGCATTGAATTGAAATTCTTTAATGATTTTAATTAATTAATTTATTTATTTATTTATTTTGGTTTTTCGAGACAGGGTTTCTCTGTGCAGTCCTGGCTGTCCTGGAACTCACTCTGTAGACCAGGCTGGCTTCGAACTCAGAAATCCGCCTGCCTCTGCCTCCCAAGTGCTGGGATTAAAGGCATGTGCCCCCACCGCCCGGCTTAATAATTTTATTTTAAATTATGTGTATGTCTGTGCATTGGTATGTGCACTTTGAGTATAGTTTCCCCTAGAGGCCAGAAGGGGGCGTCAGATCCCTCTGGAGCTGGAGTTGCAGGTGGCCATGAAACAGCTGATGTGGGTTCCCTGCAAGAATAGTGTCTCTTACGCAGTGTTCTATCGCTGGGAAGAGACACCATGACCAGGGCAGACCTTATAAAAAGCAAGCTTTTAATTGGGACTGGCTTACAGTTTCAGAGGTCTAGTCCAGTATCATCATGACATCATAGCAGCACACAGGCAGGCACGGTGCTGGAGCAGTAGCTGAGAGCTTCATTCTGATTCATAGGCAGAGAGAGAGAGAGAGAGAAAGAGAGAGAGAAAGAGAGAGAACTGGGCCTAGCATGGGCTTTTGAAACCTCAAAGCCTAACTCCCCAGTGACACACTTCCTCTAACAAAGCCATACCTACTTTAAGAAGCCACACCTAATTTTTCTCAAATAGTTGCCACATCCTGATGGCTAAACATTCAAATAGATGAGCCTCTGGGGGCCATTCTTTTTTTTGTTTTGTTTTGTTTTGCTTTGTTTTTCCAGACAGGGTTTCTCTGTGTAGCCCCAGCTGCCTGGCTGTTCTGGAACTCACTCTGTAGACCAGGCTGGCCTCAAACTCAGAAATCTGCCTGCCTCTGCCTCCCAAGTGCTGGGATTAAAGGTGTGCACCACCCGGCCTTCTGGGGGCCATTCTTATTCAAACTACCACAAACAGCTTGTGTTTGGGCCAACACTCCCTGAGCCATCTCTTCAGCCCAAAATATAAAGTCTTAATAGTGAGTTGAGTGAGTGTCACCTGAGAAAGGGAGCGCCCCTCAAAGTGTCTGGGAAGCAGTTCACTAGAGAAAACAGCGAGTGCCAAGGTCTTCAGGCGGGAGCCAGCCACAAGGGTGCTGTGGTGCTCGGCAGTAGGTGAACAGAGAGGAACAGCGGTGGAGGGTAAGGTCTGTTGTGTAGGAAGGAGAACAGACACTGCAGGGTACACACACGTACTGTGAAAGGGGAGGAGCCATGGGAGGATTCAAGCGGACAAATGACAAGACCTTAGTTAGGATTTAAAAAGAGAAAGCCACTCTTTGGCTACATGGAAGGCATCCTTGCGGGGTGAGGACAGGAGCTGAGGGCTAGCTAGGAGACTATGATGAATCGTCACCTGGATTGGATTAAGAAACACCCAGGTCGGGCAGCGGTGGCGCACACCTTTAATCCCAGCACTTGGGAGGCAGAGGCTGGAGGATTTCTGAGTTCGAGGCCAGCCTGGTCTACAGAGTGAGTTCCAGGACAGCCAGGGCTACTCAGAGAAACCCTGTCTCGAAATACCAAACCAAAACAAAAAGAAAAACAAAAAGAAACACCTGGATTGTTAAAGGACCCCCTGGGTGTGTCTGAGAGGTAACTTCAGGGTGGTTAGAGCCTCCGAGCTCTGGGCTATCAAGAGACTACAATCCCGGGGTTCATAACATGGTAGCTTTGCCAGGAAGGGTGAGAAACAGGATCGGGGGTCCAGTTGGAGGAAGTGGGTCACTGGGTGTGTGTCCTGGGAGGCCATCTCTTGTGTCAATCTCTTCCTGTGTGTTCTCTTTCGCAGTTTACGGTCCTCCTGTGGGTGAACACCAAGCCTTCCCACCATGTACAATGAAACTTCCAAAAAACTCTTGTTTCTCATACACAGACGAGAAAGGGTGACTGGGCGGCTGTGGCAATACTCCAGGAGAGGAACTGAAGCACCCCCGGGCAGGTGGCCTCTGGGGGAGGGGGCACACCTATGGCACACCAGGAGGATGGCAAGTGTGTAGAGAACCTGTGCCTACCTGGTCCTGATCTTAATTGTACAGATCCTGACTTCTTTGATCCCCACAGTTCCAATGGCTGCTCGCTTCTGCCTGTCCCTGGCTCCCCTGGTGTGGTCTCTGTCCACTTTCCGATTCCACCAGTGGTTAGCTGTTCTGCCGAGTCCCCTAGCACATCTCACTCTCAGACTGTGGCCCTGGAGCTCTGAGATGCTTATTGGGGGTGAGGGTGGGGAGCCAAACTGTGAGGAGAATGAGAATGAGGGCCGCTCTGCAGTAAGAACCAGCTCTGAGCCTGACAGCTCTTACCTCAGAGCAGCAAGATCACCCACACTACAGGGTCTGCAGCGGTGGGGTCCTGGCAGAGTAGCCCAGTTCCTCAGACCTCATCCCCAACCCTGCCTCAACTCCCCAGGAGCTCTGTGGACTGAGAGATAGAAGAAAGGTGTGTGTGAGGGAGCCTATGAACCTATGAGCCTATATATCTGTATATCTATGTATCTATGCATCTGTATATCATATCTATATCTATATCTATATCTACCCCAGCCCTGCTTCCCTTGCTAGGGTCAGATTCTGGGAGGGGAAGGATGGACTCCGCCCCACCCCGTGAGCCTAGGAGGTGTGAGGTTGGGTGCTAGAAGCAGGTGGCCTTTGAATTGTTTGTCTTTCTGTTGAAGAAGCTCGCCTGCAGCGCAGATTCTATCTCAAAGGAAACTGTTACCTAAGAGCTCATGGGGGAGCCCAAGGCACCAGAGGGGACAGCCATATGGAGAGGTGTGAAAGTAGAATTTGTCAGAATGGGCTGCTGGCATGCACTCTGACATCTCCTCGGTCTCCTGAAAATCTCAGGGAGGGAGAGGCAGGCAGAGCAGCAGGGGGCAGGGACTGCAAGGTTCTGAGACAAAGGTGTCAGCAAGTCAGACCCTGAGAGTCAGTCAGGAGGGTCAGGAGGGACAAGGGCCTATATATTTTTAGGTTGCAGGCCCTATATACTGCTAGGTCACAGCCAATGTTTTGGTCAGAATACCAGACCAGTAGGCTTTGGGACCCCTCGCCCCCAGTTCTGGGGAATGTCCAGATACTGGGCTGACAAACCTCTGGGAGACTCACAGGCCTCCTCCACATGATGGCCATCTGACAAAGGTCCCTCAGATCCCAACCTAAACATTCTTGTTTGAGCAAGAAGTGAAGGACAGTGGAGTTCTCTGTGAGTTCGAGGCCAGCCTGGTCTACAGAGCGAGTTCCAGGACAGCCAGGACTATACAGAGAAACCCTGTCTCGAAAAACAATCAAACAAACGCACCCCAAAAAACAAAAGGAAGGACAAATACTACCCCCATCAATTTGACAAAAAGCCCAGAGGTGGGTGTCTGGGGAGGAGGAATGTATTCATGAAACCCGCGTGGATGAAGAACTTTGTCCTAGAAACACTTGTGTGAGCCAGGCAGTGGTGGCGCACGCCTTTAATCCCAGCACTTGGGAGGCAGAGGCAGGCGGATTTCTGAGTTCGAGGCCAGCCTGCTCTACAGAGTGAATTCCAGGACAGCCAGGGCTACACAGAGAAACCCTGTCTCGAAAAACCACACACACACACACACACACACACACACACACACACACAGAGAAATACTTGTGTGAATTCTATCATGTTCCCTGACCTGGGGCCTAGCTGTGCAGGGAGTAGGGTCACCATCCACGATGTTTCGAACGCTGATCGTTCTGGGAGCAAAGCCCAATTATTGGGGTTCAGAATTATTGCATTAGAGGAAGAAGGTCAGGCTAACCAGTTGTGACCACCCCTGCTTCACTGAGCCCTCTGTTCAACTCTGAATCAGTCACTAACGTGGTTTTGAGATGCAGGGGAGACAATGAGTCCAGGGAGGGAAGGGGCTTGAAGCCAGCCAAAGGCAGGTGCCATAGGGATGCAGTGGGAGAGGGCATTGGGATGGAAAGGGTGAAGAGGAGAGGAAGAGGGTGCTTGCTCTCTAATACCATCCTTGTAGCTCCTTGACTTTCATTCTGGGCCATTTCAGGTGCTTCTCCTAGGAATAGCAGCTATGGCTCTTCCTGTCCTCTGGGATCCCTGGCTTCAGGTCAGAGCACAGCCCCACTGCGCCTCATTTCATTCTCCCACTGGTCTATGGCTAGACTCCAGTGGTGTCTGGCACAGGGAGAAGGCTCCTGAATTAAAAAGGTCCAGGAGCCCCTGCTCTTCCTGCTCCGGCATCCGGCAGCGGTTGCCGCGTTCCTTTCTCTCATTGGTTATTGATTGATGTCCGTTGTAGCATCCTGCCTGGAAAGGGGAGTTTCCTCAGATGATCCAGCAGGGTGCGCTACTCCCAGGGAGCACGAGCCCTGCTGTCTATCCGAACAAGAATCAGGCTGGCCAGATTATTAAGCAAATCCTCGCTACCATCCCTGCCAACCTGAGTTTGATCCCTGAGACCGGGATAATGGAAAAAGAGAACTGATTCCTGAGAGCTGTCCTTTGGTCTCCATCCGCCGACTGTGGCCAATATCCCACCTTTACCCCTACAATAGATAGGCAAATGTAATAAAACAGGAATCTGGGAAGGCGACCACATGGGAAAGAGGAGGGACTCTTCAGACCAGGCTGGGACATGCTCGCCAGCGCCCGCACACAGTTTCCCATAGGATTTCCTCTCGCAACAAGTTGAGGAACCAGGAGTCCCTGTGGACATATTCACTGTCCCCATAACCCCATGCTCGTCCACTAGAGCATACTGTTGAGGTAAGGCTGGCCTCCTATTTGTCCCTGGCCAGACTCATCCTTATGGCTGGCCTGCCCCAACCCCTGGAAACTCCGCCTCTTGGCACCATCTGTCTCTGGGCCCTGGGTTAGCCCTTTAGAAGAGTGTGGCTGAGTGTAACCCTGATTTTAGTATCCTAGGATGCTAATTAAGATCAAAGCGACTGTGAAGTTCACCCTCGGGAACCCTGCGGCCTGAAAAGGGCTTTTAGAGGCAGCCTCGGCCTGTTCTGTGGCGCCAGCTTACAGCAGGCTCCCAGAGTTTCTTAGAGGGCTCGCCCACACAGCGCTGCACCCTGGGGAGGTGCCATGCCAGGGAATTTTGTTAATGGTTAACAGTCTCCAAGGGCAGATCTTCAGGCATCTTCTCTGTGGAAGAACTTCTCCTGCCCCTAGCTCCAGTCATGTTCACTGGCTAAGCCACGGCAGGGGCAGGATCTGGGAGGCTCCATCCCACTAAACTCCAAGAATTTCTGTCTGCAGTCTGCATACATATATCCACCCCCACTAGGAATTTTTTTTTTTTTTTTGGCTATCTTGTAAACAGTGTGGTCTGGCTAAGTCCTTCAGATGGCAACTCTTATCTCTCCCAGATTGCTGGGTGGATTTTCAAAATCAGTCGGTCCATAGATGCAGACAAGGGGGGTTAGCAATGTGGACAAGAGTCAGGGCTCCCTACTTGCCAACTGCCCTGAGACCCAGAGAAGGGGCAGATAGAACACTGCATCATTTCTGTGTCTCTCCCCTTTCATCCCCCAGTGTGACTGACCCAGCAGTGATGAAGGTATCCTGCAGAAACGACAGTACTATTGAAACGACGGACCCCAAAGGGAGAAAGCTTTCCTCCTCCGGAATGTCGTGCTGGGAGCGGGAAGAGCAGCGGCCAGCCAAAGTGGTCACCTTGCGTGACAGTATTGAAGTTTAAGCAGAGCTGGTGGTGGGCTGGGCTACACTTAAAGACTACTTAGGCAGAGCCCTTGCCTTCTTCTCAAGCAAGATCCCAAGATGGACGTGGGAGAGGGAATCCTTGGATATCTTTGTCCTTCTTCTCAATGTGGTCACATCTCATTTTTCTTTTCTTTTTTTTTTTTTTAAAGATTTATTTATTTATTATATGTAAGTACACTGTAGCTGTCCTCAGACACACCAGAAGAGGGCGTCAGATCTCATTATGGGTGGTTGTGAGGCACCATGTGGTTGCTGGGATCTGAACTCAGTGCTCTTCCCCACTGAGCCATCTCACCAGCCCCCACATCTCATTTTTCTACATGTCACTGTGAGCATGGCTAGCTGAACCTAGTTTGTTGGTACACAAGCTGTGAACCCCAAATTGGGTAACATCGCTGACTGGTGCTGTTTTTCAGTCAAGGTAAACCACTGGGGGGAAGGGCTGCTTTTTTTTTTTTTTTTTTTTTTTTTTTTTTTTGGTTTTTTTTCGAGACAGGGTTTCTCTGTGTAGCCCTGGCTGTCCTGGAACTCACTTTGTAAACCAGGCTGGCCTCGAACTCAGAAATCCTCCTGCCTCTGCCTCCCAAGTGCTGGGATTAAAGGCGTGAGCCACCACTGCCTGGCTTTTTTTGGTTTTTCTAGACAGGTTTTTTTTCTGCGTAGTCGGGGATGTCCTGCATTCACTCTGTAGACCAGGCTGGCCTGAAACTCAGGGATCCTCCTGCCTCCTCCTCCTGGGATTGAAGGCATATGCCACCACGCCCAGCTTGCAGCTGCTTATCTTTAAGAACAAGGCATACTAACTAGAGTTGGGGATAGAGCTGAGTTGCTAGAGTCCTTCTCGTGCCATCACAAAGCCCTGGGTTCAGATCCTCAGCACAGCAATCAACTGGGTATGATAGGTCTTGCCTGTAACCTCAACCCTCTGAGGTAGAAGCAGGAGGATTGGAAATCCAAGGTCATTCCAGGTTGGCCTGGATCATGTGAGACCCTGTGTGTGTGTGGGGGGGGTTACCAAGTGTCAAGTTAGTCTTGTTGTTCTTTGTAGTTTTGGTTTTTCTTTTCTGTTGCCCTTTGTTTTTGAGGCAGAATTCACATTGCAGGCAGGTTGGCCTCAGACTCACAGCAATCCCCTTGCAGCAACCTCTCAAGTGCCAGGATCAGGCCTTCCTGATCAAATTACATTGTTGCAAATGCTCTCTCCAACTGTTCCGTCTTAGTGACAGCATTATGTTTGGGGGAAATTTCCTGAAATTTAAAGGTTTTTTTCCAGCTACCAGGCCCTGGGCGGTTCCTATGGAGGATGAAGAACATCCCTTCCACCAGTCAGGGCTCTCTCTGTTCTTAACTTTACACATCAGGCTCTGTAAGAGCAGCTTCCTGACGCTCATATTGCAACACAAACCAAACCGCAGAGGTTACGACTTCTCTGTTTCTCCTCTTAAGAACCTCCATGAGGGTCAAGCCCCACCCACTTCCTGCTCCCGTGGAGTGGGGCAGCAACTGCCTCTTGCTTCAGGATGTGAGGTCAAACTCAGGTCCAAACAATACTAAGGCCACACCCAAGCCCTGCTTTCTGCCAAACAGCCCAGCATTACAAGGAATTGCTGTAAGGAGAACCAAGCTCGCTGGTTTCACACCCACTAGAGCGGTGCTTCTCAACCTTTTTAATACCATGGCACTTTAATACAGTTCCTCATGGTGTGGTGACCACCAACCATAAAATTGTGTGTGTGTGTGTGTGTGTGTGTGTATGTATGTGAGATATGTCTTCATGCACACCAGAAGAGGGAATCAGATTCCACTACAGATGGTTGTGAGCCACCATGGGGTTGCTGGGATTTGAACTCAGAACTTTCAGAAGAGTAGTCAGTGTTCTTAACTGCTGAGCCATCTCTTCAGCTCCATAAAACTATTTTTTTTTTTGTTTGTTTGTTTTTCAAGACAGGGTTTCTCTGTATAGCTCTGGCTGTCCTGGAACTCACTCAGAAATCCACCTGCCTCTGCCTCCCAAGTGCTGGGATTCAAGGCATGCGCCACCACCACCCAGCAAAACTATTTTTATTGCTATTTCATAACTGTAACTTTGCTACTGCTATGAGTGGTTATTGAATGTCGTTCTCTCTCCCTCTATGATATAGGCTAGATTAGACCAGATTAAAAGTAGATAAAAGCAAGTTTATTAGGAGGTAGCTCTCAGGAGGATTTACTGATTTCACAGAAGGGCAATGGAGTCATGCATCTGGGCTTAAGCAAGGGGGGTTTATAGGGCTTACATGGGGAGTGATGGTCTGTCTGTTAGGAGCTGGGATTGTGCTTGTATATGGTCAAAAACTGAGCCCCTGGACAGGCACTGTTGGCTGGGTTGTCTGAACACTGCAATGAGGAGTAATGACCTGTTACCCTGGAGTATTCTCCTAGCCAGGAGAATGGGGTGTTCTTTGTGTAGGTCGGGTTAAAGGATGAAGAGCTGGCAGAGTCTCCCAGCTTGTGAAGGGGGGGAGCAGGGTTTCCAGCCAAACAGTAATGCAAATATCTGTGTTTTCCAGTGGTCTTAGGCAACCCATGTAAAAGGGTCATTCGATACCCCTGACCCATTAAGGGATCACAATCCACAGGTTGAGAACCTCTGCTCTAGACCTTTGAAATGGATCCACTCATCAGTGTAGCCCTAGTGTTGAAGCATCCCTGCATGGAAACATACACACACACACATACACACACATACACATATACACACACATACACACACTGACACACACACATATACACACAGACATATACACACCCACTAACACATACAGTAACACACATATACACACAGACATATACACACCCACTAACACATACAGTAACACACATACATATACACACTTTGACACACATATATACACGCTGACACACACACTGACACACATACATACACTCTGACATACATACACAATGACACGCATACATACACTCTGACATACATACACACTGGCACACAGACATACACACACTCTGACATACACATACACACATATATACACAAGCATATACACAGATATACACACAAACATATACACAGACATACACACACATACACATAGACATACACATATATTGACACACACAAATACATTGACACAGACATACACACATTGACACATACATACACACATATGCACACATGCACACATATACATACAGACATACACACACACTGACATACATACACTCTGACACACACATACACACACATACACACTTTGACATACACATACACACATATATACACAGATATATACACATACACACATATACACACACTGACACACACATACACACACACATTCTGACACACATACACAAGAAACAGACAGACAAATGTGATGCAATCTATATTTATGCATGACAATGTCAATTTGTCGTCTGAAGTGGAAACTTAAGGGTCCTTTGGCAAGTCAGTTGTGTTGGATGGTGTTTTCCTGGGGCAAACACGTGAAGGAGTGTTTTTCCTGAAGCAGACACCAGTGAAAGGAAGTTTCACTAAAGCAAGCACGTGAAAGGACATTGAAGGATTCTTCGCTAAGGACACATGTGTACTGGTCTGCCTTACACTGCATAGTTGAGCTCCATATGTCACGACTCCACAGAAAGAAGTGCATCAAAACACTTCTGGCCGTGTGCTGTCAGCTTCTTGCTGCTTCCTGGGCTGATTGGCAGGGTGATGTCAGCTGAGACAGACGACTCAAGGCAAGACACGAGGTGAGGAGGACATGTCATGTTTGAAGGGAGTATAAATAGGACTCACGGACTATGAGAGAGGTTTGCTGGCATAGCTAGCTTTGTACGGCTTCTCGGCTTCTCGGTCTCCAGTCTTCACTGATCTTCGCTTTGTTGAGAGAGGCACGACAAAGGACTTCTGGTGTCCCTGTTGGTCCTGGTCCCTCCTGCTGACTCATGCTGATTCAGCTGAGGCCTGGCTGTCCCTGCTAGGTCGTGCCACCCCTGCTGATTTGGTTTGCTATCCTGACTCTACCAAACTGGACTGCTGGTATATTTGTGAAGTATTTGCGAGTGAGTGCTTAGAGCTGCCGTTGCTGAATTCTGTGAATTGAAGGGCTGATTTCCTGACAGGTCGGATGGGATTTGCTCTGAAGAACAATTTCTAAACAGGTTATGTAGTGCCAGGGAAGTGTTAGGGATCTCCCCCAAAACAGACAGGAGGCCTATCTAATGCAACTCGCAGCAGGGTCTTTATTCTAGTCAAGCTTGGGCCTCTCAGCTCACCACCAACAAGCAGGTAGAGAGAGGAGCCCCAAATGTCTATGTGGTAAGACTTTATAGAGAGCTACAAGCTAAGAGTGTGTGTGTGGGGAGAGTGTTTAAGCATCTAATTGGAGAGCTACCATGGCCTTTAACATAACTGGCTGGCTTTCTGC
>NW_022196891.1:78839027-78842195 GCF_008632895.1 Mastomys coucha | reverse complement strand
CTAGGTACCGGCCTGTTAGTTTACCTGAGTTCAAACTTAGGTCAGGTTCTTTAAAATGGTGTCTAAATTTAAAAGATTTGGCCTCTCAGTCCACTTCCCCTGTATCCTTTTTGTTTTGTTTTGTTTTGTTTTGAAGACAGGGTTTCTCTGTGTAACTCTGGCTGTCCTGGAACTCACTCTGTAGACCAGGCTGGCCTCGAACTCAGAAATCCTCCAGCTTCTGCCTCCCAAGTGCTGGGATTAAAGGTGTGTGCCACCACTGCCTGGCAGTGTCCCCTGTATCCTAATAACTGTTCTTTTCCATTACCTGTGGTGGTGGTGGACTGGAAGGGAGATTAAAGCATTTAAGAACCATCACTGAGAATAGGTTTTGAAAATTAAAGCTTACAACCGTCATCTATTGTGTCTCTTTTATTTCTTTGGCGGTTTAGACCGCAGCTTCCTAAACTGTGTATTATTATTCCAGATAGATTCCACAAGCAGAGTGATGCAGCATCGTGACACCAGTGCTGCGGAGTCAGGGGCAGGAGCATCACTGGATCTTCCTGGCCAGCCAGTTTTGCTGACTCTGTGGGCTACAGGTTCAGTGAGAGACATTTCTTCTTCTTTTTTTTTTTTAAAGGCAAAGTTTTTTATTTATTTATTTATTTATTTATTTATTTATTTATTTATTTATTTAATGTGTATGAGTACACTGTAGCTGTATAGATGGCCATGAGCCATCATGTGGCTGCTGGTAATTGAATTCAGGACAGCCCCGCTCGCTCCAGCCCCATACACTGTAGCTGTCTTCAGACGCACCAGAAGAGGGCATCAGATCTTATTACGGGTGGTTGTGAGCCACCATGTGGTTGCTAGGATCCGAACTCAGGACCTTCAGAAGAGCGGTCAGTGCTCTTACCCACTGAGCCACCTCGCCAGCCCGAGAGACATTTCTTAAGAAAGTAAAGTGGAGTGTGGTCAGGAAGGACTTGATTGATTCTTTAAGAAGGAGTGTTTTACTCACGTGTGTGTATGTGTTTTACCCACATGTGTGTGTGTGTATAACACTTGCATGCCTGGCGCCTATAGAGGTCCAGAGGAAGGCATCAAATCTCCTGAGCTGGAGTTGCAGATGGCCGTGAGCCATCATGTGGGTGCTGGGAATTCAGCCTCGGTCCTAAGCAAGAATAGCAGGTGCTCTCAATCTCTGAACCATTTCTCCAGACTTAAAATCTCTTAGTAACGACTTTAAGAGCCTCAAGAAAGGAGCCCAACTTTCTGGTAGCATCTACACAGATGCTGTATGATCTTCATATTCCTAATTTAAAAGTAAAAGTGTGTGTGTGTGTGTGTGTGTGTGTGTGTGTGTGTGTGTTTGAATTTGATCCCCTAGACCCTCTGGAAGCAGAAAGTTGACTTTAAAAGCTGTCTTCTGAGCCAGGTGGTGGTGGCTCACACCTTTAATCCCAGCCCTTGGGAGGCAGAGACAGGCAGATTTCTGAGTTCGAGGCCAGCCTGATCTACAGAGTGAGTTCCAGGACAGCCAGGGCTACACAGAGAAACCCTGTCTCGAAAAAGCAAAAAAAAAAAAAAAAAAAAAAAAAAAAAAAAAAAACTGTCTTCTGACTGCCACATCTGTGCTGGGGCATACTTATGTTCATGTGTGCACACACATATACACACTTACACACTTATATACACATGCGTATTCCTACATATACAAATATGCACCCATATGTATACACACATTCATACATAATAAAATATATTTTAAAAAATAATATGAAATAAAAGAACTTAAGAATTGTTGGACTAAATCTCCAATCCTAATAAGCTGTGCAAAAACCACACGACTCAGTTACAATATTTACAAGCTGCACACCTCGCCTGGGCAGATTTACCACTACACTACTCTATTCCCCAGCTATGAGATCCCTTGATACTTATGGCATCTCTGGGCCATGTGATTCTGCTCCATCTTCCTTCCACTTCCTCTTCCTCTGTCTGCCTCCTCTCTCCTTCCCTGTCTTCTACCACTCTCTAAAACCTCCATCCTCACTTTTCCCTTCTACTGCCCAATCACAGGCTCTAGCCTTTATTTGACCTGCTAAAATGGGGGGAAGGTTCACACTGAAACCACTTGAATACTTGATCCACTCCTCACCAGGGAAGCCCCTTTTGAAGAAGCTGAATTAACATCAGAATACAAACAGATCCCGAGAAATTATCCTGGCGTTTTTTGTGTGTTGACAGGAAAGGAGAATAGGCAGATAGTAAACTCAAGGTTTTGTTAGATTCTGATTTAACTATAAAATGGTGTTTTTGATATATTTTGATTAGAAATAGCTAAGAAGAGCCAAGGTTTAACAGTTAAGATTGCCATATATATGTTTGTGTGTATACACACATTCATACATAATAAAATACATTTTAAAAAATGATATGAAATAAAAGAACTTAAGAATTGTTGGACTAAATCTCCAATCCTAATAAGCTGTGCAAAAACACACGACTCAGTTACAATATTTACAAGCTGCACACCTGTATATATATATATACACACACATATAGACATCTATATATGTATATATGTGTATATATATGTATGTATACATATATACATACATATATATATATGGTAAATTAGTCTTCAAAAAACCCAGAAATCCACAGAATGTGACATTTAATATTATTTAATCTTTTGACAATGAGACACATCTGCTCCTGACAGCACCCTTTTCTTGGTTCAAAGAAAATATTGGGCATCTTTACCTCCAGGCAAGTTTGCTTATTGTGGCAAGGCAGCCACTGGCAGAAATTGCCTATTTCATTTGCAGACAAAATACTATCCAGGAAAAGGACACATTATGTAGACTAGTCAACTGTTAGCTCTGCCAAGACAAAATAAGCAGTCCTTAATAATTCTGCTTTGCACTGATACTCTAACATTTTGAGGAATTGGGGGCTGTCCAGGTAGTCAGGTCTCTCTGCAATTGTTTCAGTTGGAGAAGTTGTGTTAGTGCTTCCTATATGCCCAGGTAATGTTTAAGTTGTTCTCAGATTTCTGATGGGGTTGAAGACTAGTTTTAGTTTCATAATCAAACTCAAGTTGTTTAATGGGCTGGAGAGATGGCTCAGTGGTTAAGAGCACTGGCTGCTCTTCCAGAGGTCCTAAGTTCAATTCCC
>NW_022196891.1:78834754-78838886 GCF_008632895.1 Mastomys coucha | reverse complement strand
CGAACTCAGAAATCTGCCTGCCTCTGCCTCCCAAGTACTGGGATTAAAGGCGTGTGCCACCACCACCCGGCTAAAATAAATAAGTCTTTAAAAAGAAAAAGTTGTTTAACATTGGGAGAGAGGTTATAGAGTGGAGGACATGGTTTACAGATGGTGTTACAGGCTTAAATCTAAACATAATTTAGGGATAGAATCATAATTCTTTGAGTTAGGAATGATGGTAGAGTACTTTATCTAACTGACAAATACGATGGACTGGATGTCATTCGTACATCATACTTTGTAATTTACATGATTGTTATGGTTTTGTTCAATCTATGTCTGGGAGAAGAGGTTTTTTTGTTTTTTGTTTTTTGTTTTTTTGTTTTTTATTGGACAGAAAAGGTGAGGTATAAGGGGTGGGTCCTGTTTCCCAATTGGTTCTTGATCTGTCAGTAAAGAAAGCCATGGGCCAGTTGCTTGGAGAAAGGTACAGGAGGCACTTCCAGGCCCCAGGAGGAAAGGGAGATGCAAGAAAGAAGAGGGAGAGTTTTTTCCATGCTTTGGAGGGAGAAGAACCTAGCAGCCATGTGAGGTCTCAGGAGAAGCTGGACCTGTGGCCACTACTCCAGGCTGGTGGTCATGGATGTTTGGCAAGGTCTAGGTGGGACTAGTCACTGAAGTTTAGGGCAGGTGGGAGGAACAGAGATAAAAATATTAAGGGCACACTTCACGAGATACTAACACCCAATAATTGTGTCCTAAGGCAAGCTGAAAAGGAACTCTGTGTGTGTGTGTGTGTGTGTGTGTTCTCTGAGGATTCAAGGGAAGCCGGGTGGGGGGCTGGTAGCAAGGCGGGTAGAGCATAGAACTACACAATACAAAGAATGGACTCAAATGAAGCTCAAAGCCAATTTAAAAGAAAACACTCCAGGGAAGTTGAGCTGTAAACCTCAGCAGCTCCCCAGAGGAGGAGAAGCCATTGGACAGACGAACAGCCATGAGGACAGACGAACAGCCATGGGCCTGGGAGAGGAGCTTTAGAGAAAGAAGCCCAAAATATCAGAGAAGCCAAAGGGTATTGGCAAGGTGTGCTTACAAAAGAAGTAGAAAATGGCTCAGCAGGTAAGAGCACTGACTGCTCTTTCGAAGATTCTGAGTTCAAATCCCAGCAGCCATATGTAATGAGATCACATATCATCTGTAATGAGATCTGACACCTTCTTCTGGTGTGTCTGAAGACAGCTATAGTGTACTTGTTTATAGTAATAAATAAATCTTTGGGCCTGAACGAGTGGGGTTGGCCAGAGCAAGCAGAGGTCCTAAATTCAATTCCCAGCACCCACGTGTGGGCTCACAACCATCTGTATACAGCTGCAGTATACTCATCATATACATAAAATAAATAAATCTTAAAAAAAAAAGAAGTAGAAGAAAAGGAGAAGCTATGTTTTTCTGAATAATGCAGAGAAGGGGGTCACATGGCTGCATTCTGTAAAAGATTGCACCAACAAGTGGGAATTCCGAATTATGTCTCATTATAATGAGGACAGGTATAATACCTCACTACGGGGAAAAATGATTCCTCTTATTGCTTTAGCTTCGCTTAAGGAGAACTTACTTTCTTGGTGGCTGTCCCTGGACCAAGCCACTGACCAAGCTCAACTGAAGCGTTAGGTTTCCACCCAGGCCAGAGAGTCTATTCTTGTCACCAAAAGGAATTTTTCTTTTTCTTTTGTTTTGTCTAGAGACAGGGTCTAACTAGAAGCCAGCTCCCTATGGAGACCAAGCTGGCCTGGAAATCACAGAGATCTATCTGTTCACGCCTCTCCAGTGCTGGATGAAAGGCACCACCATGTCAAGTCCCAAAGGAGGTTTTCTTCGATATACCTCTATTGGTACTCTTGACACTGGTACGGGGGTCACATGATGAGCTGCATAGGTTGTTCCTTGGGGACACTAAGGCCACACTTTTGATGAAAGCAGTATGTCTCAAGCCATGTGGGCAGACATTCAATGGAGGACTGAAGCAGGCCAGAGAAGTCTGGATCGCTGCCTTCCTGCAGAGTCTGTCCCCTTTACCGTTGTCACCATGGGGTCACTTAAGAAATGCTTGCTTAGCCGGGCGTGGTGGCGCACGCCTTTAATCTCAGCACTTGGGAGGCAGAGGCAGACAGATTTCTGAGTTCAAGGCCAGCTGGTGGAGCCTCCTACAGGCTGGGCAGGCTCCAGCTTCGAGTCACCCAACAGTGTGGGGCTAGAGCTGGTCTGACTTGCCAGTTTCCCCACTTCATTTGTGTTCACCACCGTCTGCCCCTTCCCACTCCCGAGTCCTTGGAGAAGATCCTCCACTGTGGTGATCAAAGGGGAATGGGGGTTCCTTCTTGGGCTTCTTAGTCCCATTCATAAAAGAATTTAAGAATGAACTCAAGTGGATTTTTTAAAAAAGATTTATTTAGCTGGGCGGTGGTGGCACACGCCTTTAATCCCAGCACCTGGGAGGCAGAGGCAGGCGGATTTCTGAGTTCGAGGTCAGCCTGGTCTAGAGAGTGAGTTCCAGGACAGCCAGGGCTACACAGAGAAGCCCTGTCTCGAAAAAAACAAAACAAAACAAAAAAACAAAAAACAAAAAACAAACAAAAAAACCCCAAAAAAACAAAAAACAAAAAACAACAACAACAAAAAAGAGTTATTTATTTATGTGTTGTATGTATGTGAGGACACTGTCACTGTCTTCAGACACCCTGGAAGAGGGCATTGGATCCCATTACAGGTGGTTGTGAGCCACCATGTGGTTGCTGGGAATTGAACTTAGGACCTCGGAAGAACAGTCAGTGCTCTTAACTGCTGAGCCATCTCTCCAGTCCTCAAGTGGATTCTTATTAACATTTAAGAGAGAGAGAGAGAGAGAGAGAGAGAGAAAGAGAGAGAGAGAGAGAGAGAGAGAGAGAGAGAGAGAGAGAGAGAGGAGGGAAACCCCTGGGGAAGAGAAACAGAACCTCTAAGCCAGCATGGAGTCCAGACACATGGAGAAAGAGGGGGGAATTCCAAAGGATCCAGAGAAGTATATTTAGAATCTGGCCAGTATCCAAAAAATAAAAGGAGAGGGGGGAGGCAGAAAGACATATGGAGAAAGAGGGAGGAAATTCCAAAGGACCCATAGGACCCATAGAAGTATATTTAGAATCTTACCAGTATCCAAAAAATTAAGGGAGAGGGGGGAGGCAGAGAGAGAGAGACAGAGACAGAGACAGAATAAAGACCCAGTCAATCAAACTGCTTGGCAAACTCATGGGTGTGTGTGTGTGTGTGTGTGTGTGTGTGTGTATGTGTGTGTGTGTATGTGTGTGTATGATGTGTGTGTATGTGCATGTGTGTATGTATATGTGATGTGTGTGTGAGTGTGTGTGTGTATGTATGTATGTATGAGTGCGTATGTGTATGTGTGTGTGTGTTGGAATTCTGGGAAGATAAAAATACAGCATGTCATTCTTTCATCAAAGGAAACACACTTCTGCCTATCTCTTCTGCATGCCTTAAGGTGAACTCACCTTTCCAAGGGTGGTCCCTTGGTACTCTGAGTGCGCGAGGGACCTAGCCTGACTGGAATGTTGAGTCTCTCTCCAGTCCAGTGTTCTGGTCTCTTAGTCGGTAGGAGCTTTTCCTTGATGGGCCTTATTGCTGCTTTAACACTGGGGGCCTCCCTTTGGTTTACCGGCTTTCCTTGCAGCTAGAACCTTGTCCTGGATCATTGGCCTTTTCCAGTAGTGATTTAAGGAAGCTGGGCGTGACAGTAGCATCTATCTGTCTGCCAGGTGGGACCCTCCGCTGGCCTCCAGACCCACTTTGCGGCCAGTGCGGGGCCAGGAGTTGGATCCACTTCCCCTTGCCTCGTTGCACTCAACTCTTCTGCCAAGGCACAAAGGGCCGCCCATCTCTGTACCCTCTTGGGGAAACTGGGCGTGGCTGTGGCTGGCTTCGCAGGTGTATCCTGTGCTCAGCTGCTCTGTTACTGCGCCTCAGGGAGGGCTGGAGCCAGCTGCAGAGGCAGCATCACATGGACATACCAAACGTGCTGACTTTTGTCTCCACAGCATTCCCCCCTCAGGGTAATTTTCTCTCTCTCTCTCTCTCTCTCTCTCTCTCTCTCTCT
>NW_022196891.1:78832030-78834105 GCF_008632895.1 Mastomys coucha | reverse complement strand
ACGCGCGCGCACTTCTCTCTGAGCTCTTTCAGGTACACAATGAACGGAAGAGCCCAGCCCTTGGGACTTTCAGTTTCACCCTGCAGTCTAGAAGGCCTGACTTCTGCAGCCTGGCAGGCCCGCTGGCTCCCAGCTATTGGAAAAAGGTTCTCTCTTTTCTTCTCAAATTGTAGACTGTACATCGCTCTTTTTGTTTGTTTGTTTTTTGTTTTTTTGATTATCTGATATAGGGTTTCTCTGTATAACCCTGGCTGTCCTGGAACTCACTCTGTAGACCAGGCTGGCCTTGAACTCAGAAACCTGCCTGCCTCTGCGTCCCAAGTGCTGGGATTAAAGGTGTGTGCCACCACCGCCCCGCACATTGCTCTTTCTTTAAAGCAATGTAAGCAACTACCCTGTCCTGTAGCTGGTTGAGGTATACATACCCTGAAGGGGTCCCTGGGTTGACACCAATTGCACTTTGACAGAGAGCTTCTAACATCGGACATCGAGCCTTTAAAAATGCCTCAAATCTTAGCTCCAGGCAGTACAAAGCGTCGTAAGACTCCTCCTGAGCTTGAAGCCTGGAGCCACATTAATTTATTTCAACATGGGCGAGGTGGGAATGTGACCCATAGGAGTTATAAGTCCTATGGCTACACCATGCCCGTCTCTCACCCCTCGAGATCTCAGTCTGGTGTCCACAGTCCTTCATATCATAGCCTCAGATTTTGGTCGGAGGATATTGTATGGATAGTAGCTAATAGGATAGGTACAACTTCTATGACCTTCTATCCCCATGTACCTCAAAGCAGGGGTAAGGGGAGGTGTGGTGGCCCTGGTTGGAACAAAGAGCTCACTCAAGTGATTCAAAAACCTTCCTGTCAACTGTACCCGTTTAACAGTCATATGCAGCCCAAGCACTACAAACACTTTTAGGGGAATAGTTTTAGAGTCTAATGTTCTGAACACCAGGAAAGATATTTTTCTAATTTGGGCATGTTAAGCAATTCATAAGCAGTCGATCCGAAGGCGCTAGGACCATTACCAAGGCGGAGCGGTTACCTGGCAGAAGTAATTGCCAGGGGCCTGGAACACAACACAGCCTCCTGTCCCTGAGAGGCTGAGTGAGGAACACCAGCCAGCTGGCTCCAACGTTCCCAGTCGTCTGCTTATACTGCAGCCGTGTGGATCCTTACTGAAAAGCCTGAAATTTCTCAAAAAGAAAAAAAAAAAACCCAACCAAAAAAAAAAAACCTAAACCGTCTAAAATTTCCTGAAAAGCAGTGTGCTTATGTGGGCCTTGGGGGGGGGGGGGATGCTCAGTCTCCACACTGCTTGCTTTGCAGATGCGAGGACCCCAAGTTCTGATCCCCAGTACCATGTGAAAAAGCCTGGTCCTGTGGTGCCAACCTGGAATCCCAGAACTGGGGAGGCAGAGACATGAGGGTCTCTGGGCTTCCTGACTCCTCAGCATGGCAGAATAGATGAACGCCACGAGAGACCACGTCCCAAGGAAACAAAGAGCAGAGCCACCCGACCACAACCTCTGGCTTTCCCGCGCGCATGCCTTCGAGTGCATGTTCAATCACGCATGTGCGCAAGCACACGCTCAAATTCCCCTCGTTAGCCTACACCCCATTTAAAAAAACACGACCACCATAGCCGGGTCTGGTATTTGTTTTAACATTTTTTTTTTTTGAAATGCGTTTTCAGAGTTTTTTTCACTATCCCCATTTGGGTTTAAAAAAATGAGGGCATTAAAGATCTTTTAGGGGCTGGAGAAATGGCTCAGCCGTTAAGAGCACTGACTGCTCTTCCAGAGGTCCCGAGTTCAATTCCCAGCAACCATATGGTGGCTCACAACCATCTGCAATGGGATCTGATGCCCTCTCTTCTGGTGTATCTGAAGACAACTACAGAGTACTCATACACATAAAATAAATAAATACATCTTAAGATCATTTAGTTAGAACTATTAATTGATAAGGAAATACTCTGAAATACATTTGAAGTATCTTGCTCGAGGTGCACAATGGTAGCAGAGGGTTCAAGTGTCCCTGCCTCTCGAGTGCAGGTGTCGCTGCCCCCCCCCC
>NW_022196891.1:78829718-78832020 GCF_008632895.1 Mastomys coucha | reverse complement strand
CCCCCCCCCCAGTACGCCTTCTTCTCATCCTGCAGCTTCATCAGTCGCTGTCCCTCCAATTCTGCAGTCATAGGGTCCAGGAGTGGAGGGGAAATTATTTCCAGTTACCCTTTCTCTTTGCTCTGTTTGGCAATGGAGTCTTTCCCCTGGGAAGTCCTGGGTGTTGTCGCTTTCGGTCCCAGTTGGTGATGCTATTACGAGGGAATGAGGTCATGGCTGCTACTAACCCATTCCTCAGCCTTAATGAGCCTGGAACTTTCTGGGCTATTAGCAGGCGGAGTCCGGTTAGAGAGGAAGTAGGTCACTGGGGTATCCTTTTGGAGAGTCCATCATTATCTGTTTACATTTTAAAAAATTACATTATTCAGCTTTAATCCCAGCATTTGGGAAGCAGAGGCAGGTGGATCTTTGTGAGTTCAAGGCCAGCCTAGTCTACATAGAGAATTGCAGGAAAGCCAGGGCTTAGAGAGAGATCCTGTCTCTCAGGGAAAAAAAAATTACATTTACATTAAGTGTGTGCACTCGTGCATGCATAAACTAGGATGCACTTTTGGAGGTCAAAGGACAACCTTCAGGAGTTGGTTCTTTCCTTTCCTTCTACTATCTGGTAGATGGAACTCAGGTCATCTGGCTTGGTGGCAAGTGCCTTTACCTGCTGAGCCATCTTGCTGGGCCCTGTAGGGTCTATCTTGTCCCCAGCTCCCCCACTCCCATCCCCATCCCCACCCCTGCCTCTCTCTCTGAAACTATGAACCAAAACCAACCATCTCTCCCTGTTAGGACCTGCATATGAAACATCCTCATAGGCTCACACATTAAAATATTTGCTACCCAGTTAACGTCCTTTCCTGCTCTGCACAGGAGACCTCCAGAACCCTAGGCAGCAAGCCCTTGCTGGAGGGATGGAGTCACTGGGAGTAAGGCATATGAATCCCTGGTTCAGTGAAGTCTAGGTGAGCTGCCTCACACTCCTGGAAGTGAGCCAGATTAATCGGTCTTCTTGTGTGTTGTTTCTATTGGCGTTTTGTTCTAGTTAACTAACATGTACCTGTACGGAGGTCTCTGAGTAACACTTATTATTGTTGCTGTTATACATTGGTGTCTGGCCTGCATGTGTATTCGTGTGAAGGAATCAGATTCACCGGAATTTAACTTACAGACAGTTGTGAGCTACTATGTAGGTGGCGGGAATTGAACTTGGGTTCAATACTTGGTTCACTTGAACTTGGGTTCATACTCTGAACTACTAAGCCAGCTCTCCAGTCCCCTGACTAACACAATTTAAAATATAGTTGAAGGCTGGAGAGATGGTTAAGAGCTCATGGTCTTCTAGAAGACCTAAATTTAGTTCCCTGAACTGGCATGGTGGCTCACAACCCTCTGTTCCTGGGATCTGACCCCTTCTGGTGCACAGAAACTCGCAGGCAGCACACTCATCTTCTATAGATAAAATAAATATCTGCAGGGAGAATCACACTTAAATGTCTCAGCTGTTTCTAACACTTTAGTGTCTCTCAGGGTTCACCTCCAAGGGTTGATAAAAATTTTTTTGATTATAGGGTGGCTCTGGAGGTTCTGTGAATGGAATTTCAATCTGATAAGATAAAACCAGGAGCCACTGAGGCTGCCCCGAGGAGGAGTCAGTTCATTCATATAAAGGGAGTTTCTGATAAGATTCCTAGAAAATTGCAGGTTTCTAGCTGGGAAAGGAGAAAGGATTTAAGTAAAAGTCACTTGCGTGGGATTGATTCTTGATTCTCAGCAAGTGAGGGGCTCTCTCTTCTCATGGATTCAAGATTTCTCTCTGTTCTGTCTTGTGTGTATGTAGGTGTGATATGCGTGTGTGTGGGTGCACACACACTGGTAGTGGCTCCATCTCCCACTCCACCCCCACGCATATATGTATTGCCTAGACAAACACTCCACCATCAAGTTCCAGCACGTCTATGCCTATTTCAAAAGATGCAACATTGTCCCCTGAAGGTTTATGTGTCTGAAACACCTGCCCTGCCAAACTGTGTCTGGTAACCATGGTGTGTGGCTTCTCTTTCCTCCTCAGAACCCGCAAGAATTAACTAAGTAAGCTTCATTGACACTTTGTTAACACATTCCCTACCAGAAACAAAATGTTGCCAGGTGGTGGTGGCTGTGGTGGTGGCAGCAGCAGCGCATGCCTTTAATACCAGCACTTGGGAGGCAGAGGCAGGCAGATTTCTGAGTTCAAGGCCAACCTGGTCTACACAGTGAGTTCCAGGACAGCCAAGGCTATACAGAGAAACCCTGTCTCGAAAAACAAAACAAA
>NW_022196891.1:78827330-78829669 GCF_008632895.1 Mastomys coucha | reverse complement strand
CAAAAAACAAAAAAAAAAAAAAAGAAAGAAAGAAAGAAAGAAACAAACAAACAAACAAACAAACAAAATATTTTTCTGAACTACTTGCCGAAGACTATAAGTCAATGCTAGGGCCTAGTAAAGAAGAAAGCTCAGTCAAAACCCCCAGAGCAAACCAAACAACAGCAAAAGTCAAAAAGGGGAAAGAAGAGAAGAACTGGAAGGAAAAGAGGAAGAGGTGGAGGAAGAGTAAGGAAGGCGGAAAGTGCCTGGCTAGAGTGGAGTCAAGGAGAGAAGTTTTGTGAGTAGTGCTTTGGGTAGTTAGGGTTGGTATTAGTGAGTTATGAATGTCAAAGAGGGGCTAGCGAGATGGCTCAGGGGGTAAGAGCACTGACTGCTCTCCCAAAGGTCCCGAGTTCAAATCCCAGCAACCACATAGTGCCTCACAACTGCCCTCTTCTGTGGTGTCTGAAGACAGCTACAGTGTACTTATGTATAATAATAAGTAAGTCTTTCAAAAAGAGAAAAGAATGTCAAAGAGGTAAGTAGGAATTTATGTTACTGGGCCGCAGTGTTAGGATAGTGGAATCCAGCTTGCTGTGTGGAAAGCAAACTGAGAACTGAGCTCCGGACTGTAGCTCAGGACTCAGGAGGCAGGAGGCAGGAGGCTCTCATGTCCAAGGCCAGAACTCATTCTGGGCTACAGAGTGAGTTCAAGGCCAATTTGGGAAACTTAAATAAAAGCCTGAGGACATAGCTTATTGGCAAATTGTTTGTCTAGCAAACCCAAGGTCCTAAATGCAAATCTATCCCTATTATTACCAAGTGAAAAGTCAAAAAAAGACTGAAGGAAGATATACAACTATGTGTTTTTTTTTTCCTGCTGAAATATTTAGTGCTGTTAATTCAGCAATTTAACTTTTCAAATGAATCTATGTTGTAGTCGTAATTCAGACGTGTTTTAAATATAAATGTGAGTTAAAAAGACATTCACAAAATCTTGTCACTTTGTGTGCGTTGCTTTAGTCAGCTTTTAGTTACTGTAACAAACACCCGAGCTAAGTCATCCTGGAGAAGAAAGGTTTGCTTTGGTTTATGGTTTTAGTTCAGGGCCAGTTGATCTTGAGCTTGTGGCAAGGCAGTGAACCATGGTGCGGAGTGTGTGCGTGGGGCAAAGTCATTCACCTTGCGTCCTGTGGTGAGGAAGTGAAAACATTAAAGAAGAAGTGATCAGGGTGGTGATCACCTTTAGAGCCAAACCAACCAGCCAACCAACCAACCAACCAACCAACCAACCAACCAACCAATCAACCAACCATCCCACCCACCAACCAACCAAGCAAGCAACCAACCAACCAACCAACCAAAAAGAAAAAAATTAAAGAAGAGGAGGAGGAAGAAAGTGTGGCTCCATAATTTCCTTAAAGTGAATACTTCGATTGCTTAGAACCTTCTAGACTGCCAGGTGTTGTGGCGAATGTCTTTAATCCCAGCACTTGGTAGGCAGAGGCAGGTGGATCTCTGTGGGTCTGTGGCCAGCCTGGTCTACAGAGTGAGTCTCAGGATAGCCAGGGTACACAGAGAAACCCTGTCTGAAAATAAATAAATAAATAAAAACCAACAAAGAAATAACCAACCAACCAAACCAAAACCCAAAACAACTCAAAACAAAACAAAACAAAACAAAAAACCCAAAAAAAACAAAACAAAACAAAAAAACCAAAGAAAACGTCCAGGCTCTGTCTCTTACAGGCTCTCCCACCTCCCAGTAGCATCACAAACTGGGAAGGTTCTAACACATGGAACTTTGGGGACACTTTCCAAAGAGTTGGGGGCCCTCAGATGGCACTTCCCACATAAGTCTAGTGACCAGAGTTCAACTCCTGGAGCTTACATGCAGATGGAAGGGGAAAACTGATTCCACAGAAGTTATCCTTTTTTATCCACATGGACGTGCTGGTACACACACACCACACACACACACACACACACACACACACACACACACACACCATGCCCCCCATCATCAATCAATGCATTATTATGTCCCCAACAGCTTTTTTTTTTTAAAGATTTATTTATTATTATATGCAAGTACACTTTTGCTGTCTTCAGACACACCAGAGGAGGGCTTCAGATCTCATTATGGATGGTTGTGAGCCACCATGTGGTTGCTGGGATTTGAACTCTGGACCTTTGGAAGAGCAGTCAGTGCTCTTACCAGCTGAGTCATCTCACCAGCCCCCCAATAGGGTGTTTTAAAGACAGGAGTTTGGTTTGTTTGTTTCCTTCCTTCCTTTCTTCTCTTTCTTCCTTTCTTCTTTCCTTCCCTCCCTCCCTCCCTTCTTCCTCCTCCTCCT
>NW_022196891.1:78820946-78827118 GCF_008632895.1 Mastomys coucha | reverse complement strand
CCCCCCCCCTCCCTCTCTCTTTTTTCCAAGACAGGGTTTCTCTGTGTAGCCCTGGCTATCTTGAAATTTTCACTATAGACTGGGATGGCCTCAAACTCACAGGAATCCACCTGCCCGCGCCTCCCAAGTGCTGAGACTAAAGGCATTCTTCACCACCCGCCCTGGCAAGAATTTTTTTCTTTATTTTTTTTAGAAATTCACTCTTGATACAGTTTAACTATCAGTTAATGGATGATCTTGCTCAAGTTAATGAAGAAAAATGAATGAAGATTCATTATGCAACCATGACTTTAAATATTCATCTCAAATATTTTATCATCATCCTCAAACATTTTTAAATAGATTTAATCACACTGAGTGTTGTATTTAAAAAGAGTGGGAAGATTACAGTGATCTTGTGCTAAATGTAGGTATTCTGAGACAGCGCCTGGAAGGGAAGACACATGTATGGTTCTCCAGGATCCACACTGGGGAATTGAAAGGAACTGTGGTCAGAGTCAGGGAGGAAGGGACTCCGGGGTGAGAGTCTAGGTGAAGTCAACGCAGTTTCCCTGAGGAAAGCAGAGGAATCCGCTGCTCCCAAATGTGGATAAGTGTTTACAGCTATTTTCTGATGACCTGGGAGCACCCACCCAGCACAACAGAGACATGTCGTACTAGACATGATGCACGGGCAACGGTTAGCAGCCAGCCGAGCCCAGGTTGGAGAAAGAGGGTGTTCTGGGTCCTTGGCTTCCTCGGATCCCAGGTCAGAGTTCCTATCCCAGTATTTAGTTGCTCAATGCCATCCTGGGTCAGTTTTATTAACTTCTCTGAGTCTCACTTTCACCACTCTATGGTATCTTTTCACTGAGATAAGGACTGCAAACCCAGAAGGGCTTCACCAGACACCAGCCCCACCCAACTCCTGCTGCGATGATCCCCAAGGCTCCCAGCGGATGGAGTGATGGAGCTGTAGAAACTACGGGAGAGGCCGGGGCAGTGGTGACGCATGTGGTGACGCACGCCTTTAATCCCAGCACTTGGGAGGCAGAGGCAGGCCGGTTTCTACAGAGTTTGAGGCCAGCCTGGTCTACAGAGTGAGTTCCAGGGCAGCCAAGGCTACATGGAGAAACCTTGTCTCGAAAAATCAAAAAAAAAAAAAAAAAAAAAAAAAAAAAAAAAAAGAAAGAAAGAAAGGAAAGAAATCATGGGAGATCGATCTAAGTGGTCTTCGTTCATAAGTGAAGGCATAATACAGTAGCCACTTAGTCTACTGTATTACATCACTATTTAGTCACGTTGGGGGTGGAGCCAGAGCCTCATTAATAGCAGCACTGTATGGATGGGCTTGACCCTCCCACCTCAGTGTTGCAGTGTCATAATGGTGCATTACAGACACAAGTGTATTTCACGCCATAGTTCTCCCTCCCCATATGGTGGATGGGTAGGTGCAGACTGTCTTTGGGAGGAGGAGCAGTGTATGACCTTGCTAACACAAGCTGGGTATTCCGAATCAGGACCTGACCTCCTTTTGAGCTATACAGTAGGTTTAAAAAGAAACAATCACATGTTCTGGATTAAGAGAGATGATGCTGCAGCTGGAGCAAAGAGAAGAGAGATCAATAATAGCAGCCTTGTAGAGTGGCCCATGGTTCTAATGCCAGCAGGTGAGCAGATCTCTGTGAGTTCGAGGCCTACAGAGAGGCTCTATATGAAGAGGTTACAGAACAAAAAGAGCAAAGGCCATTTAGCACAGCTGAAGATGACAGTCCGAAAAGGGCCAGCAGGACCAGCCGCAGTCAGCAAGAGACACCTGAGGTATGGGGTTTCCACATCCACTCTGCTGGCGGGAGAATTCCCCTGCAGGAGAGCTCCCTTGCTTTTTGTCTTTTTCCTCTTTCCCCTCAGACAGGGTTTCTCTGTGTAGGCTTTATCCACGCTTGAGGAAGCTCAAGGAGTTAGAACCTGGCTTTCTGGAGGACACCAGGACGGAGTTTCACAGTTTAGCAAGCCCCACTCAGGAACTTAATGGGCATAGATTCAAAGTGCATAAAACCTATTTCCTATGTTCCATGAGTATGGGTGCCCGTGGCCCAGAGTCGTGTGTGTGGCAAGTATTTTGTGAAGTTTTCCTGGGATGATGCTGCACTCCAGAACGTTCCAGAATGTCAAAGGAAGGGCCAGTCTATGGGGAGACTTCTGGAGAGCTGCCGAGGTGGGGGTGGGGTAAGGAGCAAGCCAGGGAAGAACTAGGGACTGCCACACCTGTTCAAATTCCAGCAGGCAAGGGTTTCTGCATGGCTCTCCTCCCGGTCCTGCTCAAGTTGGGATATTTTTCTGCAGAGAAGTATTTCTGGACTCTGAGCGCATCCAAACATATTTTTAGGCTTACTTCTTAGCTAACAGTCAGAGAAAAGGATCTTTAAGATTGATTTACCAGGGGCTGGGGTGTGGCTGGATCAGGGGTAAAGGGTTTATGCTCCACCTCTAGCTTTTAAAGAAAAAAAGATGACCGTGGTAGCTTAAAAGGGGCTGCAAACAGTGAGGCTACAACTCACACATCTAATTGCAAATTATGGGTGTGTGTGTGGCAACCATAAGATTTAGATAGAGAAAAATCCTAAATCCATTAAGAATGTATTGATATACATGTGGTTAAAAAAAAAAAAACCCATTTCATCTACCTGAATGTACTGCTTACGAATGGCAATTTAGTAAATTTGAAATAAATGAATGTTATAAGGGCCGGGTAGTAGTGGCGCATGCCTTTAATCCAACACTTCGGAGGCAGAGGCAGGTGGATTTCTGAGTTCAAGGCCAGTCTGGTCTACAGAGTGAGTTCCAGGGCAGCCAGGACTACACAGAGAAACCCTGTTTCGAAAAAACCAAAAAAAAAAAAAAAAAAAAAAAAAAAAAAAAAAAAAAAAAAAAAAATGTTATAAGGAATTATTGCTAGCTGCATTTCCCTGGAATAACATCTAATTTCCACAATTAACTAGTAGGTCCAGATCCATGTCTTCCCCGATCCTAATTTATTAATGAATAAAATTTAAAAATTTAAAGTTAAACGTTAAGGAAAAGCGGGAATGAGTTCTGTAGTATACTTGTTTGTACCCATGCCTTGCAGACACGAACATCTTTAGTGAATATAAGGTATGATGTTGAATTCATTTACAGGCTTATTGTGTGTGTGTGCAAATGTATATATGAAGGCCAAAGGCTAATGTCAATTGTCTTCTCCCGACTGCTCAACATCTTGCTCTTTGAGACAATGTGTCTCACAGATCCTAGCTGCCACCAATTGAATCCAGGGGGGTGTGTTTGTCCCAGCTACCTCTGTCCCCGGCTACCTCTGTCCCCCGCACTAAGGTTACAGCTGTTTGATCAAGTGCACCTGCTCCTTGTTTTAATCTGGGCGCTGAGGGTCTGAATTGCTTACAAGGTTCGTTTTTTTTTTGTTTTTTGTTTGTTTTTGGTTTTTCGAGACAGGGTTTCTCTGTGTAGCCCTGGCTGTCCTGGAACTCACTCTGTAGACCAGGCTGGCCTCGAACTCAGAAATCCGCCTGCCTCTGCCCCCCATGTGCTGGGATTAAAGACGTGCGCCATCACTGCCCGGCGCTCACAAGGTTCTTATTCTTGCACTGTATCATTTGAGATGTCTCTCCAGACTGACTTTTTTTTTTCTTTTTTTGGAAGAAACTCTATAAACCAAAGTTTACAGTAAGGTTTCCCTCCTCTGGTCTTTTATTTTGTAAGTGGAAATGCTTATATGTGCTGTAGAGTAAACCCAACGAAACCTTGGCACTGGATTAAAATATGAGTGAAGAATGTCTTTGGTATTAGTAGTATTTATCTTTAAACGACATCCTCCCCATAGTGTTTTCCTTCCTGTGTCATTTGCCGCAGGACTCGGAGAGTAGGATTCATCTTTAAGAGCTGAAGCTTAAAGGGATTTGCCAAAATCTACGTTTAGAGGTTTCCTGATGCACACATCTGTGGTTTAGCTTTCCACCCGGGGCAAACCCGAAGGCAATGACAATTCGACTGTGAGCACTTGTTCTCAGGGCTCTGAGGCACTTGCTCGGTTGTTATTGAGAAGATGACAGCGTTGTGCGCCTGAAGCTACGCCGCGGATGCAAATACCTATTGCCTCGGAACCCACAGTGCTTCAGAAGCAGAAGCCACTCAGATGTACTTAATAAGGGATGTTGGAAATACCTCTAAAAACAGCACTGCGAAGCCGGGGGCTTTAACGAACTGCTTAGAGCTCTCAACCCGAGAGAAAGGAAACAACCAATGGTGGTGCCAAGTGCAAAGGGGCGGGGGAAAGTTTGGGGCTTCGGCCTCGGCTCGCCGGGGTCGGGTTCAGGCGAGACGCAGAGCCCGCAGGCTTCGGCCGTGGCCGGGCTGAGTGGGCGGCCCGCTGGCTCCCGAGGGTACACCCGTTCCGAGCGCGGGGGGTGACAGCACCGGACACCTCCTCCTCCTCCTCACGGACCGCTCCGCGGGAGGGCGCGAGCCAAAAGCGCGCGCGCGCGCGGCTCGGAGCCTGGGCGGCCGAGATAAACCGGGTGGGGACGCCGGACGCGCCACTGGGCCTCGCCCAATCGCCAGCGCCGGCGATGATTCAAAAGGTCGAGGGACCAATGGGGAGCTCGAGGCCGGCCTCGCTGGGGGCGGGACCTTGGGGGCGCGAGAGCGCGGCCGGCTGTGTGTCGCGCGCGCGCGGGGTCGCCGCGGGCTGCTGCTGCTGTCCGTCCCGGAGTGGCTGGAGTTCCCGCCAGGTGAGCGTCGGCGCCGGTGGAGAGCAGCTTCTCCGGGGCGGCCGGCGAGGCTGGGGTCCGCGGGGGCCGGAAGCCGAGAGCGCGGGTTTCGGATGGCGGGCACCTCTCCTCCCCGGCTCGGACGCGCGCGTTGGGGAGCCCCGGACCGCCCGGGCTGTGCTCGCCGCGGCGTCCGGGCCCTCGGAGAGCCGGCGGCCTTCGGGGGAGGAGTTAACCGTCTCTGGCTCCTGCGGCAGAGCCGCCGTCCCGCCTGTCCCGGGCCTCGTGAGTGCTTCTGCGCGGTGACAGCCACGCCTCGCGCCTCCAGCGGCTTCGGGGGCCACGGAGCGCGCACTCGGGGAGGTGGAGGGCCTGCTCCGGGGAGCTCCGGCGACGACGGGCCGGAGGTGCCCGCCGTGGGTGCGAGGGCCGGGGCTCAGGTGCACAAGCAGGACTAGATCTCGGGGCTACAAAGTAGCAGCTGCCCTAAGGGAGGAGATGGAGGAGATGGAGAAGCGCGGGATGGAGGACCTGAGACGGACCGAGAGGGTGATCATAAGCATTGATTGCGTAGTTGGAGCGCGAGTGAGTGGGGACTGTAACGGTTAGCGTGCTTTTGGGTGTTAAGGGGCGAGGCCACTCTGACTGTACAGCCAGCTTTCTCCTGGCATGGCTCTGCAGGGGCACAGACCCTGGGAACGCGCTCCTGTTCGCTTTTTTTTTTTTTGGCCTGGCAGGCCTGTGCGGGCTCAGGTGTTAAAGGGTAGCTGTTAGACGTCATTCGAGCTGCTTCTTCCTGCCACATTAAGTGACTTTGGGAAAGTGGGGGAAACGTCTGAAGACCCTTGTAACGCTCCTGAGCATAGTAGAAAGAAATCCGTCACACTGATACATAGTGATATATTGTACCATAATGTGTAAGGAGTCCATTGGCAAATGACACCCGGGTTAACAAGAATATGGCTTGACAGAAAAAGAAAAAAAAATGCCCGAGGATCCTTGGATTTCTGCCGTGTGTGGTTGAAGGTACAGTGTTTAGTAAGCGACTTTTTCTTTGCAAACACCTGTCTGTTGTGTGGGTCACTTGACTTGTTACTTGGGTGCGTGAGGATACACACACCTGTCTGGAGCCCCCTTGTCCTAGCCGATATAATTATCGTGCAATATTTTGGGATGCTATTATGCTATCCACACACCTACTGTGTGGATCATGTGTAAAGTAGCATGCACATCTTGTTGCCAGCCCAAACTTTATTGTCTCCTAAAACAACAAAGTCCTTCTCCACCTGCTATATAAAATTAATCACCAAGTGTCAGTTCTTGTTTCGTTTTGTTTGTTCGTTTTTTAAGACAAGATCTCTGCCGGGCGGTGGTGGTGCACGCCTTTAATCCCAGCACTTGGGAGGCAGAAGCAGGTGGATTTCTGA
>NW_022196891.1:78811164-78820510 GCF_008632895.1 Mastomys coucha | reverse complement strand
TCAAATTTCTTTCTTTCTTTTTTTTTTCTCAAGACAGGGTTTCTCTGTGTAGCCCTGGCTGTCCTGAAACTCACGCTGTAGACCAGGCTGGCCTCAAACTCAGAAATCCACCTGCCTCTGTCTTCCAAGTGCTGGGATTAAAGGCATGTACCTCTACTGCCTGGCGGGATCAAATTTCATATTACACATTATAGACACATTTTTGAAAAATTGAGGCTCATATATCTACTGGGTGCCTTGATTTATGTATCCTAAAGTATTTGCTAGGTAATAGAAGTTTTTTGTTTGCTTGTTTTTTGTTTTTTGCTTTGACTTGTGTTCCTTGTTAAGGTGGTGTCTTCAAGATGCAGTAGAGAAATAACAATGAGTCTAGGGCCATAGCATCCTAATCCTCCAGATTTCATCAGATCTCGGAAGCTAAACAGGATCAGGCCTGGGTAGCACCTGGATGGGATGAATGACAGTGTTGGATGGTTCAGATGGTCCAGAATAAATCTGTTCCAGGGCCTTTTAAAGATGCAGGCGGTCCCCAAACCCCAAAGTGCCCATATTGCAAGTTTTTGAAGTGTTGTTTGAGATCCTTCTGGCACCTTCATATAGAAAGACATTGTGGTCTCTCTCAAACTTTGGAAGATCAGGATAGGAGTATCTAATTGATTTGGGGTGGTCTGGGGAGGAAGGGGCGTGGGGAATCAGAGAAGGAAGCCCAGCGCATTTCCTTCCTCTTTGTCGGGGCAACTTGGAACTAAGTGTCGAAATGGACAAAGCTTTCTGTTGTCACCTTCCTTTTTTGTGCCCCTCCTCCTTGTGCAGTTGTGGCCCACTGCTCTCCTGCTTCCCGAGGGCCCTCATTTATGCCTCTGCCAGTCTAACATCATTCCTAAAGCTTCCAAACATACTCATTACCCCAGAGATGCTATCTCACAAGTTAGGGAGACTGAGGCATGCTTCGTAATGAACCTCTCCTCACCAGATAAGCACTTTCGCTTTCTTTCATATGTTGTCTGTCTAAATAAATGAGGCTTGTGTAGTCTCTTTTTTTCCCTCAGGGGATTAACAGCGAAGAAATGTATTTAGAAAGACTTTCTCGGGGAGGGGTAGTTAGTGTAACTTTCTCCATACTCCCACAGTCTGCAAGAGTCTTGTCAGGTTGCATAAGCAGCTCTGGGCAGGAGTGTGTGAGGAGTGTGTCTTTGTGTGCTTAGGTGATGTATGGAGACTTGCTTAGCAGGTTAGCTGGAGGAGTCGTTCTGTCTGCTGCTCGCTTATCATTGGTATCAGAGCGCTGGCTTTATCCTGTGAATCTGCTGGTCAGTGGAGAGAGAAATATCACCTCAGATCTCCTAGCACAGCCATCATCTGATATTTCCTCATGTAAATGATAATTCTTGAAAATTGTGGTTTCTTGAAGTATTGAAGGTTTCATGGACCATGTTTTGAAACAGTGGCAAAGAATGTTACAGTTGGAGTGGGTGTCAGCTCTGGGCTTGACATGTGCACAGGTTAGCTTAGGTGGGCGGCTGGCAGAGTTAATTGGTATGCACTTGGGATTTGACTCAGAATGCAAACCGTATACGTATACGTAAACCTCAAATATGTTATTCATTATAGATTTGAAGGCCTCCCTGTTGGTAGGTTATAGTAATGCTAATGTACGTTTTAAAAAATATTTGCTTATTTATTTATTTTATTTATATGAGTACACTGTCGCTGTTTTCAGACACACCAGAAGAGGACATCAGATCCCATTATAGAGGGTTGTGAGCCACCATGTGGTTGCTGGGAATTTAACTCAGGATCTCTGGAAGAGCAGTTGGTGCTCTTAACCACTGAGTCATCTCTCCAGCCCCACTAATGTACATTTTTAATTTTCTCAGTTTGTCTCATAGTTTTATTATTTTCCAGTAAGGTAGCTTGTTAAAAAATATAATTTACGGGGTTGGAGAGACGGCTCAGCTGTTAAGAGCACCGACTGCTCTTCGGAAGGTCATGAGTTCAAATCCCAGCAACCACATGATGGCTCACAACCATCCATAATGAGATCTGATGCCCTCTTGTGGAGTGTCTGAAGACAGCTACAGTGTACTTACATATAATAAATAAATAAATCTTAAAAATATATATATATAATTTAATGAATTTTAAAGCTTTTTGAAAAAAATGACATGTAGATCTATAAATAAAAATAAGTGTCTTTTTTGTAGTGTGCCCTGATTTTTGGTTACTGTAGGGGGTAGCATTCTTTTTTTTTAAAGTTTTATTTATTATATCTAATTACACTGTGGCTGTCTTCAGACACACCAGAAGAGGGCATCAGATCTCATTACAGATGGTTGTGAGCCACCTTGTGGTTGCTGGGATTTGAACTCAGGACCTTCAGTAAAGCAGTCAGTGCTCTTAACTGCTGAGCCATCTCTCCAGCCGGGGGTAGCATTCTTTATTTTTATTTTTATTTTTATCTGGTCTTGAACTCAGAAATCCACCCGCCTGCCTCTGTCTCCCAAGTGCTGGGATTAAAGGTGTTTGCCACTAGGGCCCGGCAGGGGGTAGCATTCTAAGCCATTCCACTCTGTTGCCAGTTCTGTTGTCAAGGGTTCATCCTTAGTGCCACTGCCTGCACTCCAGTGGCTAAGTCATCTGCTCCGAAGTGACTCCAGATGAAGCACCAGGTTTTGTGTTGCTCTGCTCGTCCCTCACCTGTGTTTGTGAACTTTGACAAAGCATTAGCTTCAAGCTCAAGTTCTGTCACCTGCAAGATAAGGAGTTGTACACTCCTTCCTGGGCTTCCTGGCCCCAAAGCCAAAACCACCTAGAAAGTTATTTTAAGCTGGGCGGTGGTGGCGCACGCCTTTAATCCCAGCACTTGGGAGGCAGAGATAGGCGGATTTCTGAGTTCAAGGCCAGCCTGGGTCTACAAAGTTGAGTTCTAGGACAGCCAGGGCTACACAGAGAAATCCTGCCTCGAAAAACAAAACAAAAAAACAAAAAGAAAAAGAAAAAGAAAAGAAAAGAAAATTGTTTTAGTGAACAACCTAGTCCAGAAAAGTTAAGTAATAATTATTACTCTTTTTTTTTCTTTAAAATTGTTCAGACTAATTTTAGAAAATGCCAAGCAGGAAGTTCGCTGAGGGTGAAGTGGTCAGAGGTCGATGGCCTGGCAGCTCCCTTTATTATGAAGTAGAAATTCTGAGCCATGACAGCAAATCCCAGCTCTACACTGTAAAATACAAAGATGGCACCGAACTGGAACTGAAGGAGAGTGATATCAAGGTAAGCTGCCTGTGTTAGCCTTGCAGTGGGTGAGGAGCTGGAGGGTCATGCCAGACACCTGCTTTGTGGCTCTGGGGCACATGCTGCGCTTGCCTCTGGGAATATAGGAATGAGGTATGGCCCAGATCCCAAAAGCTCATGCTATTGGGTCTGTCTGATCACCCCGTGAGCTGTTTGCTGTGGGTGCTGTTACACAGGAAAGGGCCCTGTTTTGTTTTGTTTTGTTTTGTTTTGTTTTTTTATTAGTATATGTAAGTACACTGTAGCTGTCTTCAGACACTCCAGAAGGGGCATCAGATGGTTGTGAGCCACCATGTGGTTGCTGGGATTTGAACTCAGAAGAGCAGTTGGTACTCTTAACCACTGAGCCATCTCTCTAGCCCAGGGCCCTGTTTTTTTGTTTTTTTTTGTTTTTGTTTTTTTTTTTTTTTTTGGTTTTTCGAGACAGGGTTTCTTTGTATAGCCCTGGCTGTCCTGGAACTCACTCTGTAGACCAGGCTCGTCTCAGACTCAGAGATTGGCCTGTCTCTGCCTCATGAGTGTTGGGATCAAAGGCGTGCACCACCATGTGCTAGGCCTTGGGTTTCTTTCTTCCACAAGACTGGTGATATAATCAGAGAAAGTGACATTTACTAGGTTTGAGGCCAGCTCAGTTTCCCCTTCCAAGCCTGTCTGTTAATGGTATGGGTTTTAGAATATTAAAAGCTACGGTATATACAGATACTTACATAAATGCATAAAAATAATTTCTATGAAAAAAGGATAAATAGAGGTTCAGAGTTTTGTTAGATTCTCTAAGCATAAAATTACGTAGTTGGAATGCTCTAAAACCGTCTACTTTGAGCTTAGCAGTTTTGGACCTGTGGCCCATCGTTAACCAATAGCTTGGACCCATGCATGGTCTCTGGATGAACACTGTGTGTTTTAGTAAATGTTTTAGGCTTCGTGGCTCATGAGATTTCTGTAGTTTAGGGGGCAGCTCCAGCCATATAGAATATGACTTCTCTTGATGCTTTCTGTGGTCATTTAAGACATGTAAATGCCATCCTTAGCTTTGTGCCACATACACAAAACAGCGCCTGGACAGAGGCCCAGGGGTTTGTCTGTCTCACGTCTCTCCCTGGAAACAAGGACGGAGTGGTTTGCAGTGCATTAGGGCAGAGTGGCAGCTGACCAAGGAATTTAACTTGTTTGTTTTTAAGAACTCGAGTTTGTTTCAGAGTGACTCTGTAGGGCTGCTATTTGAAAAATTGACTGTGTGCTAGTTATCTTGTCTCACCCTGTCAGTTTTAGACAGTATCAGTTCTCAGCCTTTCTGGTATTGCTGGGAGCATAGGATATGTATGTGATGTAGTCACTAATTCCAGGGAAATACCTTCCAAGCTCTCAGAGCAGGGGAAGCACTGTGTCTTTCCTAGGAGCTGGGCTGTTGTAGCATCACACCGTGTGCTCAGTTTTCAGACCCGTGCATTTAGGATACACGGCAACAGATAGTGGCCCTGACTGACAGCTCAGCCCTGTCACTGGATGTGCGTGTGCTGATGACCCCTCTCTGCCCTTCCCCTTTCTAGCCTTTAAAATCCTTTAAGCAAAGAAAAAGTGGCTCCATTTCCAGCTCTCCTTCGAGACGCCGCGGCAGCCGCTCAAGATCGCGCTCCCGATCCCCAGGCAGGGCACCAAAAGGCTCCAGAAGATCCGCCTCTGCTTCCCGCCAGACTGACACTAAGGAGAAGGAGATGAGGAGGGAAGTCCTGCAAGTTAAACTGACCCCGCTTGTGTTGGTACTTACTTCATCTGTCCTCTGCACTGGCTTCCCTTCATACAGATGTTTACTCAGATTATTTGCACTTTTGTTAGCAAGTATTTGAAATAGAAAGTATAGTTTCTTTGACTATCCAAGAAGAATTGTTTTGTATTTTTAGTTTTTCCGTTTTTAGTGTGTGTGTGTCTGTGTGTTTGTGTGTGTGGCCACCCCTACGGAGGTCGGAGGACAGCTTTATGGAGTCCTTTCTCTCCTTCCACTTGTGTGTGCTCGAGGGATTGAGCTTCGATCATTGGGCTTGAAGGCAAGCATTTCTGCCCGAAGCTACCGTTCAGCTTCAGTACTGATAATGTTGTTTCTAGGAGTCCTAATAGCTTGTGGCCTTTAAAAGATGTTTATGTTGAGACAGACATAGCTTGGAGGCCATGAAGTGAGCGAGCAGATAACTACTCTGTCGGGCATTCTTGCTCTCCCAGTTTGAATCCTTATGCTTGATCACTTTCACTGTTTGGAAATGGCGTTTTCAGTGGAAGGACTTTCATGGTACACGTGGATGTGTGTGGAGCCTGGGGACCTAGCCAATAAGTATTTCATTTTATGTAGTAGTATAATTTTTTTTTTTTACTTTTTTTCTTTTTCCTAAGACAGGGTAGTCTAGGTTGGCCAAGAACTTGATAAAATTCTCCTGCCTCTGTTTGCTCAGTTATGAGATTATAGGGTAAGCTACACAGTTGATGAATGAATATTTTAAATCATTTGTTCTTAACCTTCCTAACGCTGTGACCCTGTAATACAGCAGTTCCTCCTGCTGTGATGACCCCAAACATAAAATTATTTTGTTGCCACGTCATAGCTCTAATTTTGTTACTGCTATGAATCTTAATATAAGTATTCTTTGGGGATAGAGAGGTTTGCCAAAGGTGCTGTGACCCACAAGTTGAGAGCCACTGTTTTAGACACTAGAGCAGTGTTTAAGGAAAAAGAATGCGTTTGTATTCCACTGATTTCATGCCACCTTTTCTGGAACAGCATACAGGCTTCTAATAATGTTGAAAACTAGACTGTGTGGAGTGCACTTAGACTTTAAAATGTTAAATAGTGAGAATTACTTGCCATTTGATAGTTTCCTCTTTGTTGTGTTACATAGTAAACATCATAAGATACACACACACACACACACATAGTGTTAAAGTTAGTTCTGTGATGCAACCTTGTGGTTTTTTTTTTTTTTTTCTCAGTGGTCCCTGTTCTAACCACCTTCCTGCAGTATCTCTGTCTCTCCTTAGGCTTAGCTTGAGGAAGTTGAAGCTTCTAGGTCTGATGGACAGGGCAGAGCAGAGGCTTGTAGTACCTGTTGCCAGCCTGGGTGAACATGCTTATGCCAGCATCAAGACTGTGGAGTGCTTGGTTTTCATCTGAGGGCTGTAACAGGGATCCCCCAGTGGATGTCAAAGATTTTTACCTCCCTTCTCAGACTTTGTTTTCTTAGTCCAGTGAGCTTGTCGTTCCTTTGATTGGCTCCACCGCATGGGGGAGGAGCAGATTCTGCATACTGCTTTCTGTAGCATCCTTCATTTTCACACTGTGTTCTTTTGTTGCTAGAAGAGCTATAGGGTGCCTTTGCCCCTCTTCAGAGCCTAACCTACTGCATGGTGTGTGTGCAAGTTCACATTTAGGCTGCCTTAGCTTTGGACATCGTGCCATGATCACTCTTTTCCACACCTGGTTGTGATCTCAGTAACTTACCTCACGGTGTTGAGTGCGTAGCCATCGTAAATCTGCCCACTGCGTGGAAAGCAGTGTTTAGCCTGTGGTCAGCACAGTTTGGAGTTAGCTGACTGGCTGGCTTATGTGTGGCTAGTAGAGATTATTCAGAACCTGAGATGCTACACATAGCTTTTTAGGTGTGTCTCCATTTGGTGACAGATGGCTCATTCACTGACACTTGGGTAAACTCCGACGTATAGCTCATGCTCTAGCGCTCGGTTGACCTAGAACCCCTTGTGTGCTAAAGCTGCCGTCTGCCGGCTGGTCTCCTGAAGGACACTCTTGCACTTTGTTTTCTTCCTGACCGTGGAGTGCGTTAGTTTGTTGACAGTCTTTACGGAGGAGGAAAGAGACTGTTGCAACCTTTGCCTTAACAAGCTCTTGCAAGCTAAATTGCTTTTCTTTTTTCAGTAAGAAACTATGAGGCTGAGTCAAGAGGGACACATAGGAAGGAAAAAAGTCAGGGTAAATACCATGTAGAATGAAATGAAAACACCCAGTCTCCCCACTGCTGGCTGTGTAGGGTCTCTGAAAGTCCTCCAGTCTCCCCACTGCTGGCTGTGTAGGGTCTCTGAAAGTCCCCCAGTCTCCCCACTGCTGGCTGTGTAGGGTCTCTGAAAGTCCTCGTTTCTATGTCTAGCTAATGGATGAATTTGCCAGGTTTTACCGCCTGAATTTGCCGCCTTTCATAGAAACGTTACCATATGACAGTGAAATTATTGAAACATTTAGTATGAAAGTGTTTGAAAGAAGGGAAAGTTAATGTAGAAGTCTGTTCCAAAACATAGTATTGCACAGCTGTAATCCCAGTGCTCAGGCAGGGGGTGAGGCTGGAGGATTGCCACAAGTTTGAGGCACTGTAAGAGCTGACTTTTGAGGCCCAGGGAGGTCTAGTTGGTTTTTAGCTGTCCCTGCTTCCTTCCCAGTGGTAACTTGTCATCACTGTGACGCTTTAGTCAGTGCAGCTCTGATTCCGTTCCTTCCTATTCCATCTAGAAGCCGTTTGGAAACAGCGTGAGCGTGTACAACGGGGAGCCCGAGCACACGGAGAAGAATGCCACACCTTATAAAAACAAGCAGGTACGAAACACTCCTTCATCTGTGGCACCCTTTCTCTTGGTTCCTTTTCCATCAGACTTGCCCCGGAATTTGTTGTATTGGTTCATGTTCTGTCCTTAAGGCTGCGTGCGACTTAGCATTTATTCTTGTACATTCCCAGCTCTATAGAGATGTTGAGTCAGTAGTGTTTGCACTAAATATAGACTATAGATATTTAATACTTTTTTTTTTTTTTAAACTAGGAAAGAGTCATTTTGTCAACAGAAGACAGATACATAGCTACACAGTACAGCCTTCGTCCCAGGAGAGAAGAGATCAAGGCCAAAGAAATAGAGCCTGAGGAACAAAACCTGTTTACTAAAGGACCCGCACCTTTGGGAACCTTTCAAGTGGCCACTCCACAGAGGAAGGACTTGGAGTTTGGAGGAGCACCTGGTAGGTGTGAGGACCTCCTTAGGGAGGAGCAGGGTTGCCCTTATGTGAACAAGGTGGAGGATTAGGGAAGAACTTTCCAGAGAGGGAACAGTGGTATGAAGGCCTGAGCTGGGAGCTATGGCGGTGTGTGTACATGACATGACTGGGGGTGGTACACGAGACACACGGAGGGATAGATGGATGGCATGATGGGACAAGCCATAAAGTGCAAAGGATGCTAACTTTAAAGTCATAATAAGGGGAGTTTGCCCTGGGGAAGGGTGCAGGAAGGATAGTGGTGGTCCTGAAGGGACAGGGAGCTCTGCTAGTGATGAGCAGAGAAGGCAGAGCCTGGCTGGCATTCCCTGCAGGAGCAAACTGCAGTGTAAAGCATCCTGCTGCCTTTCTGCCTGCTAGGCAGGCAAATGAGCTGCTGTAAGGTGCATGTGTGGAGCCCTCCCAGACAGTTAAACTAGGGCCTTGTCTGCAAGCATAACAGAATAATGACAGATTAGCCGGGCGGTGGGGCCCACGCCTTTAATCCTAGCGCTTGGGAGGCAGAGGCAGGCGGATTTCTGAGTTCAAGGCCAACCTGGTCTACAGACAGGGCTACACAGAGAAACACTGGCTCGAAAAACCAAACCAAACAAACAAACAAAACAAAACGTAATGGCAGGGACTGGTTCCTGCCCATGGGGTGGGTCTCAAGTTGGGCCGATCTTTGGTTGACCGTTTCCTTAGTCTCTGCTCCATTTTTCTCCCTGTGCTTCTTGCAGGCAGGACAAATTTTGGGTGGGAGTTAAGTGGGTGGGTGACTCTGTTGCCTGTCTGGATCCTGTTCCCCCCGCTGGGCTGTCCTATCTGGCCTCAGTGGGAGAGGATGCTCCTGGTCCTGACTTGATGTACACAGGGAGGATGGAGAAGGGGCTGTGGGCTGCGATTGGAATGCAAAGTGAATGAATAAATTAATGGGAAAACAAAACAAAGTGCCATGTGCAGAGCCTGCAGTGAGCATGGGAGCAGTGTGAGCATGGGAGCAGTGTGAGCATGGGAGCAGTGAGTGAGCATGGGAGC
>NW_022196891.1:78808078-78809842 GCF_008632895.1 Mastomys coucha | reverse complement strand
GAGCAGTGTGAGCATGGGAGCTGGTGACAGCCCACAGTCTGGCTTGGGTTACCCGCCCTGCTTGCTGCTGTCACCCCAAATCTGCACGTGTGTGACAGCATGTTACATGTTAGAAATTTATGGATAGAAAGTCTATTGTGACGACTAGAGGGCTCATTGAGTTAAGTGGCTCATGCCTCTAAACCAGAGCTGGGAGGCTGAGGAGGATCTAGAGAGTTCAAGGCCAAGGCTAATAGAGGCTGTGTGACCAGGTTAGCCTGGCAGTTGCTTCTTGTCTGCGTGTCTACACTTGCTCTTTTTGTGGCTGGAGTTGAAAGTTTCAGAGCTTGGTCTCTGAGGTGGACCATACTTTTACCACTTACCCAATTCTGTGTGCTCACTGGAAGTGGCAGAGAGTTTAAAAATTACTGAATTTTATTACTTTGGAGGGGGAGGGAGAGAGTGAGCAAGCTAACACTCCAGGGCTCACATAAATGCTGGATTGAACTCTGGGGTCAGATGCCCATACCTGCTGAGATGTTTTCCCAGCCAAGAGAGGGAGAGTTTTGTTTGCTTTTATTTTAAGATTTATTTCTTTCATTTTATATGTATGAATGTTTACCTGTATATTTGTTATGTGTACCATATGTGTACCTGTTGTTCAGGGAGGTCAGAAGAGGATGTTGGCTTCCCTGGAACTGGAGTTACATACAGATGGTTGTGAGCCACCATGTGGGTGCTGGGAACTGAATGCAGGTCCTCTGTGAGAGCAAGTGCTGTTAACCACCAAGCTGACCCTTCAGCCCCTAGATGGAGCTTTTTGATGGTACCTTACAAGTTGGTTTCAGACAGCTAGCAAGATCTAGTTTTGCCCTGAAAGTAAAATAAATATGAATAAAAAGCCCACATGATTTTTAACAACTAAATAACCCTGACTGAAGCTGAGTTTGACTGGCCTGTTGCTTGCAGGTGCATCTCTCCTCATGGTGGGCCTGCCCACCTGCGTCCTCCTGCTGCTGCTGCAGTGCAGCCAGAAGGACCCTGGGCTGCTCCAGTTCCCTCCACCTCTGCCAGCTCTCCATGAGCTGTGGGAAACCAGGGTGTGCGGCATTTACCTCCTTTGGTTTTTCGTTCAAGCTCTCTTCCACCTTCTACCAGTCGGGAAGGTAAGATTTTGGGGTTTGTTGTTTGTATGTTTTTGTTGATTGCTTTGGTTTTTGAGACATGGTCCCTGCTCTGTAACCTTGGCTGACTGGGAACTCACCCTGTAGACCAGGTGGTTTTGAACTAGAGATCTGCCTGCCTCTGCCTCCACTGTGCTTGGACTAAAAACATGTACCACCCTGGTTGAAGGTAAGGTTTTGCTGAAGGGGCGAGGTTTTGTGAAACTCGTCTGACTTCTTTGTCATTGCTTACATTTCCAGCAGTTTCAAAGTTAGAATCTGTCAGTCCTGCACTGAAATGTATTCCTGTGCTCTGTAACTTTTCACTTACTAAGCATAACTTTAAAAATATTTGGATTTATCTCATTTCCTATATAACTTCTTTTTTTTTCAACAAAATACCTGACAAAAGCCAAGGGAGAGAAAGCCAAACAAAACAAAAGGATTTACTTTGGATCAAGCTATCCATGACAGCAGAGCAATGGATCAAGCTATCCATGACAGCAGAGCAATGGATCAAGCTATCCATGACAGCAGAGCAATGGTGCTGGAGAGTGAGGGTAACATCTGTGACAGCAGAGCAATGGTGCTGGGGAGTGTGAGGGTAACATCTGTGACAGCA
>NW_022196891.1:78800631-78807655 GCF_008632895.1 Mastomys coucha | reverse complement strand
GTGATAGCAGAGCAATGGTGCTGGGGAGTTTGAGGGTAACATCTGTGATAGCAGAGCAATGGTGTTGGGGAGTTTGAGGGTAACATCTGATAGCAGAGCAATTGTGTTGGGGAGTTTGAGGGTAACATCTGTGATAGCAGAGCAATGGTGCTGGGGAGAGAGAGAGGTGATGGTCACTTTGCATCAATGTCAGGGTGGAAACAGAGGCGATGAATACTGGCACTCAGCTTGCTTTCCCTTCTTTAAAAAACAGTTTTGTAGTTGTGTGTATGGGTGTTTTTGCCTTCATATATGTCTGTGCAACTGTGTATGTGCAGAACTCAGGCCAGAGGAGGACATTAGATCCCCTAGGACTGTAGAGCCATCAGTGTGTGCCGAGGATTATTCCCAGTCCTCGGGAAGAACAGCCTGTCTTCTTGTTGTTGAGCCGTTGCTCCAGTTCTTTTCCTTTTCTGCAGTCTGGGAACTCAGCCCAAGAAATGGAGCCTCTCCCATTAGGGTGGTCTTTCCACCTCGACAGTCTAGGAGCTCCGTCATAGCTGTGCCTGCAGGCTTGCTCCTAGACGATTCTTGGTCGTGTCAAGATGATATTCAGTTTTGCTTTTTTAAAGATTTGTTTATTTTATGTATATGAGCATGTCACTGACACAACAGAAGAGGGCATTGGATCCAATTATGTGAGTACACTGCTGCTGTCTTCAGACTCACCAGAAGAGGGCATCAGATCCATTGGATGGTTGCTGGGAATTGAACTCAGAGCCTCTGGAAGAGCAGCCGGTGTTCTTAACCACTGAGCCATCTCTCTAGCCCCCAATATATATAAAATATATATATATATATATATATATATATATATATATATATATATACATACATATATATACATATATTTAACTACACCTATTTCCAGTTCTAACAGGGAAGAATAAGTTATTTGCTCTTAGCCTAACTCTTAGAAGTAGCAGCTAACACCCCCTCAGCTGCAGGTGCCACATCTTAAATCATTGTCTTCTGAGCTCAGTGGATTTAACAAAAAGTAAACAAACAACCCCCAAAACACAGGTTCACATATTTCTAGTTTTGGTCCTTAGGAAGTATTGTCAAGCACACTGTCCGTTCAGACTCCCATTGCCCAGTGTGCTCTTTCAGTTGTTGTACCTTTCCTTAGAGATGTGTTCGAAGAACATGAGCTGCCCTGAGCAGTACATAATTTATTTCAGATCTTAGGACACTGCATCTTTGCCAGCTGGGAGTTCTGTTAGGAGGGTGGTGCTGCGGACTCTCTCTCTAAGTGGCTGTCCGCTCTTACTCTAGGGCTCTGTTCAGATTCAGGTGAAAACAAGCATCATGCATACACACAGACAGACACAGAGTGTCAGTCGAGAAATGCTCTATCTATATTGTCAGACTAAGGCCCAAGAAGACACCTGCAATTGAGAAGGATCGCTTAGGG
Source organism: Mastomys coucha (assembly GCF_008632895.1). Lineage (NCBI taxonomy): Eukaryota > Metazoa > Chordata > Mammalia > Rodentia > Muridae > Mastomys > Mastomys coucha. The sequence continues at coordinate 78,806,202 of NW_022196891.1, read as the reverse complement.
TTTCGCCAATGCTGCGATCTCAGGTTTTATGTTTCAGCCCTGTTTCCTTCCACGGCAGAGGAACAAGTGAAAGATGATAATAGCTTAATATTGGACAGCTTAAAGTGAGTATTGGACAGCTTAAAGTGAGTGGCGACGTTTTTGAGTAGCTACTTGAGGATATATGTGGCTGCCCATTTACTCAGGCACCTCTGTGCATTGGGTGTGCCATGGTGTTCCCACTTGGGACGCATGCTCATCATAGTACAAGAGTGTGTGTAAACAGTGGAGCAAGTCGGTGCATACACGGTGTTGACAGCACATAGCTCGATGGAAAAGAACCTCTTTTCTTGTGTTAAACTTGTTTACATACATACATACGCTATGGCTAGATTCCCCACATGAGAAACAGAACAGCACACACATTTTCTTTGCATTTCTGTGACCTCACTTCATACATTAAGTCCATCGATTTTCGTGTGGTCGGTCTTCCTTCCTTCTTCCCTCCCTCCCTCCCTCCCTTTCTTTCTTCTTCCCTTCTTCCCTCCCTTCCTTCCTCCCTCCCTTTCTCCCTCCGTCCTTCCCTTCACATAAATAAAGACTAACTATAAGGAGATAAGGAAGGACTCAATGCAGGTAATAGATAGTTATGAAAGCATTTTAAGCTAATTGTTTTCTGGTTCTAGTCCTGTCATGGATTGTGTGTGTGTGTGTGTGTGTGTGTGTGTAAAATTTTTAAAGAGAATCTCACAAATGAGAGATAGTAGGGTTAGACTGTTCTATCATTGATGGGCAGTAGAGAGTTTTGAGCACACTAATCTTATATACTGTGTATGGAATGGTTTGGTGAGGGTGGTTGCTGCAATAGTCTTGGTGCATTGAAAAAAAAATTAACTACATATGTTAAAGGTCAATCCCTATGGTGGGGTTGCGTCATCAATTACTAGAATACTACTGGGTTTCCTACTTACTTTCTTGGGTATAATGAAATTCAAGAGTTTGAGAAGATTTTGTGTGTGTGTGTGTGTGTGTGTGTGTGTGTATAATATAGCAGTATCATAAGTGGAACACATACATATATAAAAATATATATATGTAAGAAAGATGAGCTGGGTGTGGTGCCACACACCTTTAGTCCCAGCATTCTGGAGGCAGAGGCTGGTGGATCTCTGTGAGTTTGAGGCCAATCTAGTCTACAAAGTGAGTTCCAGGACAGCCAGTGCTGTTGCACAAAAAAATCTGTCTTGAAAAGCACAAAGATGATAATGCCCTCTAATTTTTAAATAAAAATGTAATATATTTTTTTTCTTTTAAGGTTGTAGAAGGAACACCTCTTGTTGATGGAAGAAGACTCAAGTATAGACTGAATGGTGATTTTCTTAAATACTTAATGATATAACTTTTACAGTTTTTAAATTGTTTTAGCTAATTCACTGGGATATTGAACAGTAGATTATCTTTTAGTAGTGCTTTGAAGAACTTGTAGATAAATTAGCTTATTCCACCTTGTGAAAAACGTGTGTAAAGCAGAATAGACTCTCAGCATCCTCTGTTCTCCTTTTACTGTGAGATAGGGCATTACCATGTCATCCAGGCTAGCCTGGACTTCACTTTGTAGTACAGGTTAGCCCTTCTGCTTCAGCTTCTGGAGTTCTGGTGGCATTACAAGTGTGTGCCACTAGCCTGGTTAATTTTGTTTCCTGTTTCCTTTAAAGTTTTATTTTTATTTTATGTGTGTGAGTGCCTGACTGCCTATTTATGTGTGTGAGTGCATGTGTAATGTAAATAATCTATATATTATATATATTGCGTGTGCCTGGTGCCCAAGGAAGTCAGAAGAGGCACTGAGTCCCTTTGAACTGTCACTTACCATTCTGGGAGCCCAGCTGTGTTCCTAGGTTGAAAAGAGCACATATTGCCTCCCACCCTCTTTTTTGTTGTGGTTAGTTAAATATTTTGTGTTTGTGTGTGTTCCTGAGTGTATGTGTGTGCACGTGTGTGTAGTGGGAGCTGTCGGTTAGAAGTGATGGACTCCTGGAACTGGAGTTACAGTTGGTTGTCAGCCACTGTGTGATGCTGGGAACTGAACCTGGGTCCTCTGAAAGGGCAGTGTGTACTCTTAAATGCTGAGCCATCTCTCCATTGCGTATCCAATACTTTTAACTAGAGCGATCTCTCTAGTGTGCTTCATTTTCTTAACAGCACTTCCATCTGTCTTAGTCAGGGTTTCTGTTCCTGCACAAACATCATGACCAAGAAGCAAGTTGGGGAGGAAAGGGTTTATTCAGCTTACACCTCCACATTGCTGTTCATCACCGAAAGAAGTCAGGACTGAAACTCAAGCAGGTCAGGAAGCAGGAGCTGATGCAGAGGCCATGGAGGGATGTTACTAACTGGCTTGCTTCCTTTTAGAACCCAAGACTACCAGCCCAGGGATGTCACCACCCACAATGGGCCCCTCTCATCCTTGATCACTTATTGAGAAAATGCCTTACAGCTCATGGAGGCATTTCCTCAAGGGAGGCTCCTTTCTCTGTGATAACTCTAGCTTGTGTCAAGTGGACACACAACCAGCCAGTACTCCATCATTTAACATATGTCTTAAGGTGTTACCACGGCAGGCATTCTCGTGGCTCTCAGAAGGCTCCCCTGTTTTTGTATACATCCTAGTCTCTCCCACCTAGGAGCCAGCCGCTCCTATCCTTGTGTGCCTGGCTCCAGCTGACTGGCCTCTGGGAGATGTCTCTTGAATGTGTGTCCACTCTTGTCAACTCTTTGCCTGAAAGGTTCACATTTCCCTATGTTCTTCACACACGAAGCTGTGGTCAGCATTGCTTCTCAATGAAAGGGAAGGTGCACGGAAGGGTGTGGACCTTCGCTGTAACTGCAAAAGCAAGGAGAAAGCTTTGGGTTCTTTCTCGCCTGTTTTGTTTTCTTTTCTGACAGCTATGGTTTGCCACATCAGTGTCTTTTCTGTTTACTGGACTCTTCCTGGTAGGATACAGTTTTGTGTTTACCTGTGTTTACTACACACTTGGCACCAGGGAGCTATGCGTGTTGAGTAGGGAAGGCAGCTTGGAGCTTGTGTAACAGAACTTGTGAAAAGGCTTTTTTGTCTGAGTATCTTGATAGTTAGCACATGTGCTAGGGGCTTGGAACAGCTTTACCTTCTGAAGACAGATAAAGTGCCATTAATGTGACTTTAGGAGTCTGTGTGGTGGTTATCCTTAACAGATTGGCCATTTTACTGAATTGGGTAGGGTGATGTCATTTATTTTTAAAATTTTATGTTAACTTATGATAGTGCTAATGTTCACATACGTCCATCTTATGTTGGCCATACCTTAGGTTGAAGATGTATTTCCTACAGCTGACCTAGCTGCCAGTGTCCCGGCTTGGCAGCACGGACCACTGCAGCGTATCTGTTGGTCACCTTTGGGATCGTGTAGCTCACTGCACTGTCCAGCACTGGGAGAGGACGGTGCATGTTGCTAGTCTGAATCCAGATTTGAGTATGGTGCTGGATGTGTCTTGCTTTTGTATCGTGCATGATGCAGTGTGAAGCTTCCTAAGTTAAATCATTGGAAGCCAGGAGTGGTCTGAATAAATTTTAATGTTTGGCTTCCCTCTTATTTTCTAGTTTTAGGTGGTACTTGTTCCCTGGCTTAGCTGGCATTCCTAACTGAAACCACTCTATAGGATGCTTGCTAGATGAGAAGCAGACGTGCTTTTGGGCTACCTGCCTTTAGGTGCCAAGCTGCATGCTGTCCTAGCCAGCTGTGTGCCTCACTGAGACTCTGCTGGTGCTGGACATCATTTTGTTTTTGCTCAACTCCTTACTAATGGAACCTGTCTCAGTTCTTGACATGCCCCATCTCTTGTTGTCTGGTCACAGGCCATTATTTACTTTTGCAGCCAGGTCTCCTGCTCTTGGTGTTTTGTTTTTGCTTAGTCTCTATGGAGGAGTGGAGGCCGAGCCCTTGGTCTTTGTGTAACAACGTCCTCCTGTGTTGGTCTGTGCTTCTAATAGTGCTTGGTTTCTTTTTGTAGGATTTTACCACTAAGGAAATTCCTAAGACATTCTCAGTGGTTAATCTTCAATCTGTGGACAATTGTATTGACCACTTCATAAATTTTATAAGGGCTAAATTATTCTTTGGAGTAAACTTGGTATATAGAAAACATGACTTTAGAAAGCAAATTTGTGACGATGCTCTTTATCAAAGCTTAGAAATCCTCTCACTAATGACCATGGCTTTTCTGTGTTTAATTGTTAATTAAAATATAATTTGATGACTTCATGTGGAACATAAGCACCTCAGCTCTTGTAAGAAAAATGATTTCTTTAGCCAGAAGGTGAAATTGTCCACTCCCTGCCCCCAAATTGGGCAGGCAGCACCAGTAGACTGGCTTGTGGCTTGTGGCTTCTCTTGGGGGCTTTCAGTCTGCTGGCTGCCTACGCCTAGTTTGGCCATGTGTTGGGATTGCAAGTGAGTTTCTCAAGTTTTATTATAGCCTCTACTGTGAGGGTATGGCATTTTTTTTTTTTTTTTAAAGATTTGTTTATTTAATTATTTATTTACTATATGTAAGTACACTGTAGCTGTCTTCAGACACTCCAGAAGAGGGCATCAGATCTCATTATGGATGGTTGTGAGCCACCATGTGGTTGCTGGGATTTGAACTTGGGACCTTTGGAAGAGCAGTCAGTGCTCTTAACTGCTGAGCCATCTTGCCTGTGTATGGCGTCTTAATAGCCATTTTCTATGTGGCAGAATAGGATTAGAATCTTTTTATACCATTACCAACTAGTGAGTTCCAACATAGCTATTTATAACTGTGTACCTTAAGAGCATTCTGCTGTTAGGCAGTAGCATTGGACTTGAACCTGTGTTCTCACACCTCTCTTTTGGGAGCAATTTATTTGACTTTGGACTCTGAACGTTGGAGTAGTGAGTATATTTTGAGATTCATTTCAATTAAAGCTTAGCTTTAATTAACAGTGGATAAGGATGGTTCATATTGCAAAAGAATGTTACCATTCCTAAAAGACAGTACAAGAGCTGTGGTATTTACAATGAAAATTGTATCTTAAGGACATTGCTTATTTGTATATTTATGAAAATAATCTGGATAATGAAATTAAGACTTAAGTAAATAGAAAAACACTGCATTGGCTGGCGGCTCCTGTGTGTTTGTGTGTGGGTGGGTGGGGGGGGTCTTTTTGAGCCCAGGAATTTAAGGCCACTTTGGGCAACCTATTGTGATGTGTCTCAGAAAGCCCCCAAATGTAGCCCCAGGATGAATGATGTTAATTAACTCTATTCTCCCTCTTTAAAGGATTATATGCGTTCGTCCTGACATCTGCAGCCGTGGGAGCGGCTGTCTTCTGGGGTGTCGAGCTATACTATCTGTACACTCACTTCCTGCAGTTTGCAGTGGCAGCCACCGCGTTCTCCATGGTCCTGAGTGCTTACCTCTACGCTCGCTCTTTGAAAGCCCCGAGGGATGAGCTGTCACCTGCCAGTTCAGGTGAGCAGTTACATCATGTGTTACATGGCTGTGTCCAGAGCCCTGGCAGTTCAGGTGAGC
>NW_022196891.1:78796276-78800558 GCF_008632895.1 Mastomys coucha | reverse complement strand
TGTTACATGGCTGTGTCCAGAGCCCTGGCAGTTCAGGTGAGCAGTTACATCATGTGTTACATGGCTGTATCCAGAGCCCTGGCAGCCATGGCTACTCTTGAATAGATTGGTTTTTTTTTTGTCTAATTTAATTATGGGAAATAAAGAGACATAGAAAGCAAGTGAAGAAAAAAATTGAAGACAAAATTAAAATTTTTTTTCTCATGCTTTTCTATTTAGTTCTCATTAACTTTAAGTTAGCATGTGACTAAAAACCTTGAGCAGCTCTGACTGTCTGTCTGTCTACTTTTGTCAAGTAGTAAATTCCTTAAAAAACAAACAGAAAAACAGGCTGCAAGTTATTTGGTTCTGACCTAAGAGATTTTTTATATATATATATTGGTTTTTTGAGACAGGGTTTCTTTCTATAGCCCTGGCTGTCCTGGAACTCACTCTGTAGACCAGGCTGGCCTCGAACTCAGAAGTCCGCCTGCCTCTGCCTCTCAAGTGCTGGGATTAAAGGTGTATGCCACCACTTCTTGGGCAAGAAATCTTTTAAAGTTTCCTGTGGACTGAGTGTGGAGGCACACACCTTTAGTCTGAGCACCTGTCAGGCAAAAGCAGGAGGACTTCTGTGAGTTTGAGGCCCGCCTGATCTAAATAAAGTTCCAGACCAGCCAGGACTACATAGTGAGACTCTGTCTCAAAGATAAAACAAAAGATGGTGTGTTTAAGAATAAACCCGTAGCTTCCTTAGAGGTGGTCTGTCACGTGAGCTCTCAAGAGCAGTGTGGCCCTGGCTCCCTAGCCCTTTGCTTCCATGTCTGGGGTCTCCTTAGGGAGCAGATGCGAGTGAGGACGGCATCTCATTGTTGACTGAACACTTTCTCCTTCCCAGGAAATGCGGTCTATGACTTCTTCATTGGCCGGGAGTTAAACCCTCGACTTGGTGCTTTTGATCTCAAGTTCTTCTGTGAATTGCGCCCCGGATTGATTGGATGGGTATGTCTTTTTCTTTTAAATAATTTCATCTTGAACTTAGAAGGAAATGTAGGCAGTATTTAAAGTTTATAGTTTTCCCTAATCGTGTCTTTTTTTTTTTTTTTAAAGATTTATGTATATGAGTATCAGAAGAGGGCATCAATTTCAGGTTGTGAGCCACCATGTGGTTGCTGGGATTTGAACTCAGGATCTCTTGAAGAACAGTCAGTGCTCTTACTCGCTGAGCCCTCTCTCCAGCCTCTCTAGTTGTGTCTTAACATAAAATATTTTCTTACTATATATATATTTTTTACTGGTTTAAGATAACTTGTTATGGATTATTATTATTTATTTATTTATTTATTTTTTCGAGACAGGGTTTCTCTGTGTAGCCCTGGCTATTCTGGAACTCACTCTGTAGACCAGGCTGGCCTCGAACTCAGAAATCCGCCTGCCTCTGCCTCCCAAGTGCTGGGATTAAAGGCGTGCACCACCACTGCCCTCAGATTTTTTCTTTCAATTTTTATTACATATCTAGGAAGTGATAGTGTAGATGGAATAATGTAAAAGTTAGTTTATTTTTCCTTTTCAGTAAAGCCTTATTTGACCCAGTTTCAGACGTGGAGGAGAATTACAGAAATAGAACCAAGAATCCCATTTCTTTAGCCAGATTCCTGTACTAATAGTTGGTTACATCACAGTCCAGCCCAGGACAGTGTTACTAAGGAGATCTGTAAGCTTAGTGGGGTTCATTGGTGGTTGACTATTACTCCAGTCTTTCATCTCTGCTATACTGGTTCCTTTGGCTCTGTGACTGTGTCACTTTTTGAAGAACACTATTTGTAAGACCGTCATTCCACTGACTTCTCCTGACCAGAGACTCCATGTGTTGTCAAGAGTAGCAGAGAAGTGACACGGATCAGGCTAAGGAGTCTTGTTCTCTGGTGGCCATGAACAGTGTGCACCGGGGGTCTCATCTCTGCTCGTCCTTGCTATTCCCTTCGAGGCTGTCATCTTCTTCTCTTTCCAGGTGGTTATTAACTTGGTGATGCTACTGGCAGAAATGAAAATACAGGAACGTAGTGCCCCGTCCTTGGCAATGATCTTGGTGAACAGTTTCCAGCTCTTGTATGTGGTAGATTCCCTCTGGAATGAGGTAATTTGATGGATTTTTTAAACATTTTTATATTTATTTTTGAGGTCCTAGTAGTCCGTGCTGGTTCGAACTTGTGATCTTCACATCTCAGCCTCCCAAATAGTGATTATAGGAGTGTATTTCTGTACCTGCAGAAGATAGTTAATTTTAAAAAGAGCTGAATTCTTGGAGGCCATGAAGTCAAGCAGCCTTGAGAGTTGATGAGTGATTTGGTTTTCCTCTGGGGAGCTCTCTAGTTGCTTATACGTAGAATTAGGGCAGTATAGCCTGCTCTGCTATATATAGCTTGTATTGATAATGATGAGGTAGTTCAAGGGGCCTGCGCATGAACACTGGGGGTGTCCACAACTCTATTTGGGAATGACTCTCTAAGCATTTACCATCACTCTGATGACATCTAGGGTGTGAGCCTGGATCTGTGAGCTCTGATTCTTCTTATCTTGCCTAGTGTGATCTGGGCAAGATGCCCTCAGAGGACTACTTTGTTCCTTAACCCAGAACTCGTTTTCAGTAGAACTCTAGGAGAGCTGGTTCTGTCCACAGATACATTTTGAACCCATTACTTCTTGCTAGGCACTGTGAGAGGCTTACAGTGCAAGGGAGATCATAGGATGTTGGCATCTGAGAAGGGCTGTTCCGGGAAGGGACTGAAGCTGGGGGTGGAGGAAGGTCCTGGGCAAAGGCCTGAGAGGGCTTTAGAGGTCTGTTACAGCAGCACTTTTGTGGGAGGAGGCAGTATGGGTGGGATGTGGTGACTTAGGCCAGAGCAACTGAACCTACTTGTCAGTAGTTTGGTGTGCCTTCACTTAATATACTTGGCCATAAATTAGTTTTTTAAACATGTTTAAACACGATGGTTTTTATTTCTTCCCACCTGTCATTTTAGGAAGCGTTGCTGACTACCATGGACATCATTCACGATGGCTTTGGCTTCATGCTGGCTTTTGGGGACTTAGTGTGGGTTCCATTTACCTACAGCCTGCAGGCCTTTTACCTGGTCAGCCATCCCCATGACTTGTCCTGGCCACTGGCTTCTGTCATCATTGCTCTGAAACGTGAGTGCTAGTCTTAGCCTCTGTTCAGTCCGAGGCACTGTGCTTGCTGTTTTCTGGTTGGTGTCTGTCATTTGCCATCTTACTTGTTTACATTTTTTTTTTTTTTTTTTTTTTTTTTTTTTGGTTTTTGGTTTTTTTGAGGCAGGGTTTCTCTGTGTAGCCCTGGCTTTCCTGGAACTCGCTCTATAGACCAGGCTGGACTCAAACTCAGAAATCCACCTGCCTCTGCCTCCCAAGTGCTGGGACTAAAGGCGTGCGCCACCACTGCCCGGCTATGTCATCTTACTTGATCACAGGCTTGAAATAAGTTATGTAAGTACTGAAAAAATTCTCAAGTTTGCAAAGAGAGGGATTACTTGCTAGCTCTCCACTAGTTCTCACCACAGAACATCTTAACTTTTATTTTTAAGCAATTTAACTTAAAATGAATTGCTTTAGGAATAATTTCTGTCTAATGCCTGCATTTTTAAGAGATCTTAAAAATGAAAGTGGTCTTTATACATTTGGTCTCACTCTAGAAACAATGCCAGACACTGTGGCCTGAGCAGCTCAGGCAGTTACTGAAGGCCTACCTGACAGGAGAGGGCCAGTCCTCAGGGAGTGTCAGCCTGAACTTGCCGGAGGATGGAAGACTGGCTGAACGAGCAAGCAGCACGTGTAAAGGGGTGGTCAGGAGCAGAGACAGGTCCAGTTTGGCTGCTGTGAGTTCTACCAGACCCAGTGGTTTTCAGTTCAGATGGTTTTCCTTGTTTTCTTTGTCATTTAAGCAATCATTCAAAACCTCCTGGATAGGAAAAGAGCCATTGAACTTCAAATAGAGCTAGTTTTATGATATCAATGAGTGTCTATCATGGAAGAGGAAACTAAGCACCTTGTTAAACTGAAGGTTTAATTTCTCCATTGGTTTGATTATTCACGTCGGGGGCACCTGAGTTAGTTATCCAGCACAGTCCATGTCTATCTGAAAGATACACTAAAGCGGAGATTTGGTGTTTTTTTTTTAAGATTTATTTATTTGCTGGGTGGTGGCAGTGGCGGCGCATGCCTTTAATCCCAGCACTTGGGAGGCGGAGGCAGGCGGATTTCTGAGTTTGAGGCCAGCCTGGTCTAC
>NW_022196891.1:78757828-78796230 GCF_008632895.1 Mastomys coucha | reverse complement strand
AAAAAAAAAAAAGATTTATTTATTTATTATATGTAAGTACACTGTAGCTGTCTTCAGACACACCAGAAAATGGTGTCAGATCCCATTACAGATGATCATGAGCCACCATGTGGTTGCTGGGATTTGAACTCAGGACCTTCGGAAGAGTAGTTGGTGCTCTTAATCACTGAGCCACCTCACCAGCCTTGTTTCTCTCTTATTCATACCTTATCATAGTAGTTACTTGTTAGGGCCTGTTGAAATTTGAACGAATCTCCCAAGTGGCAGGAGGTGAGAGGAGGGGTTACCCTGAAGTGCAAACACTGTTTTCTGACTCAGCTGGTATCTTACTGAGGAAATGTTGTGCTCTGGCTGCAGGTCTCAGACTAGCAGATGAGGCCGCCTGTAGTCACTCTCCCTTGTTGCTGTCTCAGACACTGTTCTTTGTGGCCATGGCTGGTGGTGCTTGCCTTCAAGATGGATGATGAGTGAGGTTTTAGATGTTAGTTTACATCTAAATTACTAACAGGAAAATATTTTAAAATTCCAGTGTGTGGATATGTAATCTTCCGTTGTGCAAACTCTCAGAAAAATGCATTCCGGAAGAATCCCACTGATCCAAAGCTTGCACGTAAGGACTGACTTTTAATTTGTTGATTTATATTTATTACATGTAGATCTTTATGTCTCTTTACTAGAAGTCATTAAAGCAGGTTTTGTTTTTATTTAGATTTGAAGACCATTCATACTTCCACGGGAAAGAGCCTGCTTGTTTCTGGATGGTGGGGCTTTGTTCGCCATCCCAATTACTTGGGTGATCTCATCATGGCTCTGGCGTGGTCCCTCCCATGTGGTAAGCATCTCAGTGCTAATGTGACTTTCTCTGGACAGGGATGTGTCGGCTCCGGGGTCTACTCTCTTGCTGTCTGCCTTCTGAGGGACTGGGGATGTTTTGAGGTGGTGGAACGTTTTGTTTGTGTTTGTTGAGGGAAGGCAGAGGACTCATTGCGCCACTGTTCCCGCAGGGTTTACCCACCTCCTGCCTTACTTCTATGTCATCTACTTCACTGCGCTGCTTATCCATCGCGAGGCCCGTGATGAGCATCAGTGCAGGAGGAAGTACGGCCTGGCCTGGGAGAAGTACTGCCAGCGGGTGCCCTACCGCATATTCCCCTACATTTACTGACCTGCGCTGCATGCCTCACAGTCAGACCGCTCCCAGAAACAAGGGAAAGTCCAAATGAACTAACTTGATGCACTGACAGGATCTCTAGGTTTGTCTTTGAGTCAGGACTATAGAGCGAAATAGTACATCTTTTAATGTAGTTGAATTTATTCTTATTAAAGTATGGCAGTTAATGTAAGGGGAATTACAAAGATGGTATAATTTGCTTATTAATAGGAAAATTTTAATCCCTAAAAATCTGAACTTTTGTTTTTGTAGGTTTTTTTCAATTTTTCTTTTTGCCATTTGATTTTTCTTAATTGAAAACTCTTAAAGTACATCTACGTTTCATTGTGCTTAGAACAGAATTCTCTTTATGTCAGTTTATTAGTCTATAAATCAAGCAAAATGCAGCCCGATATTGGTGGTGTATGTGAATAATAAGGGCAGATTGCTTGCAGGATCTTTTTAAGGGAGACCATTCATAGCAGTGACTCCACCTCAGCCTTTGGAAATACAAATACATAGACTACTTTTATGTAATATATGGTGACTTTTGATTTTTTTCTGTACAGTTTTTGAATGTGAGATAATTGTCAGAAACGAAGTAGTTTTTTAACAAAATATTTTCAGTGTTTTAAATTAAGTTTTGTAAAGTAGTATGGATTTAAAAGTGTAAAGCAATTACCATTCATTTAAAGTTAAAACATAGGAAAGTTATTTTTCTTTATCCAAAGTTTGTGAATTTGGCTTTGCTACCTCAATTTGCAGGTCTGTGTTTGCCTTTATAAACTGTTGCAAATAGAAAAAAATATATATTTTTGGAGTAAGAGCACTATTTAAACATTTTTACACACATTGGTGTTGGAAAAATTGCCATTTTAGGCTACTATTTTTATATATTTTTTGACTTACAATTCAACAGTGTTTTTGCTACTGTTTAGCTAGTACAGTTTATACTATTTTGTATCCTTTATGTTTTTAGAACTCTCTAGAAAGGGGTTCTACCTGATACAGCTTTCTGTTTTCTCTCTCAGTTTAATAGATGTGTATAAGCTGGTTGTAGCCTTCAGTTCTAGTGAGGTTGATTAGTTTCACAGTCACTGTCGCAGACGGAGTAGGACAAGTGCCAAGCTCACTAGGCTTTTTTATTCAAAGCTATATTGTCTTCAGAATAGACATAAGGATGCAATACATATAGTGTGTACATTTGGGTTTCTAGTACACATACCACCTATGAGGCAGATGCACAGTGTTCAGGTCACCCTACCCTGTAGCTTAGAGTGTCTTAAAGTGAGCTGTGCTCGTGGGACCGTGACGTGGAACACTCTGCAGTCTGTGACTCTTTGCTGTTTTACTAGCCCGAAGGTCTTCAGAGGTGTTTGCTAGCATGCCGCCTTTTCTCCTGGTATCTCATGGTGTGTGCTGATAAGCTTACAAGGAAGCTTTGGGTTCTTTGCCTGGCAGTGAAAGGGCGGGCGGTGCTGCAGGATCTGGATACCAGGTGCAAGTTGTTTTTAATTTGATGTTTGGCAAGCTTTGTAATAAAATTTTGGTTGGAAACAAAAAGTTGAAAATAAAGAGTTGCTGTTAGAGCCTTATTTCTCTCCTTGCCACAGCTTTGGGATTACCAACAGCAAGATGGCCAGCCTGTTTTGCCATACCACCCCCCTCCCCTTTTTTCCTAGGATTTTTTTTCTTTGTTTTCTTTTTTGAGTCTTTCTGAGCTGTAGGAACCCAGGGACTCGCCAAGTAGGTTTATATAGCAAAGCAAAGATTCCAGAGACTGACCCAATGGTGGTTCACTCCTGTAATCACCTCAGTCCAGGAGGATCTCCATGGATTTGAGGCCATCTGGGCTAGAGAGTGAGACCTTGTCTTAAAAAAACAAAATCCTAACAAATCCCAAACCTGAGGGTTTAGGGGTAGGGATAGAATTTCCAACTCCTAAAAAACTGGTCGTGTTTACTGTTTGCTGTTTAAGAACACCCAAGTGCTTAAAAAACTGTTGTAGGTTCTGTGACTCTACAGGCAAATGTGTGTTCCTAGCAGAAGCAGCCCTGTTCCTTTGAAAGACCGCACAAACAGGCACTGCTTACAGGTTGAAGTCTCCCACACATCTACCAGGCTTGGCTAGGCACATGTTGTCACGAGGATGTCGGTGCCCCCCCACCCCCCATGTGAGTGTAGGAAGAGCCCAAACTAAGCCCAAACTAAAACTGGTTTGGTCTGGATATTTATTCATTCTTTCTTCTCACACAACAGTGCAACCTGCATGGTGATCCAGTGACTTGGAGGTTTCTTCGTTGGTAAAAGCACTGATGTTAAGAATGTTAATGGTAAACCAGCCGTGTCTCTTGACCTCTCAGGTGTGTAGTAGACTGGACATTCAAACGTTTGCAGTTCTGTCTGGTCAGAATCCTGGGAGGTTTCAGTAATCTAAAAAACCAAGAGTCATAGTCAGTTCATAGTTAAAGCTAATAGATCACATTTCCTATGAGTAGGTGTGAGGGTATTTATGTTTTTGCACTGAACATGTCTAATGATAGGGTAGTTGCATGTTGAAATTATGTCTAGAGAAGTTAAAATAGTGATAACATGATAATGTTTAGTGTACCCGAGAGGCAGCTCCGAACATCAGTGTTAGCCAATTTTTAGGTCTTGAACAGCATTGTACTGTGTTGTTGTTGTCTAACATACATTCTTACATGTCCTCATGAGACCACAGGTGATGAGAATTCACAAGTTTGGTTTTTTCTTACCAAGTCTGCTGATTACCTTTGTTGGCAAAAAGAGGATGTCAGGGAAGTCGCAGCATAACTGAGTGGGCAGCGAGTCCTCCAACACTTCCTCTTCAGGATCCCATCGTGCCCCCTCAATGAATAAACCAAAAATGTAAACTCCTCTGGGAGAGTGGTCCTGGTGTTGCTGATGAGAGAGGGGAAGGGTCAGGGGACTTCTTTCAGAAGTCACAAGCCTCCACTGAGATTGCCTCCCCACCCCTGCCGTCCAGATGGTGCATCCCAACTTACGCTGTCCTCAATATGTAGGGAAACCAGACTCTAGATTTCTGGTTTTTCTTAGAGGGAAGAGGCAACTGTGAAAGGAGTCAGCAAATGGTGCTCAAACCTGCCTGCTTCTCCCATGGGGCTCCTCATTTGGGAATGATTTGGAAACAAAGCAGGAGGGAACAGCTCTATAGCACATCACTGATTCAGGAAAAATAAGCCTTTAACTTGGAATACAACTTTGAATTTATGGCTGGGTGTGGTGGCACAAGCCTTTAAAAGTAAAAATGTCTAGGAATAAACCTAACCATGGAGATAAAAGTCTCCTGAAAAGTTTTAAGATACTGCAAAGAGAAATTGAAGACATCAGATGATGGAAAGACCTTCTATGCTCCCGGATTGATAGACTATGTCAAAATGGCTGTGCCACTAAAAGCAATCTACAGAGCCAATACAACATCTACCAAAATTCCAGTGGTCATCTTCACAGTATTAGGAGAAACCCCCTAGAATCTGGATGAAAACACTAAAGATTACAGATAGCTAAAGCAGAAAGAACACAGTTGGAGGTGTGGCATTACCTGCCCTCAAACTGTGCTACCTAGCTGCAATGGTATAGATTACATTGTAGGCACAAAAGCACATGGGGACATGAAGACTCAGAAGCTCACAGAACTGTGGACACCTACATCCCATCTATACATCTAAATGAGCCATGCCTTTAGTCATAAGATGGCAGCTGGACCCTTTCCGGTTTCCTTAGCACCCACTACCTGGAAAGCTCTCCTGACTATGTTGAGCCTCTTCTGGAGAAGTTTGGAGATATCATCCTTTTGGCTGACATTGCTGGTGTAAATTACTCTGTGAGTGAAAGTGAGGGCGTCCATGGAGATTCCCCGTGCCCTTCCATAGTCTTGCAGCACAGCAGTTAAAAAGGCTTTGAAGAAAAACAATGTCAAAGTTCTGGTGAGCCTCAGGTTCCCTGTGGGGTAGGTACTATGGCTGCCCCGTGGAGATGAAGGGAGGGAAGAGCCAGGGAGGAAGGGTAATGGGGTTTCTGTATCAGTTTACTTCTAGATAAAACATTACATTTTAGAAGGAAGCTTGATATAAGAAGCAGGATGTTCTAAAGGGAGGCAAAACATTCCATCCTGCAGTGAGCCTTAAAACTCAGGAAGGGGGTTGGTGAGATGGCTCAGTGGGTAAGAGCACCTTCTGCTCTTCAGAAGGTCATGAGTTCAAATCCCAGCAACCACATGGTGGCTCACAACCACCCGTTATGAGTTCTGACGCCCTCTTCTGGTGCGTCTGAAGACAGCTACAGTGTACTTACATATAATAAATAAATAAATCTTTAAAAAAAAAAAAACTCAGGAAGGAAGCGATCTGGAAGCTTCAGGAAGTTTCTGAAACTGACTAGTTTCACCACACCCCTCCCTCCCTCCCCAAATGTCAATAAACAGTAAGGGTTGCTGAGAGATACTCTGAGGCATGCTGGACATCCTGGGCAAGACACTTCAGTTTGTTGAGCTGCCGGCAGGTTGTGCAGGGAGCTCCATCCAGGACCATAGCTTTTATGAGCCATCACCCGTGCTGGGGCAGCTTTGGTGCTGCAGCTCTGAGTCATTTCTGCCTCTCTAAGTAACACTACTAGAGTGGTTCACTGAGTTTGGACTTCGGTGGTGTCCTTATCTTGGTTGGTTCCTTATTTGATGTATAGATGCTGGTTAACACTTACCCGGGAATAGTGTCACATACCAAGGGAGTAATAGCAATGGAGCCAGCCACCTACACTTTCAGGCCTGTGACACATGGTTATTCTGTAGGTCCATTGTGCAGGGAGAGGGGTCACAGTGCTGGTACCTGAGCCTTTTCTGGTCTCATTTTGGCTTATCACTGTGACTTACAAGTAATCTTGGTCACAGAGATAGGTAGTTGGTGAGTGAGTGTGTGACCCAGGCAATGTTCTGGGCTTGCTAACCTGCCTGTATTTCACCCTGGGTTGCATGGGAAGGTACAGATGAAAAGGACAAGGTCAAACCCACGCGAAGAGGATTCCTTTATCCCTCGGAACCAGAGGTGGCCTTGAATCCTGCTGAGTTATGCCTGCTCTGTCATATCATCTCAAACAGGGAGGCCAGCTGGTTCTGCCTCCCAACTTCTCCTTTCTCTCCTGTCCCAGGATCCCTGACTGAAGCCACAGCCAGCTTTTAACTGGAGACGAAAGTAGACTTTTCTATGGCCAAGGCCAAAACCAAACCTGAACTCCAGCCTACCAAAGCCCTCCTTCTCTGTCATATTGGTGTCTATGACAAACCTTCCTGCCTCCCTCCCTCCCTCCACCCCTCCCTCTCTACTTCCCTCTCTTCCTCTCTTCTTCCCTCCCTCCCTGCCTCCCTCTCCCTGCCTCCCTCCATCCCTCCCTCTCTTCTTTCCTCTCTTCCTCTCTTCCTCCCTCCTTCCCTCCCTGCCTCCCTCCATCCCCCCCTCTCCTTCTCTTCCTCTTTCCCTCCCTCCCTCTCTCCCTCCCTCATTGCTTCTCTCTCTCTCTCTCTCTTTCTCCCTCTCTATTGCAACAACTCCTTGCTGTCTACACTGCAGCCATCTTTATAGCTTCAGGCCACACTTGCTGTCTGGATCTGTGTCTATCCTTGGTTAAACACGTTACTCTTAAGTCAGGCTAAATTAAAAACATAGTCACTTGGGTGAGTCCTTCAAAGTTCTCTTAAGTTACTAGGTAGTTGTAGGACTTTGGACAAGTTTCTTCCCCCCACCCCCCCATTCCCCCAACCTTTTTTAAAATATTTTTTTTCTATTAGATTTCTCATTTTACAAATGTGAGTGTTTTGCTTTCACTGTGCCTGTGCACCACGTGTGCGCTTGGTGTTTCTGGAGGTCAGAAGGTTGATTGATGTTCTGGCATTGGAGTTATGGATGGTTCTGAAATTCCATGTCCCTGCTGGTAACCAAACTTGGGTCATCTCCAGAATGGCTGCCAAGCCATCTCTTCAGGGCCTCAGGCGAGTTTTTTCCTCGATGGACATACAGATGACAACCTTCAAAGACTACGGAGGGAACTGAACAGAGCAAGACTGGCAGCCTGTGGTGCTGTGTGGCTCCTCTTCTGTCCTGCTTGGGCAATACTTGGTGGCAAATCTCATCCTCAAGTCCCTTCCTTAGTGGCCTTCTGTGGCCATCAGTTAGGATCTCCCTGTTTTATGTACCAAGTAGTAATTTGTTCATGCATGGGCTCATGGGAAGTCACCATTCATTCCTCAAGTCTTAACCGTGAGCTTTGCTGGTGCTGGACAAATTAGGTACCGGGGGAGTGCAACAGAGATAAAGGAAACCCAGGCTGCCCCCGTGGAGCTCCTCCACTGTGGCTTGTTCCTTCCAGGTCCCTATGGGCCTTGGCTCCCTGCTACTGTGACACATTCCATTTAGTATCTGTGCTGAGCGGGTAGGGTATAGCTGACATTTGATCACCAATTCTTGTTAATAAGTGTCTGAGGTATGGTATTTCCTCTTGTAGGCATTAAGGAGGGTCTTGGTTCTGGGTCTTTGATATGGAACCAGTGGCTCAGGGATGAGAAAGAACAAGTCCCAAGTTACCCTAGAGATAGAGAGAGGAGGTGGAGGAGGGAGGACAGGCTCAGGGCCCATGGGCCTGCAGGAGCTGTCTTCTGGGCTAGCAAAGTGGAGTGGCTGCGTGCAAACGCCAGAGCCAGATGTGGGTCTGCCCTGGGTGGGAGCGCTCACTCACCTTGCGGAGAGAAGAAGGCAGAGAGCCAGTATCGTGCAGGAAATCCATCAGTGATTTCACTCCTGAAGTCAGTGGGACGTTTGGCTTTCTGGCTAGGCTGTTTCCAGATTGTAATTAACAACATGTACCTGGTGAGAAGCCAGGGGTAGGGTAGGGCAGGGCAGCTGAGGGCACGGCCGCTGCTCCCTGCTCCCTCTCAAGTGGCCTTGGCAGCCTCCACTAGGTCTACCAGGGAGCAGCTCTGACCACTCACTCATCCCCCTCTATCTCAGCCTCAGTTTTATACTTTTATGGACACGGGGCATAGCTTGAGGCGTCTTCGGGGAAAGGGAGGGTGGACTATGGAAGCCATGGACTTGGAAACACCTGGCTGGACTGGGAGAAATCGGAGCATTTGTTTCTGAATTGCAGGCTGTGCCCATGGGTGGGACCCATGTGTGTCTGGGCACAGGCTGGACACAGACCCTCTGGGTTTGCATTGCGATACTTTTGTATTCTACCTGTGACACCTGCTGTGGCTTATCCCTTCCTGAAACAGGTTGATGGCAGGGCTGGTTACCCAACCCCTAACCATGGGACTACTGGGAAGACTGAGTCAGGGAGCCACAACTAGGGTTTTTCACACACTCTTCCACATTCCCTCCCGTCCCTTTTCCAGGCAGAGTGCCAGCAAGCTCTAGCAGAGGCAGGGAAGGAAAGAGAAGCAGCGCTGGCTCTTACCGATGGTGTATGGCTGTGTAGGCCACTTTGGCCCAGGTGTTGAGGAAGTTCACCCGCTGGATGAGGTTGCTCACCCAGAAGCTCAGGGGCTTGCAGGACTTGTAGGCGTTCTTCTGCAGATTGGGAAAGAGAGGCACATTGTTTTCTTTAAACCTGTATTAGAGGTCTGTGGGCACATTTCTGCCAGGGAGAGACGCCTTGGCAGGAGATGCCATTTTTCAGCTGTAAAAACAGTGATAAGCCTGGAAGGTAGTACCAAGGAAACCACACCACCCTAACTGAATGTGCCCGTCCTGACTACAGGTTTTCATCACTCTTAAACCTTCGCCTCTCGCCTCCCTCTTCTTTTGGGGACACTGTTCATGAGGTCCCTGGGTTTTAGCCACTTGAACTCCCTAGCCTTCCTTGAGAGTTCCTGTCCTTTTCCTTCCAGCCCAGCAGAGCTTGCCTGACCTCTTGACCTTCTAGGGTGTTCCCTCTGCATGCAGTCTCCATTGTCCACTGTCAAATCGTGCTTATAACAGGCCCCCAGATGTCAAGGGATGGAGGGAGTGGGGTTTGAAATCTGCTGCGGCCTCTGTCCTCTGTTTACAGCGGGTGTCTTGTGAGGGCGTCCTGGCCTCCAGTCCCCTCGTCTGTCCTCATTAGAAGTCAGCTGCTCTGCAGTTGGTCCCACTCCACTCTGGGGCACCCATCTTTCTTCTGGACTCTGTGTACTTCCTTTCAGTTCTAGTTCACCAGCTTCGCTCTCAGAGGTGAATCTGCTGCCCGATTTCTTCCAGCCCTTGCTTCTCTCCACCCTCCCTCCCTCCTGATGCTCCCAGTGGTCCCTCAGGAGTGAGGAGCAGGATGAGAGCATGAAGTCTTGCCTGGGGTTCTCTTACCTAACCATTCTCAGTAGCTTCACTCTCAAGTCCCCCTAGTTCTACACACTTCCCGTGACCATCTTGTCACTAGTCCAGTTAGCTTAGCTCAGATCTGTCAGGCGGATGTGTAGCCACTTAGCCTCCCGCAGCTGTGTGGTAGCCTCCCAACACGGTACGACGAGCCAGAAATCTGGTCAGCCTCAAGTTCTGCCATGTTCTACGCCAGGTGGTGGTGGCACCTGGGAGGCAGAGGCAGGAAGATTTCTGAGTTTGAGGCCAGCCTGGTCTACAGAGTGAGTTCCAGGACAGCCAGGGCTACACAGAGGAACCCTGTCTCAAAAAACCAAAAAAAAAAAAAAAAGTTCTGCCATGTTCCACATGTGCAGTCTACACATGCTACATTTCAAGTTTTCACTGGTTCACATTCAGTTTTTAAAGAATTAGTTATCACTGATGCCTTTAAGGTCTTTTACTGTTTTCTACACAGGGGGTTTGTCTGTTTGGTTGGTTTTGGTTTTTCGAGACAGAGTTTCTCTGTGTAGCCCTGGCTGTCCTGGAACTTACTCTGTAGACCAGGCTGGCCTCGAACTCAGAAATCCGCCTGCCTCTGCCTCCCAAGCGCTGGGATTAAAGGCGTGCGCCACCACCGAGCCGCTTGTTTGTTTTTTTAAAAAGTATTGTATTGACCTGCAATCACATAACCACACGATTACTCGTTTGGGGTAATGACTCATTGTCATTAGATGTGTTTACTGAGTTGGACAACCAATGCTGCCGTCTCCTCTAGCACATTTTTCACTAAAAAACCAAAGCAAACATCAGTCCCTCCTGGTCCTTTCTCTGTTGCTGCTGTGTTATCTCTCACCTGCAGCTGGAGGCAGCCACCACTGTGCTGGCTTGCGTGTGTGTTATGGACCTCTGGTTTAAGTGATGGCCTTTCATGATTACCTTCCTGTGTCCCGCAGCAGAGCTGCGGTTTTCAGGGTTTGCCCAGGTAGCAGTTGCCAGTACTGTTTATTTCATTGGTGGCCGTCATTTGTAGTAATTTCCTGTTCCCTAAGAATATGTGGCTTACAGCATCTCTAAACATTTAAAGTTTTATACTAACTAAAACTATGAATAAGATAGAACAGTGGACTGAAATACTACAGAATATAAGATGCAAAGCAATGCCTTTCTCAACACACAGACCCTTAGGACACTGCTGAAGGTAACTACTGAGATCTGCTTTTCCTGCCACACCTTCTGTGTTTCTTCTTCTTCTTTTTTTTAATATTTATTTATTATATACACAGTGCTCTGCCTGCATGTATGTGTACTTACCAAAGAGGGTGCCAGATCTCATAAATGGTTGTGAGCCATCACGTGGGTGCTGGGAATTGAACTCAGGACCTCTGGAAGAGCAGTCAGTGCTTTCAACCTCTGAGTCATCTCTCCAGCCTCCAACTGTGGTTTTTTTTTTTTTTTTACAGTTAGAACACATGCACTTTTACATGCAATCATATGCCTCCATATTCTTCTGAAGCTTTCAAAACTTTACCAAGACTCTAGGGAAAGGGGGAGGGGATCTTTGATCTGAGTGCACACACCTCATCTTGTGGCCGGACCTTTGTTCATGGAACCAGATTCCTCTCCATTGTATCTCCTGGCTGTTTTCAGATTGATAACTTACAGCTTTGTGGTAAACAACTTCGAGATAAATTTGGGTGGGATTGCCACATTGCTGTCTAATTGGTTGTATTTGCTCACATTTGTACCCAGAGTAGATTAGCACAGGGGTTGTCACTGTCTCCTCTGTGGGACCATCAGCTCGGGCAGGAGGCAGAGAAGCGGGGCTGCTTACCTGCCACAGCATGGGCACTCTGGCCCTAAGGAAAGAGTCGTACATCTCCTCCAGGTCCGGAGTGAGGATGCTCTCTCCCTTTATAGCCAGTTGAAGATTCTTTAAGGACTTATGTATGACAGATAACAACTTATTGAAACATTCTATTTCTTTTTTCAGGAAGGGTATCAAGACAGAGTGGATAAGAGGATCATATCCTGAATGAAAGAGAGAGAGAGAGAGAATGTGATGTTTACAGGGTAAAGGAGGTCTGCCTGACGTATGCAGGTTTCCAAGAGGGAAGAAGTCCATGCATTTGATCGTGGTCGTAGACATTTTCTAGAGAAGTCTAGATAGCAAATATTTTAGGGTTTTTTTTTTTTTTCATCAACCATATCGCTTGTTACCGTGTCTCATAGTAAGTGTGTCACTGTACCTAACATGCAAGCGAATAAGCAGGTGGTGTGTCTCCAGAAAGCTTTAGCCATTCATGGTGACACAAACTTTTAGAACTTGGGAGGCAGAGGCAGGTGGATCTCTGAGTTCTAGGACAGCCAGGGCTCCTTAGCGAGACCCTCTCTTTAATATGTTTTAATGTTTTTTTCAGACAGACCTGAAGGCTAGCTTCAGCATTCTGAGAGATGCATCTTCAGAGACCCTCTTGTACCAATGCCAGCACACACACTTACACTGAGACCGTGGTAGTGACTAGGTGATCTCACGGGACCACTGTCCATTATGTGTTATCACCGACTGCATGCCACTCCGCATTTTGGTAAATTGTTGCTCAACATTTGGCTCCAAAATGAACTTTGGAAAGAGACTATGGGGCTGGAGGGATGGGTCAGTGGTTAAGAGCATGTATGGTTCTTTGCTCTTGCAGAGAACCTGAATTTGACTTCCAATACCCACATCATGCTTAACAACTGGCTGTAACTCTAGCTTGAAGGCATCTGATGTCTCTTGGTGTCCCTGGACATGTGTACTCAAGTGTATGTCCCACCAGCATACAAACAAACTAAATATATGGTTAAGAAAAGGGAAGTGGGCCGTGTGTTAGTGGCGCGTACCTTTAATCCCAGCACTTGGGAGGCAGAGGCAGGCGGATTTCAAGGCCAGCCTGGTCTACAAAGCAAGTTCCAGGGCAGCCAGGACTACACAGAGAAACCCTGTCTCGAAAAACCAAAAAAGGAAAGTGGAATCTAGAAAAAGGAATTGTGGATGTTAAAATTTTAACTTGAAAATGTCTCCACAATACAGGCATTTATCTCCTCAAGAGCTGGGACTGGGCCTGATCTCACCTCTGTCAGTCTTACTGCTTTAAGCGCCACCTCAGAGGTCAGAGGGCGCGGAGAGTGGCCCAGGGACCCCAGTGGAGCCTGTGTCTGCTGTGGTGGCTGCTGCTTCCTTCCTGGTCCTGGCGCCTCTGGGCACCCTCCTCTGTCACACACTGCAGCCGTTTTCCTTTCTGCTGCCATCCAAGTGATGACCGCTCTACCTCCCTCCAGCGCCAGCATATTTCCTGGAGAAGCCCAGGGCTGCTACTCACCTTGAATATTTTTATGAAGCCTCTCCCAAATTGGACTTGCCATAATAAATTTGAATGTGGCCTGGCTTTCAGGCTCGGAAACTTCCTCGTTTTCCACGGTCAGGGGCAGCTGCGTCATTATATCAGATAGGACCTCCATCACCAGGTCGTCGGTGCTCTGCTCGGGGCTGCAGAAGAATTGGGGAGACTGAGGCACAGACCTACTCCTTCTGGGAGTGCCCTCTGCTTTGGCCCCACAGAAGGTGGGCGGCTTCATGGAGCCCAAAGCTGTGATACAGAAGGGCTCAGGGACCCTGCAGCCCACTCTCCCTTTTGGAGGAGAAGACGGTCCCATAGCTTCCATGTTTATAAGGAAAGGGGTTGTAAAAGCCTTCTTTTTGTCTCTAAAACAAGTCCTTACCAGATACATCTGCAGACAGGTGTATCCCCAGACAGAAGACAGAGGTGGCCAGCCCAGCTGCTCAGTTGGTCACATCCCTCTGTCCTTTACCCCACAGCTTCTGACTGTGCGTGACATGAGCATGTACACGGCTGGGTGTGACTGGTGCCACATGGCTGGAGGGATGCTTTGGAGTCCTTCCAAAGATGAGAAGCCAGGGGTTGGGGGGCTGACCGGGCAGAAGGTGGGTGAGCTGGGGACATGTACCCTTTGAGCTCCCTTTGCTCACCAGTATGGGACAAGTTTTTTTTTTTTTTTAACCTAACATCCAAGTTTCTTTTTATTTAGCCAAATGAATGTTACCTCTCCAAGCAGCTGATTACCCTGACGCTATCAGTGTGACCTTTTAGCTCAGCAGCACTGCTCCTGGGCCACCATATACATCTATCACCGAAGGACAGGATTTTCTGTTGGGTCATCAGGTTTTGCTTTTGGCTTTTGCTTTGGTTCCTCAGCAGCCATTTAAGGTGGCTTTAAAGTAATTTCCAAAGTCAAAAAGCCTTGATCATATTGAATATGACAGGTCTCCCAATGGCATCTTACAGACAAATGAGTTTCCATGTTTGAGTAATATGACTGGAGGAATCATGGCCTCCGAGTGACTGAAGAGAGAGACTATAAAACATGTTTAAGATGCTATTTCTTTCAAACTGAACATTCCTTCAAAGAAAGACTCCTTTGTATTGAGGAAATGAACTAAACTCAGAAAGCCCATGGACTAAGGCAAGTCACAAGTCTCAGGGAGTTCCTGAAACTTACAAGATTCACAAAGCTCCCTGCAAAGTTCTATCAGAATTAACAGTCACTGGGCAGGAGAGACTGATGAGCAGGGCAGCCTGCAAGCTTTGGGGAGTTGCCACCTGTATTAGTGGTGACAGAGATGACAGGCTCATCTATGCTCCTGTAAGTAACCCATAACCCATACTCCTGAAAATAACTTCAGTAAACCCACTGGTTCATTAAGCTAGATTTGGGAGGAATTGTTTCTGTTATCTCAGGTGAATTGACATTTGTCTGCTCTCCCCAGCAAAAGTGACACAATTCCATTATAACCATACCCTCTTCCCCTGCTGTATTGCAGAATGCTAATAGTATGGAGGGTGTCATCAGGGTCTATGGGAGAGATATTCCACCTGTTGCTCTCTGGGAACACGGTTCCTCCTGGGCATCTACCTTTCTCCATATGTGCAATTTCCCCCTATGAAGCAGGCAGTGCATCCTCACTTCTAGTGAGGTGGTACTTGAACTGTGTCTATTTTGTGTTAGTAAAGAACACTGGGTGACGGATCAAATAGCAAAACCCGTGTGCCAAAGCCAGACAGCATTCTGGCTGCTATCTGAATGAGTTGGGATCCAAAGAAATAAGGCAACTATAAAGAATACAGAATTCCAATTGGTTTGGAGGTACACGGGGGAAAATACACATATTTTAATGTAAACTCAATCTATAGACATTAGAGAATTATGTAGTTGGCATCTAGGGCTGTGGCTAATGCGGCCACCTTGCACACTTATGGAGCAACTATCCTGACAGCTACAGTGTTCCGAGTATGCCACTCACATTCCCAACAAGAACTAACTCCAGCAAGGAGAAAAATTATAAAAAAAGGACATTTTTCTGCTAAGGAATGTTATTATCTAGACTATGGTGCATGTGTATGTGTATATGTGTGTGTGTCTTGTGTGTGTCTTGTTGGTATATGGGAGTTTGTCTTGTGGGTGTTGCTTGTATGTGTGTGCATGTGAGTGTGTGTTTGTCTTGTATGGCTTGTGTGTGTATGTTTGTCTTGTGTGTGTGGCTTGTATGTATATGTATGTGTGTAGCTCATGTGTATAGGTGTGTATGTGTGTGTGTGTCTTGTGTGTGTGTGTGTGTGTCTTATGTGTGGCTCATGTGTGTATGTGTGTATGTGTATGCATGTGTTGTGGTACCCATATCTGCACATGTGTGCAGGTGCCTATGCCTGTGTAGGCTTATGTGGATGTCAGAGGTTGATGCTGGGTGCCTTTTATTTCAATTGTCTCTCAATCTTTTTTATTCATTTCTCTATTGAGCCTGGACCTCACTGTCTTGACGAGGCTGGCTGGCTAGCAGCCCAGGATCCACCAGTCTCCACCTCTAGCACCTGGTTACAGGTGTGTGCCTGGCTGTGAGGTGGGTTCTGGGGATCTGAACACGGGCCCTCATGCTTTCCCAGAGGAAAAGTGGACCTGGATACACTGAGCCAACCTCCCAGCCCATAAACACGTGCAATATTCAAGAGAACTGGGCATTGTAACCTTGAGAGATGAAACTTATGTCTCCATGTAAAAAAAGAGGCGACCGAGAAAATAAACAGAAATCTAAACTTGCATGAATGAGAGAATGAAGGGAGTGGAGACTCACTATATACGTCTGAGTATAGATTTATAAACATGATTGACAGATGTGAGAAGGCCTGGCAGACAGACAACAGAAGGATGCCAACTTTATAACAAAAGTTAATCTATTTGAAAATGTTTGATCAGGCCTACAAAGGGGAGGCAACTTTACTGAAAGGCCTTGAATATCTTTGTGAAGATATTCTTCTCCTAGGTGTTAAAACACTAAAAACAAGGCGGAAGTCACTGGGCTCTCGGGAGTCCCTGTAAAGTAGCCACATGTCACCGTCTGGACTCGGAGATAGGAACACTTGTTGCCATCCCCATCCCAAACTGACATGGTAGCACTAGGATTTTGACAGAGGCCTTTGAGGCAGACAGGGAAGAGGAAACAAGCCTACTGTGGTCCAGCTCCTCAGCAGTGATGTGTGGGCTCTCCCGGCAAGGTCTACACACAGGAGAGTGGAGTTACCTTGGAAGGCAGTCAGCGCCTTGAGGCCTCTAGTTAAGTAGCTCCGGTGGACACATTTGGTGTCATTTTATAGTCTCGGGGGGAGGAGGCTTGAATTAGGGGCGTACGCATTACATCATTTGGACCTTAAAACGGCCTTGCAGGGCACACAAGTGTTTCCACCCCCTTTCAGACAAGGCCACTGAAGCAGCAGGATGCTGACCTCAGAGCAAGCAGAGCTATCCAGAGTTACACGGGCCTCTAGCTACTGACAAGTCTATCTCAAGCACACAGCCCATTCTGTCGTTTCGATGGCTCGCTATGCCTCCTCCTGAGAAGCACATGCACGTGTTTCGCATTTAAACAAATGAATTTAAAGCCAGGTGGGGTGATGCATACCTTTACTTCCAGCACAGGGGGGCAGAGGCAGGCCTAACTCTGTGAGTTTGAGTTCAAGGCTGGCTTGGTCTACGAAGCCAATCCCAGGACAGCCAGGGCTATTACATAGAGAAATCCTGCCTTGATTTTTTTTTTTTTTTTCCGAGACAGGGTTTCTCTGTGTAGCGTTGGCTGTCCTGGAACTCACTCTGTAGACCAGGCTGGCCTCGAACTCAGAAATCCACCTGCCTCTGCCTCCCAAGTGCTGGGATTAAAGGCGTGTGCCACCACTGCCTGGCCCTGTCTTGAAAAACTTAAAACAGAAAAACAGATCCACGTAAAAGATAACTCACCAGGTACAATTCAGTCACTTACCCAACAAATATTTATTAACTAGCACATGCTTGGCAAGTGTGTGTGCACGTGCACCCATGAGTGTAGGTGTGTGCATGCACATGCGTATCATATACTTGCATCTCTGATATGGAGAGTTTAGGTTTTTCTATCATGCAAGTTATACTTTTTTCTCCAGATTATACCTGGTAATTCCCACCCAATAATAGGCCTTGTGTATTCTTACTTGATCATGAGGTAGCCTGGGGCATCTTTTGATTGCATGTAGATGAGATTTTCAATGCATTTCTGGGTCTTGATCTCATTGCACATGTATGTGGCCTCGGGGTGGATCCCTAATATTTCGGGAGAGTCATCGTCTGGAAAGGACTGGATAATGTTGATGCAGTCGTTTAAGCTCGCATCGCTGGGCACTGGCTGGTACATCTGGAAGTTTAATTGCTCTGTTAGTTTTGCACGAGTAAGACATCTCCTCTAGGCAAGGAACGGAGACAGCATCTCCCCATGACCATTTACTCACACCGCTCTTCTTAGTTCTCTGTGGGTACAGACACTCGGCACTTGGGACCACTCTATTACAAATTGTATGACACACACATATAACTCTCTGGTTGGGAAGGTGGGGGGACATTGAAAGGCCTTGATGACGTATACTCTAGGTAACAGAAGTAAGAGGCCTTTTGTACAACCTGGAGAAGCCATGTGAGGGGGCCAAGGCCTCATGTGTCAGAAGTGCGGTGACCAGTCTGGTGCCACTGGGAGAGGATGGGACTATAGGTAGGGAGGAAGCTAGAGGGTTGTGGTGTGCCACTGAAGGAGATGCTGGGACGCCTACCCTGTCCAACTTTGTTTATTGGCTGCCATCAGTGAGCAGCTGCCCCTGTCGCATGCTCCCACCATGAGGTCCTGAGCCGAAACAGGTCCCAAAGCAGCACAGTTTACTATGGATGGAAAGCTCTGGAAATATAAGCCAAAAATGCATCTTTCCTCCCCAAAACTGTTAGCCTTAAGCATTTGTCAAAAATGCTGGACATCTGCCTACTACAGATATTAATAAGGAACGACCAGTGACCAGGAAGAGAAACGCATTGCTCTAGATGGTCAGTCAGGAGGGTGGTGGTGGTGGCTCTCACTGAGGACCTAGTGAGGACCACAGGACATGCCAGAGAACAAAGCCACTGATGGAGACATTATCAGTGAAATAAACTAAGATTATTACAGCGAGGAGGAGGGACTAGTGAGTTGCAATGGCCATAAAAGTTTCAGAGTTTTAAAGTAATTAACTGGAACGAAAGATTTCAGAATATATATTTTTGTTTATGTGGTATGTTGCAATATATATATATATATATATATATATATATATACATATATGTCACTGTATCTCCTGTTCATTACACACATTCAGTGTGACAGTCTACATACAGAAGACAAACACACTACACTTACTAAGCAATTTTAAAGCATTTTCAAGGCTAATTTTAGCTTAGGGACTGACCTGAGAATCTAAATTTAATTTAAACATTCCTTTAAACATTTAAAAGCAAATAGAAGCTTTGAGTGTCCAATATGCACCTTGGCCGTCGTGCACCAGGCAGTCCATCAACGCTATTGTGAAGACACTTTTTTTTTTTTTTTTTTTTTTTTTGCCTTACAAGTGAGTTTCTCTCAATTGTCACTTTCTTTGTCCATTTCTCTGAATTCTCAAGACTCTGGGCAGGTGATCTGGCTCTGACCTCTACTTCTCTTGATGACACCAGGCTCAGGTCTTTCCCATCTCCTGATGTCCACTTACCTCTTGATCTCCACCCCCAAGGGTCAGAGGTCACAGAGTTGTTTCCCCTGTAGCAAACATTTGTTTCTCTCTCTCTCTCTCTCTCTCTCTCTCTCTTTCTTTTTTTTTTCGAGACAGGGTTTCTCTGTGTAGCCCTGGCTGTCCTGAAACTTACTCTACGTAGACCAGGCTGGCCTCGAACTCAGAAATCCGCCTGCCTCTGCCTCCCAAGTGCTGGGATTAAAGGCGTGCACCACCACTGCCCGGCTGTAGCAAACATCCAGTGGAGCACAACTGCTGGTGTCCAGCCTGGATCTTTGCCCACAAGGTCGAGGCCTGCACGAGGACAAGCTAAGGAGGTGAGGAAAGGGAGCAGAGAGGAGAGCTGGAGTTTTCTACCTCGGGTGCTTGTGGCCGAGACAGGGTTCTTGCATGGCAGCCTTCCACACACTAGTGGTGTGTGATTTCTGCCCTGTGGCCCTCAGCTTCCCTGCCTGCAAGCTGGGCAAACAAGCTGTGACAACCAGTGAGAAACACATGCACATTGTCTAGCGTGGACTCAGTGGTCTGCCTGTGTCCTGCTTGCTTCTGCTTCCGTGGGCTTTGTATACAGCACTCTGAGTCTTCAGAGGGCACACGCCATCTCTTTACCATTCCTTTCATTTATTGCCTGGTATATTCTGGCACTTAATAGAATAGTGGGAAGCTGGTTTTGTAATACCATTCTGAAAGTTAATGAAAGCCACTAATCATCAAAATTTGCTGGGAGACATAGAGGAATGCAACAAAGCCCCCTTAGAAATAATTAAGAAGAGAGACTCATTTCTTACCTCGTTGCTAGAGAGACTGGAGTCAGCCTTCAGCATTTCAGGATTGCAGAATTTGTAGAAAAGAGTCTTCAGGCACCGCTTGTCCCACTCATCTGTCATCCGGCCACCATAGATTACTTCTGAGATCAGGTAGTTCATCTCCTTCCATGGAACTTCTGACTGGCCAGAGAGGACATTTCCCAGCACTTTTATGGACACCTGTTGAAAGCCCCCCATACTTTGATATTTCTGCATGTGTTTTTTTAGCTCAACTGGTACTTCACATAACACCAACAGCTTTCCTATGGCCAGTTTCTCTATACTCTAGTCTCAATTCCTTAGGGGACTGAGGCAGGAGATTTACAAGTTCAAGGTCAATTCAGGCAACATAGTAAGACTCTGACTCAATAGAAGAGGACTGGGGGAGCTGAAGAGATGGCTCAGTGATGAGGGGCACTGGCTGCTTTTCCAGAGGACCTAGGTTGCATTTTCAGCACCTACATGGTGGCTCATAACTGTCTGTTACTCTAGTTCAGGGGGTTCTGATCCACAGGCACAGACATGGGCAATGCACCTTATTCATAAAATTATAGTAATAAAAAAGGCTCTGGGGCTATAGCTTAGTGGTAGAACACCTGCCTAGTAGTGTGAGGCCTTGGGGTCTGGGAAACCAGTCCTGGAAAACTAACTAACCAACCAACCAAACCAACCAACCAAGCCTACCAACCAACCTACCAACCAACCAAACAAACAAACAAACCTACCAACCAAACCAACCAACCAAGCCTACCAACCAACCTACCAACCAACCAAACCTACCAATCAACCAACCAAGCAAGCCTACTAATCAACCAACCAACCAACCAACCAACCAACCAACCAACCAAATGAACCAACCAACCAACCAACCAAATAAACAACCTACCAACCAACCAACTAACCAACCAAACCTACCAACTAACCAACCAACCAAACCTACCAACCAACCAACCAACCAACCAACCAAATGAACCAAGCAACCAACCAAATAAACAAACCTACCAACCAACCAACCAACCAACCAAACCTACCAACTAACCAACCAACCAAACCTACCAACCAACCAACCAAACCTACCAACCAACCAACAAACCAACCAACTAAACCAACCAACCAACCAACCAACCAAACCAACCTACCAACCAACCAACCAACCAAACCTACCAACCAAACCAACCAACCAAGCCTACCAACCAACCTACCAACCAACCAACCAACCAATCAACTCAACCAACCAATCAAACCAACCAACCAACCAACCAAACCACCAACCAACCAAACCACCAACCAACCAACCAAGCCTACCAACCAACCAACCAGTCAACCAAACCTACCAACCAACCAACCAAGCAAGCCTACTAATCAACCAACCAACCAACCAATCAACCAACCAACCAACCAACCAACCAGAGAGGAATAAAGTATCAGGGTATGTGTCTTTCTCCACTAGTAACTGCACTGCTGTGGAGCTATATCCTCTGTAGTTATGGTTGCTGCTTTAACAGATGCGCAGGGCACTGCATGTCAGGGCACAGAAGGATGCAGAAGGGAAGAGCCTATCCCCATCCTCCTCCCTTCTCCCCAAGGCCTACAACAGCAGGTTCTTGGTGTCCTGGAAATGACCTTGATGTGACCTTGCATACACAAGTGGGACCCCAGGCTCTTCTCCCTTCCCCCTAGCTGCTCTTCCCGCTGCCCTCAGCTCTCTTGGCCTCTCTGTTTCTTTCTGGCTTCCTAACCTCCCGACTCTCACAGGCGGCGCTGAGGGTACACATACTGGCTCTCAGCTGTTTTTGTTCAGAGGCCACTGCTGTTCATGCTTCCACTGTGTGAGTCCTGGTGCCCTCAGCCCTGAAAACCCATGGGAGATGTGACCCCACTGTGGGCTCTCTGTGGGTTTCACATCTGCATATTTAATTAAGCACCCCATCAAAACAAAGGCATCTGCACTAAGCCCATGCAGACGTTTTCCAGGTCCTTGCTCTAAGTGAGATAGCACAGTGGTTCACACAGCACCTGCGCTGTGTTTGCATGTCCATGATTTAAAGGACACAAGATGCTGCCTGTAGATCGTATGCAAACGCTACACAATTCTATAGTATTAAAGATGTAAACATCATCAGACTTCACCATCCCAGAGAATCTTGTGGCCAGGCCTCTAAGGAAATCCAAGACTGTTGCAGTTTTCCATAGAGTCTGCATTTTGACTGGGCTTGGACAGGAACACCCTGAGCTCATAGTCCTTGGCAGATCTCCAATGTACAGCTGTTGTTTATATCCTTCACCAGTCCCAGAAACAATGAGCTTACTGTGTGTGTGTAGCTTCTTGTGTAGGAAGAAGGGCCTAATGGACACACAGAGAGAGGACACAGAAGAAAGGAAGGCCTGCTTCCCCAGGGGGGGATTCACTGATATTTGTAAAATCAAGATTTTTCCTAGTTTTTCCTAAAAAAAAAAAAAAAAACAACAAATTGTTCTGACATAGAAATGGGTGGGTAATTAAGGGTGCAGTGCTCCACACCAGAAGCAGAATTGCAAGGAGATTAACTTAGAGATTTTTTTTTTCAAGACTGGGTTACTCTGTGTAGCCTTAGCTGTCCTGTACCTCAGTCTGACCAGACTAACCCCGAACTCAAAGATCTGCCTGCCTCTGCGTCCTGAGATCAAAGGCATGTGCACTACTGCCCAGCAACTTAGAAAAAGTTTAAGGAGACATTATTGTCCACTTTTTTTAAAATTAGAGAATGGAGAGAACATCCTGCCAAAAAGCACAATATAAGGTACTATTATTAAAAAGATAATTTAAAAAAGCCCAGTTGCCGGGTAATGGTGGTACATATCTTTAATCCCAGCACTCAGAAGGCAGAAGGTGGCAGATATCTGTGAGTTCAAGGCCAGCCTGGTCTACAGAGCAAGTTCCAGGACAGCCCAGGATACACAGAGAGACCTGCCTCGAAAAAGCAAAAAGGTCAGGCCAGTGGCTTGGTGTTGTCCCTCCTGTTTTGAATGAGAACACCGAGAGATGTTTTAATAGTGATTTACATGTCAGGAACTAATCAAAATGCTCTACTTACACTCATTAAGTTGAAACTTCCTTTTGAAAATTTGTATTTTGTTTTGTATTTGTATTGTGTTTGTTTTATGGGCATCAGATTCCCTGGAACTGTAGTTACACGTGGCAGTGAGCTATCATGGAGGTGCTGGGAATTCAAACCAGGTCTTCTGTCTGGAAGAACAGCCAGCGCTCTTTACTATTGCGCCCCCTCTCCGGGCCACTGAGTTGCATCTTATAATGATGATGACCCTGTGGTGTACATAATAAGGTTTGTCCCCCTCCCATACTGCTTTATTTCACTCAAGAAACTAGGACCCTGGAGTTATTTGACTTGTCCAAAGATGGAATCCTTGTATGGCCTCAGCGGTGGGGCTGTGACAGTACTCTGGGAAGCTGGCTAGAGAGTCTCTGGAGTGTGAGTCCTCGTTTCTGAGTCACACACTGCCTTTTCTTCTCGCCTCTAGCACTGTGGAGATGCATGCTACCTCAGCCCAGCCTACAGCTCTCTGTCTGTGCTCCTGCCTGCCTGCCTTCCAGAGCCCACACTCACCTCCAGGTCTGAGGAACTGAACCTGTAAGGGATGTTCCAGCCCAGCGTTCCGTACGCTTTCCTTTCATTGAGCACAGCGCTGAAAAAGCAGAGGCTGAAGAGGATTTTCTTCCACCATGGTCCACAGTCAGACTTGGCAAACTCATCTTCGGTCACCTCTCCGCTCCCGCTATAGCCAAACATTTGAAGTAAATTGCTTTTCAACCCCTGTGGGGGTTCCACGGCGATCTTTAAAAAAAAAAAAAAAAAAAAAAAAAAGTGAGCAAAAATCTCAAGTGACTATACATGGGAACCAGCCTGGAGCTGGAACCAGCCCTGGAAAGGGGAATGGGCTGGAGGGGCCACTCCTCGTAGCACCTGATGACATATGTGGCTGACAGCTATTCCCAAGAACCACTATCAAGTCCAAATCCGGGCTATTCTTCTGCCTCTTGAACACCTCGGCAACAGTATTGCTTTAGATTTTGTTTCACATTCTAATTCATATTTTATTTTTGAGATGAGGTCTCACTTTGTAGCCCTGGCTAGCGTGAAACTTACTACGTAGATGAGGTTGGCCTTGAGCTCACAGGGGTCTATCTCACTCATAATTTATAAAGACAAACTCCAGCACTGGATTGCTGTGACTGCGACCACAAGCATAGTGTTTGGGAAGGACAGAACTTCAGAGGTTGTCAGGAGCCATCTAGGAGTGGCTAAGGCTAGCAGGTGACCTTCCTGGAGGTGGCGTTTTTGCATGGCTTACAATCGGTAGGTGAGCTCTGAGAGGCAAGGCCCTAAAAGACTTTATCCCAGGATTGCTTCTTAGAGCTGATACCACTTTTCCTATCAGAGTCTAACAATTCTCGGGCATCAGCCCACCCTACTGGGCAGATTTCCTGCAGATCAATGTAAAGATGACCTTTCATGAGTTAATGCTGTGTAGATGAATTAACGACTTTATACAATTCCTGATTTGATTCAAATCATTTTAGGAAGAAGATTCTAAGAGATGGTTTTAGTTGTTTTGTCAGAAAGATATAATAAAGTTAGAATCAAGAATAGAATGTGCCCAGAATAAGGAATACAATGAGCTTTCACAATTACACTAAAAAGAGAAATGGTCTTGGGACAGATTTGTGATCAAGGAAAGCCTTTCATTCTAGGTCAGGTCCAAGGATGAGGCCACAGGTGTGCACTATGATAGAGCAAGGCCATGTGAAACTGTTGCTCTGAACTTATAACGAGCTTATAGAATAAAAGACTGCTTTGAACTTACTATCCACATCCTTCTGTAACCTCTTCTGTGTAACATTTTACCTTTGATGTAGTCTTTTAAAGAACCTCTGTCTAAGAAAATACAAAAAGGGAAAAGAATGAAGTGTGGCATCTGGGGCTCTGCCCCGCCCACCCACCAAATGTACTATGCATATATCTGCTTGTATATACATATGTGTGTAGGTGTATGCATGTAAGTATGCAAAACACTTGTGGAGTTGATGAGACAGGTGGTCGTGCCCAACCAGAATGAGTGTACATATGAGTACATGTGTGTCTGTGCATATTGCCTGTGTAAAAGATTTTCCTTCTTTTCTTCACTTTTCTTCCTGGTTTACAAAGAGTTAATGAATCCAAGCCAGAGGCTCCAGGGCAAGAGAAAAAGGAACTCTAACAATAGATTCTTGACTTAATTCCATGGGGTGAAACAGTTCCTGTTAACCAGCACTTAGGAAATCACAGAGAGCTACAGAGCAAGAAACCAAGGCGCATCAAACAAAGCACAGAACAGTGAGAAAGAGTTAAGTGTTGCCTCCGGCCCCCAGAACAGTAAGAGCAAGTTAGGAGGCCATAGAGCTTCAGGCTTTGGCTTCTGTCCAGTCCAACTCTGTGTTTTACCTCAGCTCATTCCCCAGCAGAGCAGGACCCTGGCAGAGCTAGCCAGTGTGCTACATCAGTGGTAGCTAAGCTGTGGTAAGGGACCTCAGCAAGGGAGCCAAACCACAGGAGGCAGGACACTGACTGGGCCAACAGACATAGCCAGTCATTACTCATATTAGCAGGGAGAGTGGTGACTTTGTGCGACTCAATTGATTATCTTGGGGATCCAGGTGCCCGCCGATTCCTTCCCTGGGGTAGCCTGTGAGGGTTTTGTGAGTGTGTGGCTGCTAGGGAGTCTTGATACCTACACACACACACACACTCACATACACAAGCTGAGAATGTAATTGATTGAGACATTGGGAAATAGAGTATTCATGCAATTGTTATGATATATAGCACATAAATACTTGTGGCTGTGCAGATGTGTTATATGGACAGTGTATGTATGAACCTGTGATTTCTATATTCAGGATCGGACTTATTACTTATGTGTGGCTCACATCAGCTCCTTTGTGTGTACCTGTGTGTGATGGGTCTCTAAGATGTCACTAGAGCACGTAGAGATGACTGGCATGGTAACCTCTCCTCCCCTCCAGAGTTACAGAAAAAGAGAGATTTTTTGCTTTGAAAGGTAAGTGCATCATTCTGGGCAGAAGGGAGTTTTCTAACCATTGTTTTGTTTTGAGATGGGCTTGGAACTCTCCATGTAGATGTAGACTAAGCTGGCCTCTAATTTATAGAGATCCACTTCCTGCCTTGTCTCCTGAGTGCTAGGATTTAAAGGCACCACCATGCCCAGCTTTATTGATACTCTTAAAGTGGAATTAGAGCAATAGACCTAATTGAAGTAAGTGCCCTTTGAAATAAAGTGTCCTTTATGTCCCTCTTTGTTAACTACTGCCTCTCCACTTCCACTCCCAGCCAAAGGGAGAAGACCGCTTGAGGTCACAGTCAGCCAGACCTTGGGAAGTAAACAGGACATCGTAAGCCACTGGCTGAAAGGTTCACATTTCTCTGTCTGCTCCAGGGCAGGACTGTGGGACGTGGCTCTGAGTTTTTGTACACAGCAGAGGTGGTAGAATTAGGGAACAGTGTCTCAGGAAGGTGTCTGTAGGAATCTGTCTGGCCAGGCATGGTCTGCATATGACATTTCACCTGTGTCTTCATTAGTACCTCTGCTGTGTGGAATCTATCTTTAGGCCAGCTGGGCCCTTAACAAGACTGGCCAAGTCTGCACAGTGGGTCAGAAGTCAGACATAATCCACAATTAAGGTTAGTTTAGCAGATAATCTGTTTGCTTTCTGTTAGAATTCCCCAGAGAGTTAACAAACCATAAAATGGCCAAGAGGAATAGAAATAAGAAAATGCCACATAGTTAGGTGTAATGGCACATACTGATACTCAGGAAGCTGAGATGGGGGATAGTTCATTCTCAGGAGTTCAAGGCCAGCCTGGGCAGCATAGTGAGAGAAAAAGGAAAAAGCTACATAGACATTTGCATCATGGTTTACAAATGGAAGCAGGGCATCCTCCCTGAGAAGCAAGGGTCAGAGCTAGGAGTTGGAAGCAGGTCTCCGTTCTGTGGTGGCTCTTCCACACCTAGCCAGAGCTGGCAGCAAATCCAGCTGAGTTCTCATCTCAGTGATGAGTGTCAGGGCTTCATTCTCAAGCGGGGCGTGCCCATCAACACTGGAATCCTGCCAGTTTGTTCTTACCTTCACGCCTTTCTGAAGAATGGTAATTGGGAAAAAACTATATGCTTTTGAGCTTAGCCAAAGCCTAAAGTCAGGATCTAGCTCCTTATCTGGATTACTAAACCTGCAAAAAAATACAAAAATGTAAATATTACAAAAATGTGCAGTATCATCTTAGAGACAGAGCATTTTAAAGTTCCTGTGACCTTACTTTAATGCCAAAGAGACATCTCTTTACAAGAGTTTTGATGATGCGCAAAGAATTGTAAAGATGCATCAATTTCTATTTTTCTTTCCTTTAAGAAAAAAAATCATAAGCTCATTACAGTAACTTAGGAAACCTTATAAAACATGACGTGAAGTGAAAGCTAGGCATGGCAGCACATGCTTTCACTTGGGAGGGAAGCTGGAGTAATGTAGAGTGGCATTACCAAGCTACACTGCAAAGAGCTAGCACATCTGCCACGTTCCTGCAGGAAAGTTTAAGGTGAGAGCTCTTGAGTATCCAAGTTTTGACACTGTGGCATGACTTTGTTATCTATGAGGTTCATGTTCAAGATTGAGTTATTTCCTAAAAACATGGCCAAGTCAACCAACCAACCAACCAACCAACCAACCAACCAACCAACCAAATAAACAAAACCCCAGCCGAGCGGTGGTGGCGCACGCCTTTAATCCCAGCACTTGGGAAGCAGAGGCAGGCGGATTTCTGAGTTCGAGGCTAGCCTGGTCTACAAAGTGAGTTCCAGGACAGCCAGGGCTACACAGAGAAACCCTGTCTCGAAAAACAAAAAAACAAAACAAAACAACATCAACAACAAAAGAGAACTAGAAAAGAAAGTGAAAGGGGGCCAGGCTGGCCAGAGAGAGGCCCTGGTCAGCGAGCCAGACAGCCTGACTTTGATCCCCAGCACCCACATGCTAGAAGCAGAGGACTTAAAAAGGTGTCTTCTGTCTGCCACATGTGCATTGTGGCATGCTTACACACACACACACACACACACACACACACTTTATAGAATGAGCCAAAATAATAAAAGCAAACCCATCACTGAAATACAAAAGGAAACAGAAAAATGAGAACACCCTGAATAACCTGTAGTTCCACTCAATGCTTTCTTTGTCCTCTGTTGACTCTCTTCTTACTCTTAAATGAAAATATCCCAATGTACCCGTTATTTCTAGCTTGGTATTTTTCCTTCTTAGCAACATACCGTGAACATAGTTACTTAGTTCGTAAATTTAGGAGTAGCCATTTAAAATGTTTAATTTTTGAGAATTTCTTACAATATA
The DNA here is from genome assembly GCF_008632895.1 of Mastomys coucha. Taxonomy (NCBI): domain Eukaryota; kingdom Metazoa; phylum Chordata; class Mammalia; order Rodentia; family Muridae; genus Mastomys; species Mastomys coucha. The sequence goes on along the minus strand of NW_022196891.1, from coordinate 78,768,301 downwards.
TTTTGACCACGTTCTTTCCTCGTTTCCAACTCTTCCTAGATCCTCCTCATTTACCCAACTCTTTCCCTCCTTCTCAAAACCAAACCAACCCCAGTGTGGTTGGCCGACTACTCCAGAGATGTTCTCAATATCGGCCCATTTCTCTGCCTCTTCTGGTTGTGGTGCTCTGAGCCCCTACTGGTCATGCTGAGTCCACAGTGCCTATCATGGAAGTGGCAAAGAGAACATGCCTGCAAGTGTTTTAAATGAATAATGTGTGACATGGCACAAATAACTGTCTTCTCCCAAAGTCTGCATCTAGGGATGTTATCTAACTAAATGATCTGCTCTGACTCTTGGTGATTTAAGTGTGATTCCGCACCCCCACACACACCACCCTCCGCCCCCCACCGTGAGTGTTTAAGCTGCTAAAGGAGTGACAGTCTGAGACTAGCACAAAGCGTCTTGGGCGAGAATTCAGAAATCACAGTTGGGCAGTTACAATTTAACTGAAATCTCCTTTTTCATACTCAAAGCCTAAGAACTACAAGGCAGGACTTAACACCCTTGCTCCACGCTACTGGCCACACATGACCGCAGCTGAGGAGCGTGGGAGCAGCTTAAAGACAAGCCATTCAGGAAACACTGCTGAGAGCTGGATCTGAGGTCTTGTGCTTTGCTGCTTGCAGTCACGTAAAATATTAAAAGCCACGTGTCACTGATCTGAACACGAGCGAACGCTAAAGAAGATGGAGAACACAATCCGAGCAGGCATTTAAAAGCAAGACGAGCAAAGCCGGTGCGCTCCCAGGAGTTTTTCACAGTGGCTGTGTGTTGTTCCCTAGTGGCCCAGGACGCTGCCTCAGCATCGCCACACATGCATTGTTCTTTGCAGGGTGACTTCACAGTGTGGATGATTAATCTACTCCCAGACAGGCAAACCCGGAACTTACGAGTCTATGATGGTAACGAGCCTTGGCATGAAGGACGCCGCGAGGTGGCAGTTCTGCAGGAAGACCCACTGATGCCTTTTTCTCACTGCCTTGGAAATGATTTCCTCTGCTTTGGTTTCCTGGTCTCGGCCCAGGGAAATCATGGTTAGCTCCGGGGTCGTTCCTTTGAACTCTTCTGCAAACCTCAGGACGAGACTGTTGAGGTCAATCCCTGCACAACAATGCGGAGAGCACTTAATTCCCTCCACAAACGCAATCCTGCACCCGCTGTGGGCTGGTGAGAGGAGGTTACCGTGCTCTGGTGGTGTTGCGGGAGAATAGTTCAGGTTTTGAAATTAAAGCCTGCAGTTCAAAGTTTGTCTCTGTCACTTGCTGGCCTGGGATACAAGTTTTCCAATGTCTGGGAACCGTAGCAGCTCAGGAGCAGTGGCTGGTTGTCATGCCTGTATCTGCTTGTCCCTTTGCCCTCTGGTTATGCACGCCACAAACGCTCGCAATGCCTGCTCACCCAGCTACAACATCATGGTTTTTTTTTTTTAAAAAGCTATTCTTGAAACTAGATATGAGTGTGCAAAGTGTGTGCACAGGTTTGGGCAGCAAAAGTGTCTTAGGAAAAGTGTGTTGTAAATCCTTAGCTAGCTCATAAAGAAAGGAGTGTATCTCCTGTTGTTAAATGGGGCAGGGGGAGGATGGCTAGTGGGTAGCTACCATTGTGGGAGGGAGGTTTCCAATGAGCAGCTGGCATCTTTACAGGAGTCAGTCGCATAGCCTGGTGCACCATGATCACGTGACACCATGATCACGTGAGGAAGCCTCGGGTCGGTGGTGAGGGGAGACTCCCAGGGTGCCCTGATTTTCAAGTGTGAAGAAGACCTGAAGAAAACTGAAGCAAGGCTCTCTGAAGGCCTGCAGAGCAGAGGCAAGCAGCCAAGGTGGGGAGTTAGGGGGGCACACAACCTACTTCCCACAGTCACCCCCTGCTTCTTTTAAAATAGGCACCAGAAAAGCTGTTCATTGTGAGCCAAATACAAGAAGTGACCACGGCTTGGGGGCAGACAGCTGCGACCTTAATAAACACGGTGCACTACAGAACTGGAGTTCAAGACCACTGTGGATGGCGACAGTTCAAATATTTAAGGGGTGATCCTAACTTGCAGAAGAATATCATGTGCTTGAAGATATTTTCTACCAGAAAATTAATTAGCTCTAATACATTTTGTAACCTTGATTCTTTTATATTTTTAGAAAGATTTATCCTTAATATAGTTTAAAGTTTAAATCCCTTCTCAGATAGGTTAGAAAGACATGAAGCTTTGAACATAGAAGAACTGGGCACAGAGTTTACTTCTCCACATCCCCCTTTTTTGGGGGGATGAGGGGTTGCTGTTCTTCCAGGTAGGGTCATATAGCATTGCCTGGCCTAAAAAAACCTCAAAGCTGAGGATGACTTTGAACTTAGGATATTTTTGTCCCCCACTTCATGAGTATTGGGATTATCAGAGGGAACAGCGGCCCTCAGTTTATGAGGTGCCAGGACCGTGAGGGAGCATCCGTCTCCAGTTGATGGCTCACCATAGGAGTGGGTGAGGATCAGCGGTGTTTGAGCAGTAGACTCGCTGAATGACTCTTTCAGATTAACTGTAGTATCAGGGATATATTCACTTCCCATTTTTTCAGTTATAAATTTCTTTATTGAATTTTCTAAGCGGTCTGGCCGAAGAATTTTAATCTGAAAAAGAAACAGGAAGACAAGGTAAGTTTAAAATCCACTCGCAGGGCTCTCCCCAGAGGTAAAAATGAAACCAGGGCTCCAGCTAGAGCTTGCTGGTTTGCTGTTGGGGAGGGGGTCTGACCATTGGTGGTCTTCTCACTCACCTTGCTCCCATCCCCAGCTACCTGTGGCCCCTACACCGCTCTTCCATACTCAGTGAAAGAGCTTGCATAGGCTGCACAGGTCCACATTGTGCCCTCTTGCCCTGCAAAAGGATTTTTTTTCCTAGGGAGTTCCTGTTCTGGCTGTTCTTTTGTAGAACAAGAAGAACCCATCTTGTCTGGAGTGGGAAGACCCAAGATAACCCAACTGGAAGACATATAATCCTTCCGTTCATAAGACAAAAGCCAATGGCCTGGTCTGTAAGTTTCAGTGGGACAGAATACAGGTCTGAAGAGAGCTGTGGACAGGTGAGCCATGTTGGACGCACATGTAGTACACATGTAGTGAGCACAGAACTTCCCAGTGGAGACTGCCGCATGCACAAACCACCTATGTGACACATCTTTACAGAATGATCATGAAATATGTTCTGAGCAAGTTCAGTGTTTCTGCAAGGGAGGTAAGTCTGAATCTGAGACTGAGAATGGACCAGGCAGAACCATGGGAAGTTGCTATTTTCCAAAGGGGGGTGGGAAAGTCAAGTATTGGAAACTCTGTGTCTAATGTAGTATGTATACTTTTAAAAATGCAGGTTGGGAGCACATAGGAAATCTGGGTTTTCACAGCAGACTCCCACAGAGTTAATGAGACAGTGTTCTAGTCAGTCAGTGTCTTTAGTCTCTGTTCTGTTTCTGTGAAAAAAATCCCATGACTAAGACACTCTTATAAAAATAAGTCCTTGGGCTGGTGAGATGGCTCAGCGGGTAAGAGCACTGACTGCTCTTCCAAAGGTCCTGAGTTCAAATCCCAGTAACCACATGGTGGCTCACAACCATCCATAATGAGATCTGACACCCTCTTCTGGTGTGTCTGAAGACAGCTACAATGTACTTACATATAATAAATAAATCTTAAAAAAATTAAATCCTTAAATTGGGGGCTTGCTTACATTTTCAGAGGCTTAATCCATTATGTGAGAAAGCATGGTGGCAGGCAGAGAGAGAGAGAGAAAGAGAGAGAGAGAGAGAGAGAGAGAGAGAGAGAGAGAGAGAGAGAGAGAGAGAGAAAGAGCAAGAGAGAGCCAGAGAGACTAGACTGGTAGACTGGCATGGACTTTTGAAACCTCAAAGGCAACCTCCAGTGGTACAGTTCTTTCAACTAGGCTACCTCCACTCTAGTAGCGCCACGCCTCCTAATCCTTCTCAAGCAGTGCTACTCCCTGATGACTAAGCATTCAGATGGATGCGCCTATGGGAGGCTTTCTTATTCAAACCACCACCAAATGATCAGGTTAGTCTGACAGCTTCCTTACTGAGAGCCCAGGCTCTGAAGCGGGATCCTGATCCCTGCCACCATCAAGCTGCCCACTAAGCGTCTTCTGTCTTTAAGTGACCTCTTGGGCATTTGGGTGAGTTTTCCTCTCAAAACCTTTGCTTTGAGGGGTAGGAGGAAGAAGAATTAGTTTTCATTCTCCCCTTTTCTAAATTACTTTTCACAAGTAGCCACAGATACCCATGGGAATGTTCTGGATGGTCCTATCTGTTCTTCATCGTCTTTCCCTCTTATGATGGCAACTTCTTAGTTGTCAACTTGACTATATTTGGAATTAACGAAAACCCCAAATTGAGATGCATCTGGCAGACCCACATCTATTCTGGGTCACACCTTCTGCTGGTAGCCTAATAAAAGAACATGGAAGAAAGCCCTCCCCCTCCCCTCTCCCTCTTTGTCTCTCTCCCTCTCTATATGAGCTATATGAGATGCTGCCTTCTTAATTGCCACGTTGGTGAATGTGATTCAGCCATATGCTTCTGGACATTAAAACCCAGAAATCAGACACACTACCAGTCATAACTAGATTGGGCAGTTGCTGTCTTCTCCCTAAAGACTGGTTCTGTTCCTGTAATTATAGCATGGAGGAGCAGGGCAAAAACTAAGTGCTATAGGCAGGGGTCGGGGTGGGGTCGGGGTGTGGGTCTCAAAAGAACAGGGAGACAATGGTGGCAGCAGGCAACTCAATTCATCTCTCAGTGCTTCGTCTTGTCCACAGAGGATGACTAAGGGACATGGCCACCACACGAAAGAATATCAGGGTGGAGTGCTGGTGCCCTCCCCCACTAAGGTTTAGTGAATCTTAGCTTTCAGAAGTCAAGTATATTTTGTTTAGAAAATTAACTTTGAGGGATTCAAACTACCAATAAATTTACTTATCTTAATCTTTTGACTTAGCATATCTTACCAAGATAAGCCTTTGAAATTGAGTGAGTTTTTCCCAAGGAAAAGTTATAGGGTTAAACATTTCATCGTTTTCATCTATAAGTTCAGCTAGAAGCCATCAAGAGAAAGAGAATGAAGTTAGCAACAGGACATTGTGCCACTACAATACCTTATGATACAAACTTACATTATAAAGTCCCAGAAGGAAACATGGCGGACTAAGTGAGAGAGTGTTATTCCTAAAACCTGGGGTATCACTAACCATCCATCAGGAAGTAGAAGTGGGTCTAGATGACGTGGGTGGATAGGGATGTGAGAGGAGGGATGAGGCTCAGGATGTAACCGTGGGATACAAAAGCTATAGGAGGACATGGAGCAAAGGCCACAGTCCGGCCTCAACACATCTTCTGTCGAGTGTCAGTGTACACATAAGAGATTTCTACTCATAATGCCTGAAACATACTGGGAAATGAAAACCCACAGACGTTCAAACAAGATTGCAACAAGTTTGAAAACTTAAATGGTACCTTTACAAAGGATAACCACATCGACTCTCTTTACCCTGGTGATGGTCTTGCTTTGGGCAGATGCCCTCCAGGCCTTGTTTCCAGCCACAGCTGTTCCTACGCGTGCTGCTTCCCTGGCCTTTCCCCAACATTTAACTTTATGTACAGCTTGGATGATAGAAAAACATTTTTTGAATGTACTAATATTCTGGTTTAAAAAATAAAAGTCCCTTGGTATGTGTAAGTTCAATCATGACTGGGTAAACTTGGGAGTTCTTTGCAAAGTAAATAGGTCGGGGGCCGGGCTCTCACAGGGAAAGGGGGTGAGAAAAACAGAGAGCAGAGGTCAAAGCAGAAAGAAGAGTGGGAGCTATGACAAAACAGCACCCCTTAAAGACCCACTTCCTGTGCAGCTCTTCCTTGGGCTTCCTGTGGTTTTCGTGGGTATCTTTTTCTTTCTTTTTCACGTCCTGGGGACTGAACCCAGGTACCTCGCTATGTTGGGCAGATGCTCTCTCTCCTCCTGGGCTGTGTGTCCTGCTCCTGTGTGACTTTTAGAACACATTGGCTCCACAAAAGAGGACTCCACAAAGGCTCCCTCCGATACAAGACTCAGAGCCAGCCAGTGGGCTGCAATGATATCCTGGCATACTCAATGTTTCCAAACCTCAGAAACCCCACCAGCTTCTCACCTAGACAGCGCCATTCATAAAATTCCCTTGCTAAGGTGATTGTGAGGTTTGCCCAGACTCAAAATGTGCCACGCAGAACACAGCGACATCCTTGCTTCCATTTGGTGGGATCTACCTCTTCGATCTGTCTGTCTGTCTGTCTGTCTGTCTGTCTGTCCGTCTGAGACAGGGCTTCCCTGGAACTTACTCTGTAGGCCAGGCTGACCTCAAATTCAGAGATGCACCTGCCTCTGCCTCCCAAGTGCTGGGATTAGAGGTATGTGTCACCGCACAAGGCTCATGGTCTACCTTTACACACTGGAAATCTCCACATGCATGCACATGTTTGGTAAGGGTAGGTTAAAGAGCTAAAGGGTCCCTACCCTCCTTTGCTGATCTGAAATTTTTCTGAGGTAAAGGCGCGTCTGAGAAGAAGGGCGTGCTTATTAGAGAGTACACGGCCTTAGCGTCCCTGAAGGCATTCCACTGTAGCTCATTTGACAGGAGTGACTTGCACAGGAGGGAGAAGGGCTCCATTTGGTTGCTGATGTACTGGCACTGCCTCCATCTCAGGTCTGGCACCCACTGGAGATACTCCTTTCTCCGTATTTCAAATATACCTAATAGAGAAAGGAAACCGGTCATAGGAGAGGGAAACCCCACACCCTCTAGTGACTCCTTACTGAGGAGATAACTGGCAGGTATTTGTTGTTGAGTAAAGAGCCGCTTCATATCCAAAAATCAGCTAGAGGGGCGGGGAACGCAGCTCAATGGCAGGATGGCTTGTCTAGCATGCATGAGGCCATGAGTTCTGTCTCACGAACCACGACAGACAGACGTACTAACTGGATATGTTTTGTTATGGGAGAAATGACAGTGCTGACCATTTTAACCCTTTCAGCACAGGGCTCAGTATTACGTTTCTCTGTTCCACAGTCACATATACCCTCCTCCAAGTTCTGGTGGCCAAGAGCCTATCCTGTTTATGTAAACTGACATCCTCAGACACCTCGTAGAGTAGCGTTTGTATTTTTGTGACTATCTTACCTCACCCAACAAATGTCATTAATACTCAGTCATGCTCTGTGTAATGGGATTTCCTTTCTTTTAAATTCTATTCCATTCATTTATTAAGTGGTGTGTGTATTAAGATGGACTATCCATAAAGTCATTCACCAACTGTTTCAATTAACAATTTCATAAATGAATGTAACCTGCTCTCTGTGGGCTGAGAATAAAGTCACTCATTCAAGTCAAATAGCTTTGACCACAGCAGGAAGTCTGTATCCAAAAATCATGCCTACAATTTATTCCTTGGCGCAGCAGAACTGTCAACTCTCAGCTTAGCTACGATGGAGGTAAAATCCTTTGGTGATGTGAGGGTCATTGAAGTACAGCCTTATTACAGTGAAATCCAGTGTCTAAAAATTGTTCTTATTTTGGGCTTGTACCACAGAAAGAGCCAGATTTTAAGCTCTACTAAATACAAAACAAACAAACAAAAACACTTCATATATTTATGTTCATTTAAGAAAATACTAGTAGTGATGTATTATTTTAAAATATACAGTTAATATGTTTGGAGTTATTTAAAATTTATATGGAGAAAAAGGTATGTATTTTCAGTATTGCTGTAGACAAGCATCTACAAAAGACTTAAATTGATTGTTGTTTTATATCAAACAACTTTTATAATACTCATTTTTATTGTTATTTTATAAATTTAAAAAAATATGACAAAAAGGTATTGTAGGTATTGAAGGGGGTCTCTGGGAGGAGCTGGGGTACAAAAGGGAATCAAGAATGTGATTTAATTCTATTTACTTAAAATATGTTTTTAAATGTTAACAAATTCAGATAAATTGAAATCATGTATCTTTTCTCATCATAATACAATAAAACTTAAATCAATAAAAAAATAAATTCTATTCCAATTGCATTAATGTCAAAATTTGCTTATCCTTCCATCCACTGGCAGACATGTGGCTGCATACACCTGTCCGCTGTCATAAATGCACTGCTATGAATACAACTTCCAACATGTCTTCCAGATTCGACCACAATCCTTTGGACACATACCCGGAGTGGGATTGTTGAGTTAACTGATTTTTCTGTCTTTAATGTTTTGGGGAAATGCCATTCTATCCTTCATCTTTACAATTCCACCAGGAGTTCATAAAGGTTAGAGGCCACTGCCACCGCCAGTGTTCTTCACAGGTACACATGTGAAAGGGTGGTCGTTAGCCAGCGGCTCTGTCTCAGACATCTGGAATCTCTGGGATCTATACGGAAGGATCTGCTAGTTGGGTGGGTCTTAACAGTGGTTCTAGCCCAGGCTTGCTGCTTCCTGATCCACCTGATCACAGGGGTGTGAAGGAGCTGTGTGAAAGGCTCTGCTCTCAGCCTCAGACTGACACCCCTGAACCCCTGAACGTGTAACTCCCTTCAAAGTGAACCTAGATAATCCCTCTTTCCTCAAATTATTTCTTTTAGGTGTTTTATACTAGTGACTAATACCAATAACATAGACCTTTTCTTTGTTAACTGTTAAGGACTTTTTGAAAAAGTCTGTGTGAGTGTGTGTGTGTGTGTGTTGTGTGTGTGCTATGTATGTATGTATGTCTGTGTGTGTATGTGTGGTATGTGTGTGGTGTGTGTCAGTGCAGTGTGTGTGCATGTGTGTGTGTGGTGTGTGTACTATGTATGTATGTCTGTGTGTGTATGTGTTTGGTGATGTGTGTGGTGTATGTGTGTGTACATGTGTGTGTCAGTGCAGTGTGTGTGTATGTGTGTGTGTGGTGTGTGTGCTATGTATGTGTGTGTGTGTGTATGTGCTTAGTGATGTGTGTGGTGTGTATAGGTGTGGTGTGTGTGTGTGTGGTGTGTATGTGTGTGTGTGATGTGTTCTTGTGGATGTGCTTGCACATGTGTGTACATGCAGTGGCCGGAGATCAATGGCTAGTGATTTTGCTCAGCCATTTTCCCTCTCTGTTTTTAAAATAGCATCTCTCAGTGAACCCTAGGCTCCCAGAGTCAGCACCCCTGGCTGGCCAATGAGCTTGGGTTCAAGCACACACAACTGTGCCTGACTTTTGGATGCGGGTGCTGGGAGCCATTGTCTCCCTCTGCTGGAACTTCTATAGCCTCAGGCCTTACATTTACATCTCTAATCCCTTTAGGCTTAATGCTTGTGTTTGGCATAAATAAAGATCCAACTTCAGCCTTTTATATATGCTCATCCAGTTTTCCCAATAATTGAATACAAATATATGAGTTAATTTCTGGGCTCTTTATTCTACGGCATTGACTTCTTTTATTAAAGATTTGTTTTTATTTTAAGATATTTTATTTTAAATTATTTAAAATTTTATTTTAAATGTATGTATATATATTCATGTCTATGTGCAGGAGAGTGCGGTGCCTTCAGAGGTCAGAGAGACCATCAGATCTCTTTGAGCTGGAGTTACAAGCAGTTGTGAGCTGACAAGTGTTGGTGCTGGGAACCAAACCCGGGCCGTCTTTAGGAGCAGCACGTGCATTTAACCGCTGAGCTCTTCTCTTCACAGCCCCTTATTTAGCTGTTTTATGTGAATATAATATTCAATGGTAATGCAGTCTTAAAACATGCTTTAAATGAGAAAGTGGGAGACAATCACTTTGGTGCTCTTTTAAAAGAAACATTTATTGAGGTAGATTTTTTTTTCTGATTGGAGACCTTTTCTTTTTTAAACTTATTTTTAGTTTTTAAATTGTTGGTATGTATGTCTGCCTATATGAGGGTATGTGCAGGTACCAGCAGGCATTGGATCGTCATGGAATTGTAGTTGTATGCAGTTGTGATGTGCCTGAGCTGGGTACTAGGGACCAAACTTGAGTCTTTTGTAAGAGCAGTATATGCTCTAACTGTTGAGCCATTTCTCCACTCCTGAGATCTATTTTTATATATTTATATCATACATTTCCCTCTCAGCATCAATTCTGATACACCATAGAGCTTAAAAGTCTCATCCCAGGGCTGGAGAGATGGCTCAGCTGTTAAGAACATAGACTGGTCTTCCGAAAGTCCTGAGTTCAAATCCCAGTAACCACATGGTGGCTCACAACCACCCATAATGAAATCTGACACCCTCTTCTGGTGTGTCTGAAGACAGTTACAGTATACTTACATATAATAATAAATAAGTCTTTTTTTTTGTTTGTTTGTTTGTTTTTTTCAAGACAGGGTTTCTCTGTGTAGCCCTGGCTGTCCTGGAGCTCACTCTGTAGACCAGGCT